>NC_142505.1:43923333-44237222 GCF_057876585.1 Rhinolophus sinicus
TGGTTCAGCTTTGGAAGACTATATGTTTCTAAGAATTTGTCCATTTCTTCTAGGTTATTGAATTTGGTGGCATATAGTCCTTCATAGTATTCTTGGATGATCCTTCATATTTCTTTGGTGTCCGTGATAACTTCCCCTTTTTCATTTCTGATTTTGTTAATTAGTGTCTTCTTTCTTTTTATCTTAGTGAGTCTAGCCAAGGGTTTGTCAATTTTGTTAATCTTTTCAAAGAACCAGCTTTTTGTCACATTAATTTTTTCTATTGTCTTTTTGTTCTCTATTTCATTTAGTTCTGCTCTGATTTTTGTTATTTCCTTTCTTCTGCTGACCTTGGGTTTCACTTGTTCTTTTTTTTCTAGTTCTTTAAGGTGCAACATGAGGTTATTTATTTAGGATTTTTCTTGTTTCTTGAGATAGGCCTGTAATGATATAAATTTATGTAATGATATAAATGATATAAATTTCCCTCTTAAAACTGCTTTAGCTGCATCCCAAAAATTTTGGTAGGATGTATTTTCACTGTCATTTGTTTCTATGTATCTTTTGATCGCTCCTTTAATTTCTTCTTTGTCGTTCTTTAAAAGTATGTTGTTTAATCTCCATGTGTTTGTGTTTTTTTCCTGCTTTCTTTCTGCACTTGATATCCAATTTCAAAGCCTTGTGATCAGAGAATATGCTTGGTTTGATTTCAATCTTCTTAAATTTGCTGAGGCTGATTTTATGTCCCAATATATGGTCTAACCTTGAGAATGTTCCATGTACACTAGAAAAGAATGTATAGTCTGATGTTTTAGGATGAAGTGCTTCTATATATGTCAATTATGTCCATTTCATCTAATGTGTCATTTAGGGCTGCTATTTCGTTATTTATTTTCTGTTTGGATGATCTATCCATAGCTGTCAATGATGTATTTTAGTCTCCTAGTATAATTGTGTTTTGGTCGATTTCTCCCTTTAGTTCTGTTAGTAGTTGCTTGGTATATATATTTCGGTGCACCCTGATTGGGGGCATAAATATTGATGACTGTTATGTCTTCTTGTTGTACAGTCCCATTCACCATTATGAAATGTCCATCTTTGTCTCTTATTATCTTTTTCACCCTGAAGTCTGTTTCATCTGATATCATTATGGCTACACCTGATTTTCTCTGGGTACCATTTGCTTGGAGTGTCAATTCCTACCCTTTCACTTTGAGTCTATGCTTGTCTTTGTAGCTGAGCTGTGTCTCTTGGAGGCAGCATATGGTTGGGTTTAGTTTTTTGATCCAATGTGCTACTCTGTGCCTTTTTATTGGTGAGTTCAGTCCATTTACATTTAGGGTGATTATTGATATGTGAGGATTTCCTGTCATTCTATCTTTAGTTTTCTGGTAAGGCTGTGTCTCCACTGTTTCTTTGCCTTTGTTGTTGTCTATTATTTCTGTGTGGTGGTATTCTATGATGTTTCCCTCTGTTTCTTCTTTTATTACAGTATATATTTCAGTTCTGGATTTTTTTTTGAGTGGTGACCGTTAAGTTTATGTAAAAGAAAGTTTGATATTTAGAGTATTCCATTTTCTTCAGCACGCTTACTTTCTCCATTCCCATATTCCGGTTCAGGCCTTTACTCTCCCCCTTTTTATGTTTTGGTTGCCACAAATTGTCCCTGTTGATGGTGGTCAAATAGCCTCCTTTAGTATTTCTTGTAGTGCAGGTCGTGTATTAGAAAATTCCCTCAGCTTCTGTATGTCTGGGAAGGTCTTTATTCCTTCTTCATACCTAAAGGATATCTTTGCTGGATATATTATTCTTGGCTCATAATTTCTCTCTTTCAATAGTTTGAATATTTGGTTCCACTCCCTCCTGGCTTGTAGAGTTTCTGCTGAAAAATCTGATGATAATCTAATGGGCTTTCCTTTGTAGGTTACCGTCTTCTTTTCCCTGGCTGCCTTGAGGATTCTTTCTTTGTTGTTGATTTTAGACAGCTTCAATACTATGTGCCTTGGAGAAGGCCTGTTGGGATTGAGATAATTAGGTGTTCTATTTGCTTCTTGGATTCGAAGATCCAGTTCTGTCCACAAGTTTGGGAAGTTCTCATCAACAATTTGTTTGAATATATTCTCTGTTCCCTTCTCTCTTTCTTCTCCTTCTGGTATGCCCATTATTCTTATATGGCTCTCTCTGATGGAGTCAGAAAGTTCTTTTAGAGTTCTTTCATTTCTTTTAAGTCTCAAGTCTCTTTCTTCTTCCATCTGTGTCATTTCCAGGTTTCTATCTTCGATGTCACTGATTCTTTCCTCCATCTGGTCAACTCTACTACCTAAGCTGGTTATTTTATTCTTAATTTCTTCTATTGAGTTCTTAATCTCCAGAAATTCTATTTGGTTCTTTTTCCAAATTTCAATCTCTTTCGTAAAATGCTCATGTTGTTCTTTGTGTTTCTGAGTTCATTAAACTGCCTTTCTGTGTTTTCTTGAATCTCATTGAGTTTTTTCAGAACTGCAATCTTGAATTCTCTGTCATTTAAGTCACATATTTCCATATCTTTAAGTTCCTTTTCTGGAGACTTTTCACTTTCTTTCTGAGCTGTCTTGTTGCCTTGGTTATTCATGGCAATTACTGATTTACTATTTCTCTTCCCAGCTACAGGAGTGGCTTCTGCAACAGGTTGATAAGAAGTGGTCTTTCTTTTGTTTTCCAGTACTTGTTGGTAGAATGTTTTATTTTCTCTCCAACTGCAGCCTTTTCTTTCTCTCTCACACAGTAGTGCTATGTTTTCTCTGCACTATTCCAGCTTCTCACACGATGGGCAGATTCCCTGGGAGATGGGCTTCTCCTCTGTTAATAGTTTGCCTGGGTCACAGGGCGCAGTGTCCGTGTGGGTATGTGGAGAGCTTTTGATGTTCCAAAGCTCTTCCAGCTCCAGATTCAGAGCCCGTATGTTTCAGCAGTTCTGTTTACTCCTGCAGGGATCTGCCCAGATAGGTGGGGTCAGGGGCGGGTGAGTTGTGAGAGATGGCCCAGAGCAATGGCAGCGACCACCTCCGCAGCCGGTCCCACTTCCACAGCTCCCTCCCCGTTGCTGGAACCAGTTGGGCTGCGAATCCGTGTCTGCAGTCCACAGATCTCAGAACAGCAAATATTTTGTTCCTTTGATCTGACACTGCTACTGTTGTGCTTCTAGCACCAGGCAGGTGGGGGTGGTGCACTCTCTGGGAGGGTAGGGAGGGGGCGGCTAGTCTCAGTGCCTAAAACTTCCATTCTTTGCTCGGCAGTGAGGGCTGAAACCATCGTTTTCAGCCTTCTTCCCTCAGTCTTTTCTCTGAGGTCTCTGCCGTGAGCGCTGGGCTCAGCCGTGCTATATGCTGTCCCCTCAGCCCTGTGGGCCACAAGCAGAGCCCCAGCAGTCCAAGCTCTTCCCTCTCCCACAGCTGTGGTAGTTCCGGGATGCAGCGAACTCGGAGCACTGAGCTAGGTCTGCGTCCTGCTCCTGCGCGGCTCCATCTCCGCGCACTTCTCCCTTCCCTCTTCCCCTGCTCGCAGGACTCGCCCACCTTTAGGTGAATTCAGTAGTGAGTCTCTTCGTCTTGCCTGTCTGCTGTGCAGAGAGTCCCTCGTGGAGCCATTGTTGTTCGATCAGTTGTAAATTCCAGGGGAGCCTTACAGAGGCTCCCCTCACGCTGCCATTTTGATGACGTAATCGGAATTCAGTTTCTTTTGGGAAGAATCCTTTCATCTTATGCCTAGAAGTAATGTGAATTGCCTGCATTTTGGGACCAGAGTCAGGGAAGAGGACTGGGGGTCCTGCTGCTCAGAATGCACTCTTGAGTCTCCCCATTTCCAGACCTTCCCTCACTCCTACTCGCTACTGTCCCAATTGTACTGGAAGCTAGGATCTCACCAGTTCTGATTCCTCGGGGATTAAGTCTCCCTTCTCCTTCCCGAGTGAGGAGTAAACTGTTTGGCTGTTGGGGTAGAGGATGTTTTCAGCCCTGATCCTCATCCTGGTCCATTCTTCCATCATGGCCTAAATCTTTCAGAGCTTTTGTGGGGGGCAAATCAGTTTGCTTCTCATCTGTAACCTCTCTGGCTCTGCTAAGATGATTACCATGCCTCCATCTGCTTTCCATCTTTTAAAAATGAATGGAACAAATGCCAATAAACACATGGAAAGCTGCTTCACATCACTAATCACTAGGAAAATGCAAATCAAAACTACATTGAGATATCACTTCACACCCGTTAGGATGGCTATTATAAAAACAAAACAAAAAAACAAGTGTCAGGGTGGATGTGGAGAAATTGGAACCCTTGTATATTGTTGTTGGGAATGTAAGCTGGTACAGCTGCTACGGAAAATAGTTTGATACTTTCTTAAAAAGTTAAACATAGAATTACTGTTTGATTCAGTGGTTCCACTTCTGGCTATATCCCCCAAGTTTTGAAAGCAGGGACTTGAATAAATATTTGTACACCAATATTCATGGCAGCATTTTTTGCACAGTAGCTAAAAGGTGGAAACAACCAAAATGTCCATTGATGGATGAATGGATAAACAAAATGTGATATATATATATATATATATATATATATATATATATATATATATACACAATGGAATATATATATGTATGTATACAATGGAATATATATATATATATATGTATACACATATATATATATGTATACACAATGGAATATCATTCAGCCTCAGAAAGGAATGAAATTCTTTCAGTTATATACTAATAAAGCTGAAAATAAAATACAATCTGGTTTAGTAGGGGAAAGATAAAGGAATGACATTCTGACACAAGGTACAACATGGATGAAGCCTGAAGATGTTATGTGAAGTGAAATAAGCCAGACACAATAGGACAAATATTATCTGATTCCACTTATATGAGGTCCTAGAGTAGTCAAATACATAGAGACAGAAAGCAGAATAGTGGTTACCAGGGGTTAAGGAGAAAGGAATGGGGTGGTACTGTTTAATGAGTATAGAGTTTCAGTTGGGGAAGATGAAAAAGTTCTGGAGCTGGACAGTAGATGGTTGCCCAGCAATGTGGATGTACTTAATGTCACTGAACTGTACACTTAATTATGGTTAAAATGGGAAACTTTAGGTTACGTGTATTTTACCAAAAGAAAAAAAAAGTTAAAAAAATAAAAAATGGAAATCTACCTACTGTGGTATTATTTCCTATTTCCTTTGTCTATATTAATGTATTCCTTTTTTATTCTTTTGTCATTTTATTAGGGTCCCAGGAAAAAGAAGCAATAAATGTGTGTGGTCAATCCACCACATGTAACTAATTCCCCTTAAATATTTTTTCAGTGCCTGTTACATGGCTAGCATTGTCCTAGAGGATATAAATATGATTGGTTTACATGTTGAAAAAGACAAAAAAATAGCAGGCACAATACTCATTCCAAACTTGTGTGCTATTAAATACAGTTTTGGCTCTGAGGTCACTAAAGCAGGGAGAAATGGATTTGCTGCAATATTTAATATATTTGCTGTCATCCTGGACTACAGCCCTAAGTTGCCGTAGCAACGGACCAGAGCAGGAACTTCATTAGAGGAAGAGCGCCTTGGATTTTAACCATGTTATTCAATCAGGCATGAATGATGGGGTAACCATTATGTGGCACCCATAAGATCTTTTACTTTGACAAGCTGTATGATTAGCTAAATCTAATGAGTTTTTGGAATAAGTAAAACAACAACCTAAAATCTTGCTTTTTGCATCTTTTCCAGAGTCACCAGTAGTCAAAAGATTTTTCTTGGCATTTCCATGGTGGAGCTATTTCCAAGGCAGTACCAGCAATAACATTTGAGCAACCCATTCATCAGTAAAGGGCTGGAAGGGGCACCAACAGATTAATGATGGTTAACAACTCACTGCTTTTGGCATTTTGAAAGAAGATGCCTGGCATAAGCAAGGTCATCAAATAAAGAAATTACTCTAGACTAGTGAAATTTTAGGTCCTTGTCACAGGTGGGTGGGGAGCTATTTCTTGGAGGGAAGAAGGGTGCCTTCCAAAACACACACACACGCACACATAGACACTCACTCACTCAACTCACACTTGAAAAAGCTTCAATAGCAATTTCAATGCAACATGCAGTGAGTCCATATTGCTAAGGGAATTCAGAATAAAATGTGATCAGAATTGGGTGGGGGTGGGGTGGCGGTAATCACCACCAGGATGGCTTGCAGAAGGACAAGAGTTTTAAGTTGAGTTTTGGAAAAAGGAAGCATCACATACTCTTGAGGAAGGCAGAGGTATTTCTGATTCCTTAAGATCTTACCATCACTCCAAATTCTCAGTTTGTCTGCTTGTGATGCAAACACATTTCAAATATTTCCCCTTCCCAGCCTTCCAGGAGGCACCAGGCAGAGCAAGCCAATGGAAGCCCTAGTGATCTCAGTAGTTCTTTTCAAGTCTCTTTGCCAACCCTGGAAATCAATTGTTTTGTTGACTCATTTTCCTCTTCCAAAGTGTAACTTTTGAGTTTAACTTCCCTATTTATAATACTGGTCTATTTTACTGCAAATACATTTTCTTTGTGTTGCTCTCCCCTGGATACAATTCTGGTATAGTCAAACATATAAATGAAATAGTTTTTCTTTTTTTTTTTTGGTGATGGGGCGGAGGAGGGGTGGGCAATTGCTAATTCTAAAGCCCTGAGCACAGGACTGTACAATTTACAAGGAAGGGTCGGATATATCTCCTTGTGCTCTTAAGGGACAAGAATAGAAGAAATGACAGAAGACCAGTGATTAATTACCAAATGAGTGATAGATACCAGGTGGTCCCAACCTGAGCTTCCCAGGCCCCCAAGGGTCTCATATAGAAGTAATGGGGGAGACCGCAGAGGTGCCTGCGAGCTATTTTCAGTACTTCAAAAAGACTAACCCAAAACCCTCATATTTACAAGAAATTAGATTCACAGGCAAATTAAACTGAAACATCAGGTTTCCTTGCTCTGGGCTAGAATGATAACAACTCAGCATAGAAACACTAGTTACCCACACTGACTGGAAGCTCTGATTGGCAGTAACCCTTGTCTTTGATTAATAAAGCATGAGAAAATGAATTATTACTCGATATGTGTGTTTGGTTTGATAAACAAAAAGTATTTCAAGGCATGGGATTTGTGAAGGGAGAATAAGGACATGTTTGGTTTGGGTGAAAAGATTGAGAATCAGTGAGATGGACAAGAAGTGACTAGTCTGGGAAAGGTTAACGTGGATAGAGAGGGGAGAGAAGGCTTCGTGGAGGGCAGAGATGGAGGGACTCACCTAAACAGAGTTGGGAAAGGTGTGTAGGATTTCTCTATGCAGCGGTTGCCAAAGTTTGGTCGGTGCAAACAGCATCAGCAGTATCCAGAAACTCGCTAGAAATACAAATTCTTGGGCTTCACCAGCTGAGTCAGAAACTCTGGCTATGAGGCTGAGTCATCTGTTCTAACAGGACTTCCAGGTGGTTCTGATGCACGCTATAGTTTGAGAACCACAGACCTGTATTGTCATTTCTCAAAGTTTGAAATACGAATGAAACAGGAGATTCTGAGAGGTACCTGTGCAGCCTTAAAACGGAATCACTGTCAAGAAAGTTGTTTCCTTTTCTAATCTTTCGTGCCTTTTGATAACTTCATGGAAAAAGACTCAATTTCATCCTAGTAAGTATTTAACAAGAAACATTCAAGTCTCTTTTTAAGACAAAGACCAGTCTTCATTCAGTTCAGAGCCTTGGCAGGTGACAGAATTTAACCTGAATGTGATAACTTGGTTTCCTTTCCTAATACTTATTTGTACAGTTACCTTCTCTTTTGGCAAGTGATACTGGTTTTCCATGTATAGGAGCAATATAGAGTGTTCTTTGTGAAGACATTTTAATATTAAAATGTGATTTGATTTAAAGAAAAAAGGTAAATAATAGTACTAGAGGTATGTAGAAATTGAAAAAATAATAAATGCATTATGTGAATGAAATTTGTGAAATATATTTAACACAACGTGTGTGTGTGTGTGTGTGTGTGTGTGTGTGTGTGTGTGTGTGTGGTGTTGGTGCTTGAATGGATGGATTTGTATTTGTCCTTGCTTATCGGTTTTTTTGGGAGAACAGGCCACAGACATACCGTGTTTCCCGGAAAATAAGACGTAGCCGGATCATCAGCTCTAATGTGTCTTTTGGAGCAAAAATTAATATAACACCTGGTCTTATTTTAATATAATATAAGGCTGGGTAATATATAATATAATATAATACCGGGTCTTATATCAATTTTTGCTCTAAAAGACACATTAGAGCTGATGATCCGGTCAGGTCTTATTTTCAGGAAAACACAGTAGACCCATTAAAGCAAGTACAAATGCAAGGAAAAAAGTATCAAATAGCAAAAGGCGTTCCAGGCTACAACCTAGGACCACTTGTGGGAGCAATCCTCAGTACCACAAAATCCTGCACAGCAAAGGGACCCACTCAGTACCTTGGAGTTTGCAATACTTCATCTCCTTAAGTATAGGGTTGCTGAGATGTAATGAGAGCTGGAATACAGGCTTTGTAATCTCTTGAGGAAAATAAGAAAACAGTTCTTGAATAGGTGACAATTAACAGCATGTTTCCACCCATACCAGGTTCATAGAGTTGCTTTTTCATCACTTCACTTTTGAGTCAGGAAGTGCCAAAATTAATTGATTTATGTAAAAACATAGATGTGTCCCAGCATGCTATGGGCAGGGTTAGTCAGGGGGAAATTATAATGAATTCCTTTTCCTCACAACATTTTAATTACAGTTAAAGTCTGGCTAAAAACAATACAAAGGGCATCCCCTAAGGTAATACTCCTTTAACTTTTTTAACCTCAACACATGAAATACGTTTTGCAGCTTGGCCCAGAATATGCGTGCATGTGCGTACACACACGCAAACACACACACTTTATAACACCTAAACAAAGGTTTAATGAAGTAATGCTCATCCTTATAGCAAGAGACACACTGTGAGTTTTACTCTATTCTAGCTCATTGAAAAATGATTTCCCAATCCTTCAGTGGCCTCATTAGCAGTTTGAAAAGCACTGCTTTAACCCACAGGTTCTCAGAGTTTGGTGTGCATAAAGTTTAACCCTTCTTGGATTTTAGGCATTCCCTCCTTCCCTCCCTGGGGATACTGATTCAGTAGGTTTGTACTGGGACTTAGAAATCTGCAAGCTTTGTTAAGTGAACCAGGCGATTCCGATGCAGGTGGAATTTGCCTTGGTTTGAGAAACACAGCTTAAAAGGGAAACAATAATAGAATCCTAAAATGTTAGAAAAACTATAAATCGTGTCCAGTTTTGGAAGCACCTCCATTACCTGCTGGATAAAGTTCAAATACAGAGTGACATTCAAGGCCTTTCGTTGGCTAGTCCCTTCTAAGCTTTCAGGTGTATCCCCGCTTCAAACTTGTTGCCCTCCCTCACTCCTGTTCCATGAAACCAAACCATATCAGACTATTCATCATTTGTGCGCCGCATGATTTTTGTGGACTTTCATTTCTTGCAGTATGGTGGAATAGCTACCTCGATTGATCTTCCTGCTAGGAAGAGCTCCATGTGCTGGATAACATATGAAAGACTTTTACAAAATGTGTTCATGATCTAGCAAGTCATTATGGAATCCTCAGAGACCAACAACTAGGTTAGAAAGGTAAGCAGAGCCCCAAAGCTGCCTTTTGCCTCACAGGCACTTGCTGACCTGGGTAATTTGTGAGCGTTCGTGTTTTCATGGCCTTGGTCCTAGGGACAGGAGATGAAACCCAGAACTCGCCCTGGGTGGGGCTCTACTAGGACCCCTCCCATAAAAATAGGATCTCAAATGGCCATACCTCAGTGTCTAAGGTGATTCAGGGCAAGGGTGGCTTAGAAATATACTTGTCACCTGACGGATAAAAATAATCGCTTGTCTTAAACATTGAGCTGGGTGAAGAGTCAAAAAAAAATATTTCCTGAGAATTTATAACCACAAGTCATCCCTTACGAGGAATCACCCAACCAAAGGGAGGCTAGAATGGCAGTATCCTTGCGGTGCCTAGCAGGACCAAATGCATGTCCCCTCAGAGGAGCTTGTCTTTCCCCAGGCCTCAAGGAAGCCTTTATGATAAAGTTTTAAGAAATTTCAGCTCATGCTTAAAAATTATAAAATAAGTAAAGAAGCAAGGCAACCTGAGTATTGAGCCAGCAGAAATAACAGACAGCAGAATCAGACCCACGAAGACTGCAAAGAGTGAAATTATCAGTCGCGGAATATAAAAGAAGTATTTTAATGTAATTAAATAAATAAAATTATGAGTAAAGAATCAGACTATAAAAATGACAAAGAATATTTTTTTAAAAAGAATTTCTAGAAATGAAAAGTTAGACACAACTAGAAAAGAATAGTTAGACACAGCTGAGGAGAGAATTGGTAAGTTAGGGGAGAATCTGGGGGAAAAAATCCAGAATGCAGCACAGAGAAGCAAAGAGATGAAAAATAAGAGAGGGTAAGAGATCTGGAAACTAGAATGAAATAATCAAATACATGTAGACATGTATAATTGGTGTGCTAGAAGAAGAGGAGAGAAAGAATGATGCAGAGATAATATTTAAGCACATAATGGATGAGAATTTTTCAGTTTTGGTGCAAGACAGATATCTGTTCACACATTCAGGAAGCCCAATGAACCTCAAGTAATATAAAAAGAAATCCACACCTGCACACATCACAAATGAACCTGCAGAACACCACGACAAAGAGAAGATCTTAAAGCAACCAAAAGGAAAGCCAGATTATCTTTAAAGAATGCGAATTATCCTGACAGTTGTCCTCTCAACAGCAATAATAGAAACCACTGAAATATTTTAAATGTGTTAGGGGGAAATATCTGTGAATCGAGGATTATATATGCAGCAAAAATATTTTTTAAAGGAGGGGAAAATAAAGACATTTGCAGACAAAAATCTGAGCAAATTCATCCTCAGTAGACTCTCACCGAAGGAAATTCTAAAGAATATACTTTAAACAGAAGGAATACACTTTAAACAGAGATGCAAGAAGGAATGAGGAATAAAGAAAGTGCTAAATATGTGGATGGATCAAAAGACATCAACTCTGTAAGACAATAATGATGTAAGTTTAAAAAAATGAAGATAAAACCGAAGTATGTGAGTATATGATAACAATGGTTCAAAATTTGGGGAAGTGACTAAAGTTGAAGAGTTATAATCCTTATTTTTTGGGAGGAGAGTAGGATTCAGATACTGATCAATTTTGGATTTTGACAAGCATCCATAATAACATTTCTAAGGTAGTCACTAAAAGAATAGAAATAGAATGGTTGCCATCTCTTCCCTGTATCGTCTGTGGCTCTAATGCTCATGGACTCCTGTGTCTTACTCATGTCTGTACTTCTGGACAGTGGCGTACAAGTGGGGAGCAGTGCGGAGGGTTTCTCCACGTGGGGAGGGATATTTTGTCACTGACATTGTTTGGAATTGCCATTACATGGTAACAAAAAAGCATACCAATTTTAATGGGTTTTATTATTGTGTTTAAATACTTCACTTGCCCAACTTCATACCGCTGTTCCTAGATTCTCTTTGATAACTCCCCCTCTCCCCCATGAGAGTTCTGACTATTCAATTTGCAGATGTCTGGCTCTCTACCTCTTTTTGCTCATTCTTCTTTAGGTCATTTCCTTGATCAACAACATACCTTAGGGGCAGTGGTTCTAAAAGTATAGTCGGCAGACCTCTAGGGTTCCCCAACACCTTATTAGGGGATCATCAAGGTCAAAACTATTTTTAGATTAATATGAAGACCATCATTTGCTATTTCACTGTGTTCATATTTACACAGACGGTGCAAGAGCAATGGCACCAGAAATCAAGGCAGTGGCACCAAACTTTACTAGTGCTATCATGTTGCCTACCAAATAGGATGATTGTCACAGCAAAAGCACTTGGGCAACTGTTAAGTTGGGAGCTGAACTAGCTGCTTTGTTCACAAAACACTATTTTTATGAAAGAATGAGTGACAGAAGACTATAGGGGAGATTTGTGCTTCAAAGGAAATCTGTGCCTTGTCTGTATGTAGCATATGCTTAGCTGATTATGATTCTATGGAGCTATTTTACAACTCTGTAAATTGCAGATAACGGATAGAAATGCAAAATAATTCTTGTCTATAGATATGCAAACTATAATGATAATAATGAACTCTGCCTGGTGGAGAGACACCCCTCCCCACTATGAAAAAGCCAGTTTTGTGTCATGTGCACATTCTTTCCAACACGCTTCTATTCGTTATGAATTTGTGCTTCTTTGACTTCTCCTTTGAACTGGTTAAAATGTTTGCCTGGCTCTCTTATTATGAGTTAAATAAAATCTTTAACATGTGTTCATGTTACATCTGTATGAAAGTTATAGTTTTATTTTTTTTTTAAATGATCTTTTAACAAAAACTATAGTTACTCCAGCTTGAGTATGTGGCAGAAAATTTCTTAAAAATAATTGAAATGAGCTTGTCAAGGAAAATACTGATAGTATTTGCTACCAAAAATCAAATTTAAGCTTTCAGGTGAAAATTAGAGTATCTGCCACAATGAACTTGACAGCTTCCCAGTACTTAAAGATTTATCTCATGAGATTGGTAGTGATGATAATGAATATGATTTTGTATAATGAAATGTGACAACATTTGGAAGATGTGAATAATTTGGTGAGTCAGTATTTTCCAAATGACCAATGCATTATATTAAAAAATCATGCGTAGTTAAAAAATTCATTCAAAGTGGTAAGCCAGTAGATTTTAATGTAACAGAGTATGAAAAGTTCATTGTATAGTTTCTGATTCTATATGCAACTAATCTTTAAGAAACTACCATTTGTTGAGTTTCGATGTAGTATCAAAGAGAAAATTCAGTTATCTAAATAGTCTATTAAAACATTCCTTCCTTTTCTGACATCTGTCTGAGTGCATTTTTTTCATATACTTTTTTTAAAAATTTTTTTATTGGGTAATATTGGGGAACAGTGTGTTTCTCCAGGGCCCAACAGCACTCAGCTCCAAGTCAAGTCGGTGTCCTTCAATGTAGTTGTGGAGGGCGCAGCTCAGCTCCAAGTCCAGTTGCAGGGGGCGCAGCCCACCATCCCATGCAGGAATTGAACTGGCAACCTTGTTGTTGAGAGCTTGCGCTCCAACCAACTGAGCCATCAGCTGCCCCTATTTTCTTCAGATACTTTAAACAACAAATTGAATGCTGAAGCAGATGTGAGAACCCAGCTTTTCTCTATCAAGCCAGGCATTAAGGAGATTTGCATAAATGTAAAATAATGTTACTCTTCTCATTAAATTTGTTTTGTTTTGGGAATAGTTGTATTTCATAAAAATATGTAATGTTTATTGTTATTTTAAAACAAACTAATAAATAGTTTTTTAAAAATCCATATAAACAAAAGCTCTTTGGGAATCCTCAATGATTTTTTAAATGTGGAAGAGGATCTGGGACCAAAATGTTTGACAACCACTGCCTTAAAGAAAGATTGTTAAATTTGAACTGATTATAGTCCGTTTATATAAGAAGACAGGGTATGGAAAGAAGTGGGACTATGGATTAAGATGAAGCTGGATTTCCTCTTGCATAGAAGTCTTTTTGGGAGTAATTGATCTAGTTCTGGCTCTGCCATTAACAATATATTATCAATTATTTTAGGGGCACCTATTGTATGCTAAATATGCTACGTGGATTATTGCATTTATTCCTGCAACAATCTTGAAAGGTAGGCCCTTTTATTATTTTTATTGTTATCATTATTATTATTGTTAAGTAGACTCAAGTTCAAAGAGGTTAAGTGACTTGCCCAGAGTCTAACAGCCAGGATGCAAATTCCATTCTGTCACACTCCACAGCCAGTGGCCTTAACCAGGAGTCCACTCACCTCCTGATGGCCAAGTCTCCTCATTTTCCTGAGTCTCAGTTTCCCAAGCTGTAAAACAAATGAGGTTAGACAGAGCTGCTTCCCCCGCCATGGGTCACATACAGCACGTTCTCCTGTCTTCAAGAGGCTCCCAGACGCGGTGATCCCTCATGCCGGTTCTGTCATTTTCACAGCCCATATTATAGTGTTGTTGCTCTGAAGTCCAGGGGTTTGAATGGCTTTGTGATTGGAAGTGAAGAAGCCCAAGCAGAGGACGAAGAGCGTGCCAGTTCATTAGTGTGGAGAGGCAAGATATTAATCCAGTAGTTAATTCATTTTGCCACTGGATCCTAGAGTCCTGAAAGCAGAAACCTAAGCATGAAGCTTCCACTGCCAGAGGATTTTATCCCCCTCAGCTCAGGAATTGCTTTCAGCCAACATTACCTCTGCTTTCTGAGCATAAGCCAGGCTATTGTGCTGGAAATAATCTGTGTTAGTCTTATTGGAGTGGCTTGCGTTGCCATAGTTACTGTTTGGGTTCTGAACACCTAAAATTTCAAGTATTTATCAGACAAAAAGAGTTTGCTGATTTTTCTCTTTTTCTCTTTGGAAAATCAGATTGGAGAGGAAGCAGATTTTATATCCTGTTAAATGTCTGTTCTGGGTGGGTACTGTCATACCCAGCATTGCAGAGTAATGGTTAACTCTCCAGTGGTGAAAAGCAGGCTTGGCCGCAGCCTTGAAAAATGTAGTTATCAGCATCCTGCTTAGGACCCACAATCACTGCCTGATGATGGACGGAAAGGCAGGTTGTCATTGCTGGTTGTGCAGCTCAGGAAATTGCACGAGACAGCTGGTTATTTATGATGGAGTAACATAGAGCTCCTTAGCAGGTTTCCCAGTTGCTGCCACTCTGTCCATGGTCACTTGCCACCCAGCACTGAAGCTAGGTCAGAAGTTTGTACACAGATGGGAAGGGGAGGTGGACACGAACTGGTGTGGACAGAAAGAGCAAAGTTGGCCACTCGTCACACGTGAGCAACTAGAAGTGCAATACACGAAGACTCGGCTTTTGTAGCCATGATGTCTGTTTGTACTGCCTGTTTGCCTGTCTGGTTTGCGGACTCTGCATCAGCCCACAATTGAGCCCAGAAATAGTCCCCTTTTCCTGGTTGTCATGAGCCAGACTGGTCTTTATGTGGCTGTCTCCTAGGAGCCCAAAGCTATGCCACATGGCTGGAAGCTGTGTTTACAAGCTTTTCATCCGTCTTCCTTAACTTGTGGTTGCTATGGTTTCCTTCCCCTGCTGGGCCTGGCCTTTTTAGGGGGACAAGCTGTCCACTCAACCAAAAGCAGAGAGGCACAGCTCTGCCAGCACTGGCCTTTTGGACACGGTCCCAACCCTATCTCATCACCTGACAATACTGAACCCTAAACTTTGCTCCTTGTAGGTCTGACTCTGACTTTTGCCCCTGCACCAGTCCACTGGGGGGTCCACCACTTACTGCCTGTTCTGGGACCTTCTGCATTTGCCTCAATTAGGGTGGTCATTTTGCTTCTCTTCGGACTGACTTCTCACTAGCTTGGCTTCTACTTTGTCAAGCCTTGTCCTCCTGTACAATCATCACAGTTACCTACTAATAAACAGGGCTCATTTAAACCTGGGACAACTCTACCAGGTGGCCATCACATCCTGTCATGCACATCTGTTGCTGGTGGCCAGCATTCATTCCCCTTTTGCAGTTAATAGCACTTTGTCTTTTGGGAAACTACTCCACAGACTCATTCTTAGCTTATAGATTTCTAGTGGGGCTCATCCCACCCCTCTTATTCCAGGGCCTGGCTAATATAAATATTATTATTTCCCAGCTTTAATGATTGGTTCGGGGATGCACACATGATCCAAGCCGGGTCAATGAGAATGAATTCTGGAACTTTTGCAAGAAAGCAGTTTTTTGCTCTGTGGTTGTGTAGGGGTTTGGATGTAATCCTGATGTGCTGGGAGGGGGTACCATTTAAGGAGAATGAAACAATGCAGATGAGAACAGAGTTAAGAGGTCAAGAGAGAGTCTGTGGAGACTGGGCGACATTGTTTGCATGCCTCAACTATAGTCCAAATGCTTGAGTCAGAATAAACTCTATTTTTATGCAAATGCCCATTTGACTTGGGTTTTCTGTCACTTCCAACTGAAAGGGTCTGATATATCCCCATTCTTGGGAACACTGAAGCTGTGAGAAATAAAATAACCTACCCAGGATACCCAGCTACTGCGATTTGACCCCATTTCTCTTAGCTCCAAAGACTGTCTCTCTTCTACGGTACTATCCCACGCTTACTTTGAATAGTAGTAACCTTACATTTGTGACACATTTTACAATAGACAGAGTGCGTTTACATGGCTTATACTGCACACCAGTTTACTGTTCTCACCATGTGCTCCCAGTTAGGTACAGAATTATCCTTCCCATTTTCCAGATTAGGGTGTTGAGGATTGGTTACATGTGCACTTAGCTAGTGAGTGGAAAAGTGTAGCTGCTTATTTTAAGTCAGGTTTCCTATTCCATTCCCCTCTATTACTTCTTGACTATGCCATGAAGAGTAACTGCCCCAGCTGGTAGACTTGTGTCCCTCACTTTTCCCCAAGGAGCCCTGACCACTCCGTACCTTGGAGATAGTTGCCTTTGGAGGAGGCTGATATGATGGAAAGGGCATGAGGTCCGGGCATCAAACAGACCCAAATTGCTTCCACCATTCACTGGCTCTGTAACGATGGGCAAGTTACTCACTTTATCTGAACTCTAGTTTCCTCCTCTGGAAAACCTATAAGTCAGGGAGAATAATTCTTACCTTACAATATTTTTGTGAGGATTAAATAAAGTCCGTGCATGTGAGCAGTAATAATAATAATATCAACAATGAACATGAATTGAGTATTTACTATATTACTTATTGTTATCTCTATATTCCATATAAGAAAACTGAGGCACAGAAAGGTCAAGTGAGTTGACCAAGGCAGAACAGTATTCAAGCCAAACATACTGGCTTAGAGCCCATACATAATCACAGCGCTTGGCACAGAGTAAGTGTTTAAATAACAGGACACTCTTTCTCTTATTTCTTTGGAAAGTTCAGCATGAAGTGCTCAGGAAAGAATTGAAGCAGCGGAATGAGGGTAGAAGAGGGCCCTGTCCAGGTGGCACAGATCAGAGTGGGGCTGGAGGCCATACCAGGGAGGTAATGACAGGCAAAGCACTTGCGTGGACCAGAGCCTAGGGAGACAGATGGGGCCTGGATGTCAGGGAGGCAGGGCCCAGCAAGACAGGTGGGCTGAGGACTTAGAAACCCACAGGATCAGAGAAAGCACGCTAGGGGACACCCTAGTGACCCAGAAGGCTCTATATCTCAGGCGCAGAGTTTTGCTGTGGTTTCTGTTAAGCCAGAAATCCATTGAAGATGGTTGACTGGGGCCCTGCAGGAGGAGGGGTTAGGATAAGGTGAAACTGCAGCTTCTGACAGGCATCTGTGTCTTGCCATTGACTAAGGCTTGATGATGATAATCTCGATTCATTCAGTCAATATATTTTTGTAACCTGATGGAGAAAAGTCTTATTTTCTTAGCAATAGATTCTTTCCTCTCTTAGTACCCTATCCCCCCAACCCTTTTCAGGAGACCCATGTAGGTGAGTGAACCCTTTGATTGACTGCTTGGGTTGGGGATGAAGATGACCTCCTAAACATTAAGCTTGAAGAACAATAGGTAGATAGTTCTGCTCCATTAACCAACCACCAGGCTGTTATTTGGTTGAGTGGATTGGCTCCAATGAGAACTGAATAGCTTTGGGACAATAGAGCATATTTTTTAGAAGCTTAAATAAAGGAAGAGCGAGAGAAGGAGGAAAAATGAATCTGGCTGGGGAGAGAACTTTGAAAGAAAAGAAGAGAAATATTTAAAGGACATTTTATGAAGTCTTGCCATATTATGTGCAATGTAAACTTTCCTTTCTGCCTCACCAAGAATTTTGCAGTAAAACAGACATTCCTTATTAATGTGTTGTGGAGTTTAATCTCTTTTGAGAATGCATTGAAACGCTGAGTTCCAGTTCAAGGTGGGTATGTGATGAGCAAAAGTTGCCCACCAGGATCTTGCCACATCTGGGGCACATATTTTTGGAGCACCTACTATGTGCCAGGTACAATGCCAGGTGCTAAAGTTACAAAGACAATTAAACATGGTCTCAGCTCTTAAGGAGTATACAGTCTTTTGGCAGAGCATGTTTGGAAACAGATTACAGTGGAGGATCTCTGATTTGGGAGGCTGAACATCAGAGTTGTTCTAAAAGGATATTAAAAGTTATTACTCACTTAAAGACAGACATATAGACCACTGGAATAAAGAGCCCAGAAATAAACTCTAACATATATGGTCAAATGATTTTTAACTAGGGTGTCCATTGGATGAATGGACAAACAAAATGTAGTCCGTACATACAATGGAATATTATTTAGGAATGAAAAAGAATGAAATTCTGACACATGCTTCTATATGGATGAACCTTGAGGACATTATGCTGAGTGAAATGTACTAGTCATAAAAGAACAAATAGTGTATGATTCCATTTATATGAGAGACCTAGAGTAGTCAAAATCAGAGACAGAAAGTAGACTAGAGGTCACCAGGAATGGGGAAAATTAATGGATAGAGGGTTTCAGTTTGGGATGATGAAAATGCTCCTGAGACAGATGATGGTGATGGTTACACAACAATGTGAATATACTTAATGTGACTGAACTGTACCCTTAAAAACGGTTAAGATGGTAAATCTTATATGCATTTTACCACAATTTAAAACAAAATTAAAAACTAAAAAGAAAGTGATCACTTACTTAAAAATCATACCGCTGTAAAGACTGACAACGTTTTGGACTATGAAGAGATGATGTGATCCAGTGGACTATGAATGAGTGGTGAGTAAGGTGATCGCTGCCCAAAAAAGGCAGGTTGGACCATGGCCATGATATCGTAATGGATTCATGGCAACAGAAATTGTGAAAGTTTTCAGACATTTGTCTGTTTGGCAGGTAGCAATGATTTCAAATGGATCATTGTCAAATTAAACAAATTTTGGCATTAAGACACCCAAACTCTAGAACTATTGTGATTTCAGAATGGAGCAGGTCTCAAACCTCCATGCAAATGATCTTCTGTTGTGATTACAATATGAAAAATGCTGTAGAGATACGTGTAGAGTACCTACCGTGTTTCCCCCAAAATGAGACCTAGCCGGACCATCAGCTCTAATGCGTCTTTGGAGCAAAAATTAATATAAGACCCGGACTTATTTTACTATAAGACCTGGTCTTAAATAATATAAGACCGAGTCTTATATTAATTTTTGCAGCAAAAGATGCATTAGACCTGATGGTCCAGCTAGGTTTTATTTTTGGGAAAACACGGTATTTGTTCACTCATTCCTTTTTTTAAAAACATTTTTATTAAAATATAGCTAACACACAACAATTGTATTAATTTTAGGTGTACACCATTGTTATGCAACATTTATATGCCTAAAGAAGTGATCACCATTATAAGTTCAGCAACCATCTGATACCGTACCATGCTGTTACAATATTATTGACTATATTCCCTATGCTGTACATTACATCCCCATGACTTATTTATCTTTTTTGTTTTTAAAGATTTTATTGGGGAAGGGGAACAGGTCTTAATTGGGGAACAGTGTATACTTCCAGGCCTTTTTTCCAAGTCAAGTTGTTGTCCTTTCAATCTTAGTTGTGGAGGGTGCCATTCAGCTTCAAGTTATTGTCCTTTCAGTCTTTGTTGTGGAGGGCGCAGCTCAGCTCCAGGTCCAGTTGCCGTTTCTAGTTGCAGGGGGCACAGCCCACCATCCCTTGCAGGAGTCGAACTGGTAACCTTGTGGTTGAGAGGACGCGCTCCAACCAACTGAGCCATCTGGGAGCTCAGCGGCAGCTCAGCTCAAGGTTCTGTGTTCAGTCTTAGTTGCAGGGGGCACTGCCCACCATCCCTTGCGGGACTCAAGGATATGAACTGGCAACCTTGTGGTTGAGAGCCCACTGGCCCATGTGGATATCGAACTGGCAGCCTTCAGAGTTAGGAGCATGGAGCTCTAACCACCTGAGCCACTGGGCCGGCCATGACTTATTTGTTTTATACCTGAAGATTTGAACCTCTTATTCCCCTTCACCTTTTCCCCTTTTTAAAAAAATTTCAATTAATTATTGCTACCCCAGCTTTTTTTTTTTTAAATTTTCATTTTCATAAAATATCTTTTCACATCCCTTTGCCTTCAGTCTGTGTGTCTTTCAATCTGAAGTGAGTCTCTTGTAGGCAGCATATATAAGGGTCTTGTTTTCTTATTTGTTCAGCCCTTCTATGTCTTTTGACATAGGAGGGAACATTTAATCCATTTACATCGAAAGTAATTGTTGATAGATATGTAGCTATTGCCATTTTATTATTCATAATTTTGATCTCCTCCCCCCCCCCCCCCATCTTAAAGAAGAAGTCCCTCTAACATTCCTTGTAATACTGGTTTGGTGATGATACACTCCTTTAGCTTTTTCTTGTCTGGGAATCTCTTTTTGTTCTTCGATTCTAAATGATAGCTTTGCTGGGTAGAGTAATCTTAATTGAAGATCCTTGCTTTTCATCACGTTGAATATTTTCTGCCAATCCTTTTTGACCTGCAAAGTCAGCTGTTGAGAAATCAGCTGACAATCTTATGGGAGCTCCCTTATAAGTTACTAGTTGCCTTTCTCTATTTTTAGGATTCTCTCTTTGTCTTTAAACTTTGCCATTCTAATTATAATGTGTCTTGGTGTTGGCCTGTTTGGGTTCATCTTATTTGGGACTCTCTGTGCTTTCCTGGTCTTATATGTCTATTTCCTTCGCCAGGTTAGGAAAGTTTTCAGTCATTATTTTCTTCAAATAGGTTCTCAATCCCTTTTTCTCTTCTCCTTCTGGTACTCCTATGATGCGAATGTTTTTACACTTGATGTTGCCCCAGAGGTCTCTTAAACTATCCTTATTTTTTGGATTCTTTTCCTTTTTGCTGTTCTGAATGGGTGTTTTCTGCTACTTTGTGTTCCAAATTGTTGATTCGATCCTCTGCTTCATCTAGTCTGCTGGTGATTCCTTCTAGTGCATTCTTCATTTCAGTTATTGTACTCTTCACTTCTTTTTATTTTTAAGATTTTATTGGGGAAGGGGAACAGGTCTTTATTGGGGAACACTGTGTACTTCCGGGATTTTTCCAAGTCAAGTTGTTGTTCTTTCAATTTTAGTTGTGGAGGGCACAGCTCAGATCCAGGTCGAGTTGCCGTTGTTAGTTGCAGAGGGTGCAGCCCACCATCCCTTGCGGGAGTCGAACCAGCAACTTTGTGGTTGAGAGGATGTGCTCCAACCTACTGAATCATCCGTGAGCTCAGCAGCAGCTCAGCTCAAGGTGCCATGTTCAATCTTAGTTGTGTGTGGGGGGACAGAGCCCACCTTCCTTGCGGGAGTTTAAGAGTTGAACCGGCAACCTTGTAGTTGAGAGCCCACACTCCAACCAACTGAGCCATCTGGCCACCCGGGAGCCGAGCGGCAGCTTATTGACTTCATTCTAGTTGCGGAAGGCGCCGCTCACTGGCCCATGTGTGAATTGAACCAGTAGCCTCATTGCCCAGAGCTCGCGCTCTGACTAACTGAGCCACCCATCCTCCCGTATTCTTCACTTCTGACTGGTACCTTTTCATGGTTTCTGCGTTTTTAAAAATTTTATTTTTATTAATTTTTATTTCTTTTGTGCTTGCTATCTTTCTATTGAAGTTCTCATTAAGTTCCTTGAGCATCTTTACAAACATTGTTTTAAACTCTGTATCTGGTAGGTTGCTAGCCTCCATTTTGTTTAGTTCTTTTTCTGGAGTTTTCTCCTGTTCTTTCATTTGGGATGTATTTCTTTGTTTCCTCATTTTGGCTGCCTCTCTGTTTCCATGTAGTAAGTATATCTGCTGATCCCCCAGTCTTGGCCAGGTGGCCTTATGTAGTAGGTGCCCTGTGAGGCCTAGTGGCACATTCTCCCTGATCAACTGCACTGGGTGCTCCAGGAGTGTCCCTTGTGTGGGTGGTGTGTGCCCTCCTGTTATAGTTGAGCCTTGGTTGCTATTGGAATGTCAGTGGGTGGGGTTGACCCTCAGGCTGATTTGGGTTTTGCCACATCCACTGAGTGGGATTTGCCCATGTAGGCTCTGGTGCCTGTTGAGACTGCCCTTTGTGTGTTTTTACTTGTGGGGCTAATTGGGCAATGCACTGCTCTTCTCTGAAGCCAACCTCCAAGTATGTTGGTTCTGGGGCCTCTTACAAGGGGCTCCAGTGCAGGCCCAGGTCACCCACTGTCTGTGACTGGCCAGGGACTATCTGGTAAGAATGACAAAATGGTCTGAGGTTGTTCACAGATGTTGTTGGGGCTCCTCTTCCTGCCACCAGTACTCTGGGCTGTGGAGGCCTGTGTGGGGCTGGGGTTCATCACTCCTCCAGGGGGAACCTCTGCAGCCGAGATATTTCTCCCAGTTCTCAACCGCCACACAGAGGTTTGGGGTTAGCCAGTTCCGTGTCTCTGCCCCTCCTTGCAGTCTCAGTGTTTTTTTTTTTATATCCTTAGTTATAAAACTTCTGTTCAGCCAGACTGCAGATAGTTCTCCAGGTAGACTGTTCTATAATTTAGTTGTATTTTTAATTTGTTCATGGAAGGAAGCAGGCACAGTGTTTATCTACTCTTCCATCTTGGATCTTCTGTTCACTCATTCTTGAGACATTTCCTGTGGACATAATATGCTCCAGGAGACAGGACAGAGAAGTAATTTCCTAATTCTTTTCTCTATCCTCTGCTGTTCTGTGCTTTCTTCTTTGGGCATCATGCTTTGGCTGTAGGGTTTATTTTGCCTTCTTAGCAAGGCTGATATAATGGAAATCCAGCCCTACAAAATGGCACATTTTGTTCACTGGGGAAAACCATTTGTGTGCAGGTTTATAGGACTGTTCTCAACACCTAATGGGGGCAGCGAATGCAGCAGGATTGGTTTCATGAAAAACTTTGAAGCTGGGATGGTTCTTTAGAGTTGTCTAGATTGAGACAAGGGGGTGCAGCCACCTACCCCACAGTCATTGGTGCAGGTGCCTGGAGAGGGGGCATAATTTAGGGTGAGTAGCTCTCTGTGAGGAGAGTTCTGTAGGGGATCAGGGTGGCATAGCACACTCAGTGGATACTACACCAACCCTCTGCTTTTGTCCTTAGGAACTACAGGTAAAAAAAGTAGGCCTGGTGTGGGGGCAGAGCCCCAGAAAGTAGTTTCCAGGCTCTCGGCCTCACATAGACAGGTGCTGACTCAGGTAGTAAATGGCCATCAACTGTGATTGGATGGCCATCAGCTGTGGCTAGTTGGCCGTCAGCTGTAACCAGTAAGCCATTAGCCACTAATATAACTGCTGTGGGTACGCTAGCAGAAAGAGAAGAATGGGGGCTAGCAAGAAGATGGCGGCTGGGCTGGCAAGCATGGATGACGGTTTGCGGACAGTGTGGATCCAGCCTCCAGTGAGAGTATAGTGCCGCCAGAGAGAATATAGTGGTATGACTCCCCTACCTATGGCTCCTTGGGTGTTCCTTTTTGGCCTCACCATATCCTGCGTTCTAGTGTGGGCAGCGGGAGCAGAGACCCCGCAGGCCTCCCTGCATGACACCTGGAAACATAGCACACAATACTAGCAGCATGACAAAACAGGAGTTGAGGTTTTTCTTTTAATCTTTTGCTCAAACATTATTATAACAGCAAAACAATTTTATTAGATTCCCAACTTCCTTCTGACTTACTTGTTTTCCTTTGTTGTGCTATTATCTGGTCAGTATTCTTTTGCACATACCAATGTTATATAGTTATGATTGTAGGCATTATGTATATGTGTATATACGAGGTCTGACAATTAAGTTCGTGAACTCATCCTAGAAAAAGTGCTACACAACTAATTGCTGAATATCACTACACTCAACTTCGAAGTACTCCCCTTGGGAAGCTGTGCACCGATGTCAGAGCCTAGTCCACCCTTCAAAGCAATTTTGGAACTCTTTTTCTGGAATGGCCATCAGAGCTGTCGTCATATTACCCTTGATGTCCTGAATGTCATCAAAATGTCTTCCTTTCAATATTTCCTTTATCTTTGAGTAAATAAAGAAGTCATTGGGGGCCAGATCAGGTGAGTAGGTAGGGTGTTCCAATACAGTTATTTGTTTACTGGCTAAAAACGCCCTCACAGACAGTGCTGTGTGAGCTGGTGCATTGTTGTGATGCAAGAGCCATGAATTGTTGGTGAAAAGTTCAGGTTGTCTAACTTTTTCATGCAGCCTTTCAAGCACTTCCAAATAGTAAACTTGGTTAACTGTTTGTCCAGTTGGTACAAATTCATAATGAATAATCTCTCTGATATGAAAAAAGGTTAGCAACATCGTTGCAACAAGTTCACAAACGTAGTTGTCAGACCTTATATGATTTGCAAATATTTTATCCTTTTCAGTAGGTTGCCTTTTCATTTTGTTGATGGTTTCCTTTGCTGTGCAGAAGGTTTTTAGTGTGATACAGTCCCACTTGTTAATTTTTTAATTTTATTACTTTGCTTTAGGTGTCATATCTAAACAATCATTGCCACAACTCTGATTTCTGTCACCATGGATTAGACTTGTCTGTTTTTGAATTTTACATGAAAGAAAACATAGAGGATGGACTCTTTTGATACATACATATTTAAGAAACTGACTTTCCCCCTTTCTTTTATATTACTCATGTATTTCTTTTATGGAAAAGATAGCCTTTTGTTATTGACTTTCAGTTATATATAATAATATTATCTAGCATTAAAAAGTGATTGTCCTTCGATCCACTTCCTTTTGGTAACCACTGAATCTTGGTATATTTTCTTACAGCAGTGGTTCTCAGCAGTCTGGTCTCCAGACTAACAATGTCAGAGAACTTGTTAGAAGTACAAAATTTCCAGCCTCATCCCAGGTCTGCTGAATCGGAAACTCTGGGGATAGGGCCCAACAATATGTTTAAAGAAGTCCCCTAGGAATTTCTGATAATACGTATTTGCAAACCATTTCCTTAGGATGTTTTTCTTTTTATTTCCCAGGTTAGATTATAGTGTATTCACATTTTTACATTCTACCCTTTCATGTAACAATTAATCAGAAGCAGTACCATGTCATGACAGGTAATGAGTTAACTTATCCACCTAAAATACATTGGTGTGGTCTAGAAGTGTAGTAAGGAGGCTAAATGTGGCCTCTTTTGGCTTTGGCATTCCCTTGGGGTAATTATTTCCCAACATGACCACATTTGTGGATTGCTTCCTTAACTTGCTGTCATCACCGTATATAGCATGATGATGCTGGAAACGTGTTTGGGTAGAATGACTCAAGTTGGAGTTGGGAAGATTTACAAACAGACTTTGTCTCCTCCAGGACTGATGAGTAACAATTGGATCCAGGCACATGACACAGAAGACCGACACTGTGGTTTCTAAATAAGAATTGGTCTTAAGGAATCTTGGTGGGCAGACACCGACATGAACGGCAGAGGAGACATCTTGAAGGAAAGGTGAGTGTGTGGCTCTGCTGGGGGCACTACCTAGGCCCTTGGTTCTGGTTGAACAATAACCCCACCCCTCTTGCCTCATGATGCAGTGCTGCTGAGGAGCATGGCATCCAGTGGGAGACTCAGACTGGCAGGCCTGACTTTGAGAATGCCCATTGACTCTTCTTGTCTTGAGATGATATTTGTTAAACTGAAAGCAGCGGGCAAGGGACCTTATCCACAATCTTCCCCAGAGGTTGGCCCTCCACATAAAAGCCTTCTAGTCATTTTACAAGAAACAATCTTTCAAGAAACAATCTGTCAAGAGATGGCCTGTGAGGACTCAGCCTGGGAAAGTGACTTGCCCAAGGTCACATAGTTGGTGTGTGCTGGCAATGCTGTGATTCCAATCCAGTCACCTAACTCCAGATTCGACCTACTTTCCACCCTGTGGTGCTGCCTCCTGGAGAGGGCAGGATCCTGTTCTTATCCCTGGTGAACAGGATAGCAGGAGAAGGAGCAGCGTCACACTGTTTCAGAGCAATAGGTACTTCTGGGGGAAGGGAAGGAAGAAAACAGGAAAGGCAGTGTGATAGAATGCAAAAACGAGTGGGTTCTGGCACCAGGTTGACCTGATTTAGAACCAGAGCTGAAGCACTTACGGGTTGTGTGACTGGGTCAGTTAGTAAAAAATTACCCCAAAAACATGGCATAAAAACACACCCATTTATTCTCTCAGAGTATCGATGGATCAAGAATCCAGGTTCGGTTCCTCTGGGTCCTCTACTTCAGGGTCTGTCACAAGGCTGTGATTGAGGTATCAGCTGATGCTGAGGTCTCATATGAAGACTCAACTGGGGAAGGGTATTATATTCGTCAACTTGGGCTGGCATAACAAAGTACCAGAGACGGTGGTTTAAACAACAGACATTTATGTCTTTACAGTTCTAGAGACTGAAAGTCCAACATCAGGGTACCAGTTTGGTGGGCTCTTTTGAGAGCCCTCTTCCTAGCTTGCAAACAGCCACCTTCCTGCTCTGTTCTCACATGATGGAGAGAGAACACGCTCTCTGGTCTCTTCTTATAAGGGCACTCATCCCATTAAGGACCCCACTCTCATGATCTCATCCAAACCTACATTCCAAAGGCCCCATCTCCAAATCCTAGCACTTTGGGAGTTAGGGCTTCAACATACAAATTTGAGGGGAACACAATTCAATCCATAGTAGATCTGCTTCCAAGCTGACACATGTGGTTGTTAGCAGCATTCAGTTCCTCACACGTTGTTGGACTGAGAGTCTCAGTTCCTTGCTGCTTGTCGGTCAGAGATCACCCTCAGTTACATCCACTTGGTCCTTTTCAACAGTGCAGATGACTTAACTTCTCGAATCTTCCCCCTTTTTACCCTGCAAAATGGGGATATTTATAGCTATCTTAGAGTTGTGTGGGAATTCACTGAGGCTGTAGAAAATGGCTTTGCACAGAGGGTGGCACAATGTCAGGGCTTCCTAAATGGCAACTATTATTTCTATTATTATAATTCTTAGAGCATCTGATACTCCGGAGACTGGCTGTTGTCCAGACAGTATATGGGGATATGCCCCCTGTCACCTGCTGTAACACAGAGGCTTCCCCAGGAAAAGGACAATTTCTAAACTAGAGAAAATGCAGCTCGTTTCCTGTAGCATCTCAGACGACGTGACTGGCAGTTCTCAGAGATGCCCCCCGGAGTCAAAAGTAGTCATACTTTTTGTTGTCCCTCCATATCAGCCTCTCAGAGCAGGCCCAAGAGTGTCCTTTCACACCAGTGGAAACCAGACCTCTTACAGTATCCATTGCCTGTGCATGACATGGATTCTCCAGGAAGTTCAACTTGAGCCACCTTTGTGCAGTCGATCTCAGTTTTTGTCTCTTAAACCATTGTCTGTTCTCCGTCTCATATTCATTACTATCTTAAAGTATCTGTGTCTGCTACTTTCCCATCTGATCCTGAGCACAGTTAACAAGGTGAAGCCGTGTTTCCCAGAGGCCTAGGGAGCCATATATTTCTCAGTCATTACTTGGGGCTATTATAGAGGGAAGTATAACTTTGTTTTATTGCCATGGGATAATGTAGATGTCCTAATTCTTGCTGTGTAAAAATAAGGCTGGACTGAATGTCTGTTCTGAATTATCTTTCTGCCTAAACAGAGCCCAGGAGGGACCCTAACTTGCAAAAAAATATATTATTCAGCCTGATGCTGATTTCATTTCCTAAAAGAGATTGGGTCCAAATAAGATGTTAATTGAATTCAGCCTCTTGACCTGACACTGACTTGGTTCTCCCTCCTAATGCCTTCCAACATGAGACAAAGGAGGAGAACGAGGAGGAGGAATAGACAAATAAAGCGACTCACGTGGGTTTACAGGCCGAGCCACTTCCACATTCCATAAAGCCCAAATGACTGTATAGGAAACAGCTGCAGTATTTACTGGGGCCTGGTAAGGCCTCATTACCATCCCACCTCCTCACAGGGGGTGTTCAGCTCCAAATAGAGTGCAGTGGAGGGAGTAATTGACTTTGCTGCCCTGGCACCTGGTATTTCTGCCAAATGCCTGAGGTCACTGCAGCAAACAGCACCCCCCTCCCCTCTGGGTAGAGGGAAGCCTCAGGGCCTCTAGTGAGAGGTGGGGAGCAGTGCCAAGAGGAGGTCGGAAGAGATTTCCTCGTTCATTTGTTCATATCTTCGTCCATTCACTCAATTGTTTATTGAGCACTTCCTAAATGTCAGGCGCTGTTGTAGGCTCATGGGACACAGTGACAGACGTGATCCCTGCCTTCTTAGAGCTTACACTCTAGAGCTGCTCTGTTCCATAGAATAACTACTACATTTCAATTGAAACTCATTAAAGTGAAATCAAATGAAACATTCAGTTCTTTAGTCACACTTGCCACATTTCAAGTGCTTGATAGGCTAGTGGCTATCGTATTGGATAGCACAGGTATAGGACATCTCATCCATCTCAGAAAGTTCTAGTGTGGCTGAGGTGTGGAGAGACAGCTGGGCTGTGTAATGGGAAGTACTCTTCTTGAAAAGCCAGAGGACTTCTGCTGCATCAGCTGGCAGCTCTCCTCAGGCTTCGTGACAGGTTCTGACTGCTAAGAGACTGATCTCCTTCCTTTTCCTCATGGGGCCACGTGGGCAGGCTTCTGAGGCCTGTGAGTTCTTACGTGCAGCACAGTGTCTTTCCATGGGACGCGGCCCCTGCATGGACAGGGAAAGAATACCAGAGTCAGGGGCAGGTATCGTGCTTCCTAGCCCAGCTTTCCCACTGGGGAACTACTGACTTCCCTGAGCCTTCATTTTCTCCTCTGTAAAATGGGAGTATTATTACCTATCTCAAAGGGCTGTGCAAGGATAGATGATTGATGAGAAGGTGCTTTATAAACATCAAAGCTGGATGATTTCAAGCTGCTTTATCATATTTTCCATGGGTCTCTTCTGACAATCCCCCTTCTTTTTTCCCCACATCCTTTTCATAACAAACACATGATTTTGCCCATGCAGCATCCATATTCTTCTTTCTTCTGGAATAGCACCCCGATCCTCCTTTGGGAATCGCTCTGGCCATGTGGATTGTTTGGGGCTGACCCCATCGCACAGCTCCAGGGGCCAGCCCATGACCCAGGCCTCACCAAACAGGACGTTCCATTCCCCTGGTCACAGTTATTGGTTCAGGAATAGCTGTTTACCTCAGCCCAAGCCAGTTGACCATTCCTGGGACTTTGGCTGGAACTCCTAGGAAAGATTCTGTCTTTGCTGGAATTGCCAAGTTGGGGGAATGTAAGTCTGGAACTGTTGGGGGCCACCTGTGCATCTTATGGGAAGAGCCTGACACTCTATACAGTAAAACAGAATGGAGAGTTGGAGAAAGACCGTAGTGTCCTGGTGACATTGCTAAAAACCCTGGAGCCTGCCATGCCTGACTCAGATTCATTATGAACGAGGCTGATTCACATTTCATATGTACTTCCCTTTCTGTGAAGTGTTATCGTATTCTGTACTAATTTTTCTACTGGGTTTTTGGTATTTTCCTCATAGATTTGAAGGAACATTTTTTTAACATTTATTTTTTATTGAGGTGAAAGTCACATAACATGAAATTAACCATTCACAATGAACAATTCATTAACAATTTAGTGGCATTTAGTATATTCACCATGTTGTACAAGCATCACCTCTATCTAGTTCCAGAACACGTTTGTCATCACCAAAGAGACCCCATATCCATTGGGCAGTCACTTCCCTTTCCCTACCTCCCCCAGCCCCTGGCAACCACTCATCTGCTTTCTGTCTCTATGGGTTTATCTATTCTGAATATTTCAAATAAATGGACTCAAACAATATGGAACCTTTTGTGTTTGTCCCCTTTCACTTAGCTTCATGTTTTCAGGGTTCATCCCTCTTGTAGGATCATCAGTCCTCATCCCTTTTCATCGCTGAATAATGTTCCATTGTATGGAGCAACCACATTTTGTTTATCCATTCATCGGTTGACGGACATTTGGGTTGTTTCCACTTTTCGGCTATCATGCACTGTTCTGCTATGAACATTTGTATACAAGTATTTGAATTGTAAATCAGGGAAATCTATTTTTGTATATCAGGGAAATCAGTCCTTGGCCTAGGATAGGTGTTGCAAATATTGTATTTCAGTTTATTTTGTCTTTGACTTGGCTTCTGGTGGCTTTGGCCAGGCAGAGTTTTGAAGAAATTGTTACATAGTTGAATCTGTCAGGTGGGTTTTGTGGCACAGTTGGGAAGACCATCCTTATTTTTATAACTTGAGGGTATAAAATAATTCTCTAATTAAAGTTCCCACTTATCCACTCATTTCCTTATTGGTCAAATAGGGATTTAGAAAAGCTCCTCTTGTCCCTCAGGGTTATTGTGAGTACGAAATAAGAGAAATGATATGAAGGGGCTTTATAAGATATAAAGCAATGTATATACACAAGGCCTGTTGTCATCATCGCTATTAATTGTATCAAATTCTGGCACTCGCTAGCTGAGTTGTGTTGTTGCTTTCATTTTGCAGAGCAGAGACTAAAGGGCAGAATTACTCACTAAGCCAGCCAAGGATGCTTCAGTTGGTAGCAATGTGGAGAATGTCACAAAAGATGTCAGCTCTTATTAGTCATCTTAGGAGGGTTTCATATTTGACTGGAAAAATAAAATTGCCTTAAACCAAAAACTATTCTGGTCACTCTTCCTTCAAGTAGAGTCTTTTTTTCCTTTTCTTTTCTTTTCTACCAGGAAAAGAAGCCAGTTCAGTGAGTTTTGTGTTATTCAGCTGTTCTTGTAATTTAAGCCTTGTCCATGGCCATTTGTGACATGTTTTCCTTATATTTTTTAACCCCCCAAATTCTTTTTTTTTTAATGGCAAACTTTAGGATGAACATTAAAATTGATTGAAAAAAAAATCTCAATACTTGACAACAATTATTACTATGATGATTGCTCTGGGGTAGAATGGTGTACTGGTTAAGTCCTTGGGCTCTGACATTGTTCAGACATGGGCTTGAATGTGATTCTGTTAGTAGCTAGCTGTGTGACCTTGGGTACATTGCTTTACTGCTCTGTGCCTCTGTTTCCCCATCTGTAAAACAAGGATGATTATAGCACCTGACATACTGAGTTATAGCAGAAGTCAGTGATAAAATCTATATAGAGTACTTGGCCCAGTGCCTGTATGGAACAAGGGCTCAGTAAATACTAGCTATTAGTATAATTCAGGAATATCTAAAAGAATTCAGGATATGAGCCCGAGGGAAATGGAATATACCCTTCCAGGGGTATTCCTGTCCTGGTGGGTGGCACAGATCAAATCACATGGTAGAGCCCCTTCCCCTGCTGCATACCACATTTATTTAGGGAGAAATCTGGTTTCTGTTATTACCACGTGGAGGGTAAGCATCAGGAATAGCAGTTGGTTCTCATATAACAAGGAAGTGGCCACGTGGAGGGGAGAGCCGCAGAAGGGCAGCTGTGAGACTGGGGTGAGCTGTGGGGAGGACTGGAAGGAAAAGGTGAGGACACTGTGCTAGGGGGCCTGCCTAGGTCATATCTCCTCGTCTTGGGGACAGAAGATTCTGGTTGAGGTGGATTCACGGCGTGCAATGATGCATGTGCAGGGGGCACAACCTATTTTTTTCTTTTCCCCTTTTCTTCTTTCCTCTCTTCCTGCTCCTAACCTGCGTATCTGTGGAGCCCCTACTCTTACCATAGGTCCCGCATTATTGGACCCTAAAACAGAAATAACATCCGTAGGACCTCTGCTATATGCCAGGCACTGTAAATCCCTGATCACATTAGATCCTGTGCAATGAGCGAGATCACCATCATTTTACAGATAGGAAACTGAGGCCCAGAGCTACCTAAGACCTCCCACAAGCAGATAAGCAGCAGAGCCAGAATTTAAACCACCATCTAATGCCAAAATCCAGCTTCTTCTGCCATTCAGCACGTAACTCTATCTCTACCATACTTTGCTTCAATTTCATATGGATTTTTGTGACATTTCTGTGGCTTAGTGCCCTACACATGGGTCTCCCAGAAATATTTACAGATAGAAAATTTTAGTGATGAGGAGAAAAGCTGACATTTCCTCATTCCTGCCACAAATGGGCAACAAGCAGGTGAAGTCACTTGCTCCAGTTCTCAGAGCCAGTCACTCACAGGGCCAGGCAGGGAATCCAGTCTGTCACACGCCAAGGCGTAGAGTGCTCACTTCTGTCTTCCTTTGAGAGTCTGTGCTTGAGGCAGGGATGCTAATCTCTGAGCACATCTTTCTCAGGTGAGGTGTGGCTGTCTCTGTTTTAAACTGGTCCACAGGGGAACTGAAGAGGGCGAGGGCCTGAGTATGCCAACGGGAAGGGTGAGGCAGGAGGGTGATGGCAATGACTGTGGGCCAGTGGCATCTACTTATGACCTTTGCTACCTCTTGTCTCCATGCACGAAGCTGTAACAAGCCCCGTGATTCCCCAGCTGGGCTGTTCCCCGTGCTTTCTCCAGGCTGGTCCTGTGCATTCCCATCTGTAGACCTCAGCTCATACTGCTCACTCCATAGGAATGCCCTGCTGTTCCCCCTGTCCCCCCACCCCCGTCTCCCTGACTACAACTGCCACCTTCTCTAGGAAAACTCCATGGATTGGCAGGGACAATCTACTTACTGTGGAACCCAGATGAAGTAATCTATCATACATTCAGAAAAGGCATATGGAAGATTATTTGGAGAAATTTGTGAAAATACCATACACAGGGGACAATACATGGTAATGACAATCTTAACATGTGAAATTCCAGTGGTCAGTGACCCTGTAGTGCTTGATTTCGTTTTTACAGAAAAATCTTATTCTACCTTAAGGGCATGTGAAATGGGTTTAAACTCCCTAAGACTGTGAGCATTTGCCTGGGTGGAATCTGGTGTCACACAGCCTAGGCTTGAATGCTGGTGACCTTGCATAAGTCACTTTCCATATCTGTGCCTCTGTCTCTTCACCTGTGAAAGAGGGATACTTACATTATATAGTTAGGTTGTTGGGGGGGTATCGGGGGTAATAATAATTGCTACCATTTATTGAGTACTTCCTGTGTGCGAGGTACTGTGCTGAGCTTGGCTTTACATTCTTATTTGAGCTTCCCACGAGCTTCCTCATACCTGAGGTCCCTTACCCGGCAGTATTTTCTTCCCTACGGCACTTAGCTGCTGCCATGTTATGTAATTTACTCATTTTTGTTTATTTTTCATCTCCCTCCCAGGGCCTCTTGCCTTGCACTACTCCAGGAGGCACCATTCACAATGCTTTATGAGCTCTGCTCTGGGCTGCTTTTACAGAGAATATACTGTGTTTCCCCGAAAATAAGAGCTAGCCGGACAATCAGCTCTACTGCATCTTTTGGAGCAAAAATTTATATAAGGCCCAGTCTTATTTTACTATAACATAAGATCTAGTCTTATATAATATAATATAAGACCGAGTAAAATAAGTAAAATAAGACCCGGTCTAATATAATATAATATAATATAATATAATATAATATAATATAATATAATATATTATGATATGATATGATATGATATGATGTGATATAATATAATATAATATAATATAATATAATATAATATAATACCGGTCTTATTTTGCTATAAGACCCAGTATAACATAATATAATGTAATGTAATATAATATAATATAATATAATATAATATAATATAATATAATACTGGGTCTTATATTAATTTTTGCTCCAAAAGATGCATTAGAGCTGATTATCTGGCTAGGTCTTATTTCCGGGGAAACACGGAAAACATGGTGACTTCCTTAGAGTTGTGTGATGTGGAGACTTTGGTGCTCCAGGAGGGCAGGGATTTTTTCCCCCCCTTTATTTTGATCATTGCTGTATTCCTGTATGCAGAATGATCCCTGAACCATAGTAAGCTTTCAGTAAATAATTGTTGAAAGAAAGAAAGAAAGGAAAGAAAGAAAGAGAGAGAGAGAGAAAGAAAGAAAGAAAGAAAGAAAGAAAGAAAGAAAGAAAGAAAGAAAAAGAAAGAAAGAAAGGAAAAGCCCCCAAAGAGAACCCATTTGACTGGTGAGGACACTGAAGCTCAATGAGTTACGGATTTGCCCAAAGCCCTGCAAGACACTGAGGCAGCTGGGTATTTCCAGAATGCCTGCTCTCAAGGGCTTTGCAAAGCTGCATGTCTGAAACGCCTGGCATTGTTTGTGCCACCCGCAATTGCTCAACAAATATTAATGAGCTTGGCTACATGGGTCAGCCCCTGTCCTCTGCTAGACAATTCCTGCAGAGTGACAAACTGTCACATAGGTATTACTTTGAGAAATTGAGTTAAATTGCATGTTGCATGGAAAAGGTGGACCTTTTGGAGATTTTGGAAGAAAAATCCCTAACCCGACTGCTAGTGGTAGGAGTTCGGAGGGGCCTGTCAGGCCCTCCCAATCCGATTCTTTTTCCTGCTGCCTTCCCTTTTGTGAGCGTCTCTTCCCCTTTTTGCTTGCAGTGAGTTGTGCTCTCCTGTAGGCTACAATGTGTCAGTTGTTATAAAATCCAGAAGGTGGAGCTTAGTGACGAGAGCGGTGGGGGGAGCGCTCAGCCAGCTCTGCAGGGCGAGCAGTCCAGCCCCGAATCACCCGAGCTTAAGCCTTGCATCAGGAGAACTTCCATCTCACTCTCCTGGCTTTGATCCTCACTGTACATCAGACCAGAGGCGCTGAAGGGAGGGAGGATGCGAGATGTCCAGTCCTTTGGCCACCTGACCATCTCCTTAGCAGAGCTTTGGAAAGCCAGCTGGGGGCTGACCGGACAACCAAGGAGGCGCTGCGCCTCTCGTGGATGTGTGTGAGTGGGTGAGCCGGTGTGAGTGAGTGAGGGTGAGTGTGTGTGCGCGTGCATCATGGCTGTGTGTGTGCGTGTCCAAATGAGAGTGCGAGTGCACGTGTGAGTGTGTGTGTGAGTGTGTGTGTGTGTGTATGTGTGTGTCTGCGCTCTTGGTTATTATTTTTTGGAAGAAAAATCTTGAAAATCTGGGGCAGGTTACAGTGTTCCTAGGGTGGTGGTTCTTCTTTTGCAAGAGGAGCTGACCAGACTAAGCTACTGGAGACATTTTTTGGCGAGTAAAGAGAATTTTCCTTCCAGAACGAGAGGGATTTTTCCCCTGGCTCTGCCGCCAAGTGAAAGAGATTAGCCCCTAAACCTGTGAAATCGACCAGAGCCGGGTGACTACCAGGGCTTGAGAGAGAACTCGGGAAGAAAAAGGAGAAATAAATCAAATAGCCTGTCAGTGCCGGTGGCCACGTTGGAAGATGTCATCTCAAACTAAGTTCAAGAAAGACAAAGAGATCATTGCAGAATATGAAGCCCAAATAAAAGGTGAGACGCGGGCTGGGGAGTCATGCCTCCCCTCCCCTTTCCTTATTTCCTTGCTTTGGCTTTCCCCCCCTCTTTTCCTCCCTGCCATCATGAAATGTTGTTATGCATCAATAATCTTATTGTGAGGAGGAACAGTGGCAGCCGTACAAGTCCAGACTGGTTTCTACGGCAGCGAGAGCTGGTGCTGGGAGTATGGATTATAGGGGGGCAGCGATCACTGCATTGCAGGTGTGCGAGGAGACTCCTACCCCAGCTTGAGGAGTGTCTCGGATACTCCATCATCTTGGCCGTGACATGTCACTGTAAGGGCATTTTGACAGTCATCGCCTCCACTGCCCCAGCCCTCCCCCCCCCGCCCCATGCTAAAAATCCCTTGATCTGGTGTCTGTTTTTTTATGGTCTGCTATTTTATTTTGCTTTCTCCTTTTTGTTGTTGCTTTGCCTCTGCCCCTTTCTCTGGGCTGGAATTCACAGGCATGTGCGTAGGGAAGCGGCACAGGGCGGCTGCACTGCTGGCCTGGGTTGCCATGGATTAGCTGTTACGGGGCATATTGATCCAAACTAATGCAGGCATTTAGGCATAAAGAGGGAGCTTGGTGCAGAAACTGTGTTCTCTCTCAGTGTGCAGCCCCAGTCATCGTCTGTGCACTAGTGTTCAGGGTCATTCGCCTTCATTCAAAGCCAACAACTCAGTGTGCTGTTTCAGCTGGTAGGTGCTGCCTGGCTTTTGTGCCAGGGGAAGCCTGCCAAGACAGTGAGATGACCTCTGGCTGCTTGTTCCAGCGTTGGTGCCCCTGGGGCACACACTCCTCTCGGAAGCTGCTCCCTAAATCCATATTAGCAAGGTGAAATAGGAAACTGGATGCAATCGCATAGACAAATGTAGGCGGAACCCTCATTCAGGCCAGGCTTCTCCCACCCTCCTGAGTTCTAGGCTCAGCTTTGGCAAGGAAAACCTAAAAGCACCGTACACCATGCGCACTCTTTCTCCTAGGATGTACCCTAAGGGACGTCGGGGCCTGTGCCTCGCAGCGTCTGCTTTCTTTCTGGTCCCAGGCGTCTTTGCTGCGACACAGGGTGTGTTGTGGTCTCTCATAGAAAGAGCAAAGACAGAATGCATCTTCAATGGGTGTTGATGTCCGCCCTTGAGGTGATGGCTGGATTATTGGGCAAGTTGGTTATCGGGGGCTCAGGTGACCTGATGTTGCCACCTGCTTCTAGGTGCCGCTGCAGCTCAAGACTCAGTGACCCAGGAAGGCCGGTGGCCTCCCCAGCAGTGGTGGGAGGCCAGGCATCCACAGCTGCTGTACACGCTTCAGATGCTTGGGAAACTTTGGGAGGGGAGCCGCCATCAGGGGAGGGCTTCGGTTTTTTTCGTCTCACCAACCGTCTTGTGCGTTTTAGTTCTGTTCAAACACAGCATGCTAGTCACCTCTGGGGAGACCCCAGGGCAAAACAAACAGGAAGACCCTCCTCATCCCTGATCTCCTCCCCTGTAGTTTTCAGTTCAGTGTAGAAAACAGTGACTTACGATGTTTCAGCCTTGCTGAAAATTTAGAAACAAGCCCTGTATTGGTTAGAGATTTGAATTTACCCGATTGCTCAATACAAAAGCCCAGTTTCAGTCTTTGCATATATACTTTATAGGGAGGTTATGTTTTATAAGACTAATTTGGCTGATTTTTTTAAAAAAATGGAGGTTCCCATGAAAAATGCCATAATAGAGAAGGGGATGCTGAGTTTTAGACAGGTTGGGGTTTCCATAAGCATCATTTTGGTAGGAAATGTACTGATTTTATTTTTGAAGGATTGCTACCGCTGGGCCCATGAACTTTGCTTGAAGATCAATTGAGCATTTATTGCTCTGGCTGATTCTTTTAGTTTTCACTTTCACCTTTATTTTTAACAACTAATTAGCAAGTGAAAGGTAATGCGTTTCAGCAGGAAATTTGCCCAAATGATCTTGTCTTTTCCAGACTCTAAACATCTCTGCATTCTGTTTATAAGAGTTTTAATTTTATTCCTTTAGAGATGACACCCATATGATTTAGGTCAGGATGCTGCTGTGCCTGAAACCATCTGTAATCTTTTCTTTCAAAATTCTATGTTCATCATCATTGTAAATTTTTTTTTGTTTTGTTTTGTTTGTTTTTTTAAAGGAGGGCACAGCTCACAGTGGCCCATGCGGGGATCGAACCGGTAACCTTAAGTGTTATCAGTACCACGCTGTAACCAACTGAGCTAACCGGCCACCCCTATTGTTGTAATTATTGTGTGTGTACAGGGCCCTGCTGTTTCTATGGCCCACTCCCAGACATCACTACTCTGGGCCTACACACGGTACAGAAAGCGTTCGCATGAACTCAGTTTTAGAGATGAGGCAACTGAGGCCTCATAATGTGAAATGACTCGTCCAAGGTCACAGAGCTAGACATGTGAAGGCAGTGGGTTTTCTGCCAGGCCCAGTGTTCCCTGACACATTGTTTGCCTACAGCTGCCCTTCGAAGGATTGATGTTGGTAGCAGATGGCAGTTTTGTGGTGGGGCTGGCTGCCTTTTGATGGAGTTCCATTGTTTGCCCTTTTACTTTGATCCCTCGCCTTTCTTGCTTGCCTCTGAAGAATGTTTGAGCAATCACCAAAAATAATGCTGATGCCAATTACCTTTCTCCACGGGTAGCATTTGACCAGTTTGGTGCAAATACTCCACCTAGTTACACAGATTTTGTCCTCTATGAATTCTTTGAGGGGAACTTTCGGTTTTTAAAAATAATACTGAGTTCTTTGTAGACTTACTCTCTTTTACCTCTTTTTGAGGAATTTATTGACCTAATAAAGGGGAATGTTTTTTCCTATTGTAAAAAATTTCAGACTCATGCCTTCTCAGATACTTGAGTCCCTTTCATTAAATACCTGCAATGCAGTGGTATACCATATGCTTGCTAATTTCCAGTGATGGGGAACTCACCACCTCTCAAGCCCACATATTCTATCCTTGGACAGCTCTGGCTGTTGTAAGCAGTTTTTACGTTGGGTTAAATATGTCTCCTTCTCATCCACCTATTGGTTCTATAGTATCTTCCCCTTGGGACTTTGTAGAACTAGAAAGATGCTTCTTGGATGTCTGATCATAGCACCTGGACTTTGGTTATTCTCATTTGCTGATACACGATGGTTTACTGATGCTTAGCTTCACTCTCCTTTGGATCTACTGCATCGTGGGTTACAAACCCCAATGCTTTTGTGTGCTTGGCAGGTAGAATAAATGAGTGAAGATGACTTGTGGCAGTTGGTCCACTATCTCATTGAGGGCAATATAGAAGGGGTGGTGGTGATTATGATGGGCTTGACAGCATACATGCTTTCCAAATGGGCAATCAATGCTTGGATCCAACCAGTTGTTACCATTTAGAAATGTAGGCCCAGTGAGAGCTTTCATTTTTTTTTTTTAACAAATGCCAGAAATTTGGATGAGAGCTTTATGCTTTTAAAGAGGGTTTGCCAAATGAACTTCCAAGTTGATATTATCAAAAGCCTTCTTCAAGAGTGGGACTAAGTTCTTAAATGAGGCTCTCTACATGTGGTCAGAGAAAGAAAACAACTATCGCCTCTCTCATGCTGTATGTACTGCTTCTATGAATATAGCCCAAGGGTTGAATTAGCCCATTTCACTGCTGAATTAGCCCTTTTCACTGCCCACCTCCTCATTGTACCATAGACATTGTATCTGCTATGTTTCTTCAATCCACTAGGCTAGGAGCCTTGTCGGAGGGAAGAAATGAAATGAATTTAATATGACTCGTTCTTGGTGATTCTGTGCTGGCTCCAAATAATAATAATTCCTGTCTGAGGGACTCACAAGTGTCCCTTTACAAATCCGTTCAAGCACCTTGCCTGAGAGTGACATCATGTCCTCTAGTCTGGAAGTGGCAAGCCACCACTTCTTTCTCCTTTTGAAATCAGAATAATATTTGCCCATCTATCGCTTTTTGGCACCTATCCTATTTTTCACAATTCCCTTAAAGATCACCCATCGTATTTGGTAATCTTATTTGCTGGCGTCCTCAGTATGCTGGGATCTAATCCATCTTGCTGCCAGGCCTAATGCTCTGTTCCACATTTATTCAGAGTCCCCATTTCCATTTCAACCTAATAGAAAATTGAAATAGAAATGCAGTGATTGACTTTAATGTTTTATTTTTTATTACATACCTATAATCATTTTAGGCTACGTTAATAGCAAAGCTCTATAGTTTTGGGGGAAGAAAAGCACGTATTGAAGAAGATCACCGAGAATGCCTTCATTTATGCATTCATTCCATAAACATGGAGTATCTACTTTGTTCTTTGTCTTGTGCTGGGTGTTGTGAGAGATGCAAGTATATGATACAGTCTTGGCTTTCTAGGACTTTTCTTGGAATATGGTGATAAAAATCAGTGAAGGAAATAATAATAATAAAAAGAAACCCCCAAATACAAAAAACTTCAACTGAGTACCAGAGTGAGTTCAGACTTAAAGAGATTATGCCTTAGATTGGATGACCTTAGTGGCACTCGGTGCTTCAACAGGGTTCAGTGAGGAAAGCAGGCTGGGTTGGGGACTGGGCCTGCTCAGAGCTCTCACCTAGAGGAGGCAGCCTTGCTCAGTCTAGTCCGTCACTGCTGTGAAATGTGAGCCCAGAGTAGTCAGTTCTTTAAATGTATCAAGGGAATCTGGATTTTTAAAACAAAATCGCCTGATTTTTATTTTTAAAATTTATTAAAATGTTTAAAAAAAAATTTTTTTTTAAATTATTGAGCTGTAAGTGTTCTTTATATATTCTGGAGACAGGTCCCTTATCAGATAAGTGATTTGCAAATATTTTTTCCCCTTTTGTGGGTTGTCTTTTCATTTCTTTGATGGTGTCGTTTGAAGCACAAACGTTTTTAATTTTTATGAAGTTCAGAGTCTCCATTTTTTTTTCTGTTTTCCTCATGCTTTTGGTGTCATATCTAAGAATTCCTTGCCACACCCAAGGCCATGAAGACAATCTCCTGATTTTCAAATGGTAGCTCAGATTTTTTAAAAAACCCCGCAGGGCCTGAACAAACCTGTCAGTAGGACAGTTTCGGCTCCTGGCCCACCAGGTTGCAGCTTCTGGCCTACAGTTGAAGTCCACAAAAAGTCTTGGTGATGGGTCCTCAGCCGGTCTTCCTGTTTCATCTTCAGTTGTTTTCTCTGTGATAGGCCTGTGCTTTTATAACCACATTACATCAATTCCTTGTCTCTGAGTTCCCCATATACCTTCCCACCTCCAAATCATCCCCCATTTGTGCCTTTGTTACGCCTAAAATATCTTCCCCTCATCCCTGCTTTTTGTCTGACCAGCACCTGACCATCCTTCAGTGCCAGCTCAGATGATACCTTCTTCCATGACGCCCTGCTAACTCTCCAAGGCAGAGTTAGTGGTTCCCTCACATCTGTCCCTCTAGCTGAGCCTTATTGTCATTTATTACAGTTCTGTGTGTAGTCCTTTGGCTATGAACTCTTGAGGGCAGAAGTGCTCATGGTCCTCTTTGTTTCGCCAACAGGCTTGGCACACTGTTGGTTGAGGGAGTGGCTGATAAGTTACTAATAAGAAGTTTTACTCTTATAACTCATGACTCACGCAGTTATTTTCTTTGACGTTTGCCTTAGTCAGCTTGGGCTGCTATACAAAATACCATGGGCTGGGTAGCTTAAAACACAGACATTTATTTCTCACAGTTCTGGGGGCTGGGAAGTCCCAAGATCCAGGTGCCAGCAGATACAATTCGTGGTGAGGGTCCACTCCCTGATTTCAGATGGTTGCCTGCTTGCTGTGTGCTCACATGGTCTTTCTTTGGTGTGTGGAGGAGTGAGCTCTCTGTCTTCCTTTTCTAGTAAGGGCACTAATCCTACCATGAGGGCACCAGCCTCACGCTCTCATCTCATCCTCATCACCTCCCAAAGGCCCCACCCTCTAAATACCATCATGCCGTGTTTCCCCGAAAATAAGACCTGGCCGGTCCATCAGCTCAATGCGTCTTTTGGAGCAAAAATTAATATAAGACCCGGTATTACATTATATTACATTATATTATATTATATTATATTATATTATATTATATTATATTATATTATATTATACCTGATCTTGTATTAAAATAAGACTGGGTCTTATATTAATTTTTGCTCCAAAAGATGCATTAGAACTGATGGTCCGGCCAGGTCTTATTTTCGGGGAAACATGGTATTGAGGTTTAGGGATTTAAAATACGAATTTGGGGGACACAAACATTCAGCTGATAATAACACCTATATTTTCTGTTCCATTGAAAGCAGACGTTTTATTTCCATTGAAAGCAGGGTAAAAGAAATACTCTTCATGGCTTGTTGAATTTCCTTCTTTGTCCCTGGTAGGGGAAATGTTTATATTAGTGGGGATTTGGTGAAAACTGATGTGTTGAAAGCCAAGGTGATGTTTGATGAGGTGATGTTTGTCACAATCAGGGTGGGGGGCACTGCACGCCAGGCGCCTCCCAGTCTGGGGGAAATCAGTGGATCCGGGGGTCTATACTGGCAATTTCTGGCATTTTCACCACCAAAATTTATATATTAGGAACAACGTTTTCTTTCTAGAAACCTCTATTCATTCATTCATTCATTCATTCATTCATTCTCTCATTCAGTGACTGTTACAAGCCATGCTTCAGGTTATACAGCTTTATTTAGTAGTGTGAGGTAATTAATTTTTATTTAGCTCTAGGTCTCAGTCATATATTCAATGTCTCATTTTTTGATCCCAATAATTCTCTGAGATAGTCATTATTAGTCCCATTTTATAGATTAAAAAAATGAAGGTTGGGGAAATAAAATAAGCTGCATCAGATTGCACAGCAAACAGTGGCAGAGCCGGGGTTTAAATAGGAGTCTTCCTGACTTCCAGTTGTGCATGGAGGCCAGATGCATGCCAAGGCAACATGGCTCTGAAATCCAGAATTTCCTTCAGTGGGTGACCAACCTGGGATGCGTCTTTATCTTTGACTTCTTACCCTTCCTAACACTTCCACGCTCTTTCTAATCCAGTCTCTCCTAGTCCCCACCCGATGCCACCTAACTGTGTCTGGCCCTTCATTCTTACCCCGGAGGAGTCTCTTTGGGCAAGTACCCACTGGAAACGCCCCTGTAGATGTGACAGAGGCTGCCTGATCTATCTCCACCAACCTGGAAATATAGAACCAGAAATCTTAGCTGTCTTCTTGTCCAGCTCTCCCACTTTTCTTTTTTTCTTGTGTGGAAATTAATGCTCAGAGAAGGGCTCTGGCTTGCAGACGCTTTGTCTGTAAAGGCTTCATCCTTGATGGCTTGTTGGTGTTTATACAATAACCTAGATGGCTAGAATTGGTTGCCCAGGAGGCAGAGCTGAGTGGTACCTTGGAAAACAGGATGAGGCAAGGGTGAGGACTGGAGAAGTCGGAAGGAGAAGTGGTAGGCTGGTTCAGAAACTGGTCCTTTCCTCATAGCTGCCAGGAAGGGAATTTGACTTCTAAAGATGCTGAATTTCAGAACCTCTGGCCTAATGAAGGACCCTGCAAGCTATGGTATGGGCTAGATTTCACTTGTAAATGCTTCATTCCTTGTGGCTTGTTGGTGTTTATAAAATATCTTGGCTGGCCAGGAGTGGGATTTTGACTCTGTTCTCTTAATTTGTTTAATCATTAGGCCAATTTATGTTTGGGGCAGTGCTCCCTGAGGTGTAGTCCATGAGATTGGATGTAAAGAGGCATTGGGTGGGAAAAATAGAACCGTGGCCAAATAGATTTTGGAAATTCTAGCATAAACTGAGTTGACTAGGTTTGTTTTCCACAAGACTTCTGGAAACCTTGAGTGTGTCAAGTGTGAAACTCTAAGAAAGGATCACGGGCTTTCCTCAGACTTATTTAATCTTATAGACCTTTTTCTTGAAAGAATCTCAAGATTCTGTTCCTGAGATTACATTTTGGAAAATGTCAGGCTACAAGATTTGTGGCTTATCTGGATTCTTTCTCTCTCTCTCTCTCTTTCTTTTTTTTTTTTTTTTTTTTTTTTTTTAAAGATTTTATTGGGGAAGGGGAACAGGACTTTATTGGGGTGCAGTGTGTACTTCCAGGACTTCTTTTTTTCCCAAGTCAAGTTGTTGTCCTTTCAATCTTAGTTGTGGAGGGTGCTGTTCAGCTTCAAGTTGTTGTCTTTTCAGTCTTAGTTGTGGAGGGCGCAGCTCAGCTCCAGGTCCAGTTGCCGTTGCTAGTTGCATGGGCACAGCCCACCATCCCTTGCAGGAGTTGAAACCGGCAACCTTGTGGTTGAGAGGATGCGCTCCAACTAACTGAGCCATCTGGGAGCTCAGCAGCAGCTCAGCTCAAGGTGCCTTGTTCAATTTTAGTTGCAGGGGGCGGAGCCCACCATCCCTTGCGGGACTCGAGGAATTGAACTGGCAACCTTGTGGTTGAGAGCCCACTGGCCCATGTGGGAATCAAACCAGCAGCCTTTGGAGTTAGGAGCATGGAGCTCTAACCACCTGAGCCACCAGGCCGGCCCCAGGATTCTTTCTCTTTTTACCTTTTGCTCAGTTCCCTAATTTTTATACTCCTCTCAGAGGACAATTTGAAGAAGGAAAGAAGTAAAACAAATGTGTATCCAGCTCAGCTAAGTGATATCCGTATGGTGTTTTGAGGCCGCTTAGAAAATGTGGGTTTTGACATTTCCAATTACAGGGCGCTCAACCATTGATTTAAATGGTAATTTGGTGACAGCTCACCCCGATCAATATGCATGGTGTGTGTGCCTGTGTGCCCTTCTGTGCATGACAGTAAGGGGGTGCACTTGGCTGCAGGTGGTGTTCGGGTGCCCTGAATGGACCTTGGTGCTGTCCCTGGATCGTACAGTGGATGCCAGGTGATAATGGTGCCGGTAAACACGCAGAGTCCACACAGCTCATTGTACTTCAGAGTGAAAAGATCTCGGCCACACACCCAGCCACACAAGAAATGTTTTCTTTATAATTTTGGAACGCAATTTCCATTTCACATCTCTATTCTGCTGGGGGCGGCAGAAATAGATCTAAGGCAATTTGGGGTTTCTCTCCTGTTTCCTCCAGTGTCGTGTGCCAAGTCCAGCGAAAAGGAGGCAGCACCAAGGGACAGCTGTTGTGGTTTTGTAACTACTGAGCAATCTTCCTTCCTATTGGGTCTTCAGTGGTCATTCGGTGCCAATGATCTTCCTTTTTCCAACCCCCCGGGCTCCTTCATGTGTCCCCCTCTTCAGCTACTTCCATGTGATTTGTAGGCACCAGGGGTCATCCTGGGCTTCACATGCCATGTTGGTGGTGAGGGACTGGACATTTGTCTCAGGCTTGTCTTGCCCTGCCCAGCACTCATTTCTCCAGGGCCTCCCTGCTGCTCTGCTTGGGGAAGTGGCCTAGCTCTTCTCTGTTCTCAGATCATGCAAATCTATAAGGGATTCCCACTTGTTCGGGTGAGGCTGGGTTGGCTGATTGTCACATGGCTGGCTCCTTCTTGGTATTCAGCTCTCAGTTTGCATGTCAATTCCTAACCACCTAGGTTATTTTCTTATAGATCCATAAAATCTACATACACTTTGCTGTACTGACTCCCTGAAATCTTTATGCATGTGTGGGGCCTGAGGGGGAGAAGGGAGTAAGAGGGCTGATATCCTGGCACTTATCATCAAACATTCTCTCATAGCTGTTGCCCACAATTCACATTCTTTTTATTCTCCCTGAGGACTAAGCTTTTGAAAGTCAAATGCCAAAGGTGGACCCTTTCTCTGTATTATCCCCGAGGCAATAAACATAGAATGTCCTCCCTGCCTGTATCAGGTCCAAGAGGTCTAAGGAAATATGGGAGAAAACCTTCAATATGTCAAAATATTCATTGCAATGAGTTTTCTTCTTTCTCCCTCCGCATCATCCTGGCCCAGACCACTATCACCTCTTGCTGGACCATGGCAACGTCCTCCTAACTCAGGGTTTCTCAGTCTCTGCACTACTGACATTCTGGGCTGTCCTGCACCATGTGGGATGCTGGCCTCTTCCCACTAGTATCAGTAGCACCCCCCTCCCCAAGTTGTGACAACCAAAAATGTCTGTAGACATTGCCAGATGTCCCTGGGGGAGGGAGGGCAAAATAGGCTCAGCTGAAAGCCATTGTCCTAACTGGTGGCCCTGCTTCTTCTGTCCTCATAGTCTGTTCTCCCCACAGCAGCCCGCAGTAATCCCGACACAGTTTAAATCTAATCTTGTCAGCCCTGGGTTCCAAGCCCTCCAGTAGCATCTGCATGAGAATTGAATCCCAACCCCTAGCTCAGTTTACAAAGCCATGCTCTGCCTACTTTGGCCACCTCACCTTTCCACTCTTCTGGTTCCTTGAATTCTCTAAGCGCGTACCTGCTTCAGACCTTTGTACTTAGCTTTTCCTTCTTTCTGGAATCCTCTTCCACTGGATTGTCACATGGCTGGCTCCATCTTGATATTCAGCTCTCAGCTTTCATGTCAATTCCTGACCACCCAATCCAAGTAACCACAGAGTAACTATTGCATCTGCTGACATGAGTTCTAAGCAAAACACTTATGGCTATAATATTTTCCCTTCTTTGTTTATTTCTTCTCTTTCCCAGAATGGAAAGTCTGTAAGACTTTTGTTTTTCTTGTTCGTTTGTGTGTCGTTAGCACCTAGAATAGCACTTGGTGTATAGCAGGTCATTGTCATATGCATTGACTGAATGATTGAACGTAGATGTCCTTGTGATGGACTTTGCACACAAGTACACGTGGATATTCTGCTTCGAGGTGCATGGGATTGAACTGGGAATTGCAGTCTAGGGGCACATAAGGAAGTAGATGCAGGCTTTCCCCAAACCCTGATTGAGAGATAATTTAGGAAGATGGAGAATCAGTGGAAGGGACAATGGTATCTAGGCAGAGCCATCCAGCTGATGGCTTAGAGGGGAATGAGGTAGAGACCCGGTGCCACTTGCAGGGATACTGCAGGGAATCCAATATGTTTTGTTAATGGAGTATGTGTCTGATATGGGGACAAAAAAGTGGGTAAAATATAGTTTCCATCCCTGTCTTTGAAGGACTTGTAGTTTTCCAGGAAAGATAGTTACAAAAATAGATTTATCAATTATAATATAGTATAGTAAGTACTGGGACAGTGCTGGAACCACACTGTGGAAACTCAGAGTGAAAGGGACTGCTTTGTCAGGGGAACTGGGGAAGTTCTTATAGAAAGAAGGACTTTTGAATAGGGTTTTTAAGGATGGGTAGAAGCTCTCCAGATGGTAAAAGGCATTTCATGAAGCGAGAACAGTATGTGCAAAGGCCTGGGGGTCATGAAAGGGCCTGGGTAGTCGGGAAACGGTGAGACGTTTGATGTGGCTGAAATCCAGAGCAGGTGGAATGGAGTGGGGGTGGGACATGAGACTGGAAATGAGAGGAGCTTGAAGTTCCTTTCTAACCATTGGATCCTATGAGTCTCTGACCTTGGAGATGATGGATGATGGTCTTATTTTTTTTTATAACTTTTCTTTTTTTCTGATTATGGTTGTATTCATGCTCATGATTTTTAAAGTTTTGAAAATACGGAAAAATACAAAAAAAAGAGAGAATCTAGAAACCACTACCTAAGATAACCACTATAAACATTCAATACATTCCCTTCCAGATTGCATATTTCGATCTATCAAATCTGTTTTATGTCTATATGTAACAAAAAGTGGGATGATAGATCTTTCGTGAAAAGTTATAAGAATAAAACTGATAGGCAAATCACCAAAGGCCTGTAGACCTAGGGCTTCAGACAGAGTATGGCCTAAACATAAACAGACTTTGCCAAGTGAGAACATCAGTCAATAAGCATGACCTCCCACATGTTTGGAAGGTCTTTTAGGGCGGGGGATTGTAGTGGTTGGTCACTTCTGTCCCCCCAAATTTGTCTAAAATTGGGGGGAACTGAGCATACTCATCCCCACCCGGACATCGGTTCCAGTCCCTTTCAGCTAAAAATGTCCTCTTTTCCGGTCCACTGTAGTTTCACTTCCCTGTTGGTATCCAGGCAGTCATTCCTGCCTTGAAAGTTTTAAGAAGAAAGTCTTGTCCGGGGCCAAGAATTTAGCCTCAGCCACAGGTTACCCACCCTGCTGGTACCTTTCTTCTGGTTCACCTGTGCTTGCTGTTCTCTGCCAGAGTCCTTGGTCATCCGGGCTACTTTTGGGATTCCTGATTGCTGGTTTGCTCTCAACAGGGGTAACCTGCTATCACCTGGCTTCTGATGGCCGCTGAGCATATTTTCAGAATGTCATTTACTGTAGATTAGTACATTTGCCATCTTTTTCTCAGGCAGCAAGGCCTGTAGGCACGTAGCATTTTTACTGAGAGCTCAGAGCTCAGAGGGAAGGGAGAGCTCTGTAGAGAACCTTCCATAGCTTAGTGCCTCCAAAGGAACCAGAGAGAGAGATGACATGAGAGACCCTTACCAATGAAACACGTTAGCCACCTTCAAGGACATAAAAGAGTGGGTGTCACTTCTCTGACATTATTTGTACTAAAGAATGCAAACTGGCTGGGCAGCATGGCGTCTCTGCAACTGTCATCTCAGTAGGACTTTTCGAAGCAGAGCTGGCCAGTATGTTACTTTTTACTTTGCATGGTCTTTATTTGGATCAGTGGCCTCTCCAGACAGTGTATTTTGGAGTTCCCGAAGATATAGCATCTTGGGAAAACTGAGGCAGAACAATAGTCACTCGCTGGCTTCTGACCCCTGGTAACTAATTACTCCTTGACCTCCTACCTCAGCCATTGGGACTCTTGACCTTTTGCCTGGCTGTGGTCTTTTGAGTTTATTTGTCCCTTGACCCTCAGCTCATCTAGGGCTTCAGCTGTGGCCTGATCTCCTGCTTCAGGACCCACCCTGAGTATCTCTGTCTTGCTGGATCTCATACTTGGCATAATATCGCCGTTGAAACTCGGAGCCAAAAATGACGGAGGCCCTACTGTTCTCTGCCAGAAACACAGAATTGTTATGCTGTTGGGAATAGTGGGAAAGAAATGTTGCGAATATGGTGGGCCAGTGTACTTTGATTTCGTTTAACAAATAGTTATTAGTTCCCACTATGTTCCCTGCCTTCACAGGAGGAAGACAAACTAACTTGTATTTACAAAAGTGTTGAGTGTCGTGAAAAGGTGGTGCAGAGTTCTTGGGAGAACCTATAGCAAATGGATCTAAATGGTTGAAAATGTTGTAGATGATTTCTCATATTGATCTGTACAGCTGAATTGGCCACGCTTATCTCACCATCGTTATTTCCTGAGCTATTTTGGATCTGGACAGAACCCTATTTTCATTTAGAGAAATGTCGGAAGCCATCAAACTATTTAAGGGGTCAGAAGATTGGCACTCCTAAGAGAAACACACAATTCCTGGTATAAAAGATTAAAATGGTTTCAGAAAAAGAATTTTATAATAGTTATATTCAAGATGGTAAATATAATCAAGTGATAAGTGCTTCTAAGGTGAAATTAAAGCCAGGGATCAATGGAAGAGGATAGAAACCCAACCTGCTTGGATAGAGTTATGCTAGTTACAGAAAGCAGGTGAGACAAGAATATGGATTGTGGAAGGAGGCAGCTGTGAGAAGGGGGGGGACCATGCTCTCGATGGAATTGCACAGACCTGGGTTTGAGTCTTGACTTAGGGCTTATCAGTTGAATTACCTTGGATAAATCTTTTCTTATCCAAGAAAGATAAAAAAATAGGGAGAATACCTCACCAGTTTCCTTATTTGAAAAATGGGGATAATAATCGCTCGTGTGTGTGTGTGTGTGTGTGTGTGTGTGTGTGTGTGTGTGTGAATTAGTTGAAAAAACACACATCAGAATTTCCAGCACACTGCTTGGCATACAGGAGCATTCACTGAACAATAAAAATGTTAGTTATGCTAGTAAGAGAGTCACCAGCATTCAGAGCCCTGTACAGCGAACCTGAGCCTGCAGGTGGGACATTAGTAAGTGTACCTGGTTGGAAAGGAGAGGTGGATGGGCAGTGGGAAAGGAAGTCTTAGATACTAGGGACGATGCTTTCTTTGCCTACTGCAATGTTTTCCCCAGTGTGGCTCCTGGGCCACATGCATCAGAATCACGGGGGAGGAATTTGTAACAAATTCAGATTCTGGGGCCTTACCCCAGACCTATTGAATCAGAATCTGTGGGGGTGGGGCCTGGAACCCTGGATTTTACAAGTGCCCCAGGGTTCATGAACTTGAAATATTTGGACCTGGACTATGATAAACTCACCAACTTGACTGTCTGTATATTCTTTTTGAAGGCAAAAGAACATTTAGTAATCATGTAGACTACTGATGAATTAGGAAAACAAACAAAACACCTAAACTCCCAGTGTGTGTGTGTGTGTGTGTGTGTGTGTGTGTGTATTACAATCCTGTTGTTTTTTTTTTCTTAATAAAAAATGTGTGTCTTTATGTATTTGGGTGTGTATAAAAAGAGTCTAATAGTTCTTAGATTGATAATGATGTTTACTCTTGGGGGAGCGGTTAGGGATGGGGGCTGGATGGTAGTGATAGGGAACAGTGGAAAGGAGACCTTTTCCCTTTATATTCTTCAGTTTTGATTAATTTCTAAAATAATGAGTGTGAATACTTTTCTAATTAAAAGACCCACAAAGCTGACAATAAGTAAGGAATTTATTGACAAATTTTTCTGCTGTGGAGGATGCTCAGGCATTAGCTGAACTATGAAAGGAAAGAAAGGAAGGAAGGAAGGGAGGGAGGAAGAAAGACACCTGCAAAAGATATTTAAGTTATGCTGAACATCTCATGGTGTTCGTTATATACTGTAAGAATGATTGCTGAAATGAACTGTATTACTGTACTGGATTATTACCCCATGTATTGTGGAAGGTGTTTTTCCCCGGCTCTTTTAAAATTCTAAGAGATGGGTATGGGGTGGAATAGTCACGCCCAACCATTTAGGTTATTGGGTTTCGATCAGGAGCCATTGTGCTGCTGTGTCAAGAGTCTGGGACTTGATTTTTCCATCTCTGACCTGTCTTTTGAGCGAGGCATGTCTCCATTCTGCGTCCTTGCTTCCTCATATGTAAAATGAGGCATTATCTACCCTAAAGGCTAGTTGCTGTGAAGATCAAATGAAGTGGTGTGTGAGAAAGTTAACTCTGGAGTTCTGCAGAAATGTTAATTATTTCTATTTTTGCCTCACTCCTCCCCCAGACATGCTGCTATTACCGTGCGTTGTTTATGTGTCTGTATTCCTCTGAGCTCCTTGAGTGCAGGGGCCTTGTTTTATTCATTCCCGAATTCTTGTGCCTAGTGCCTGCCACACAGGAGGCATTCACAGCAAGTTCTGGAATAGCTATCAAGGGTAGAAAAACACATGCACAGTTAGGTTTAAGCTTATGAAAATATTAAGATGCTCTTCCAGGAAACACTGCCTTCCAATTCTATTTAAAGGAATTAAAGAAGAAAATCATTCAAGTCTGCAACAGAAATGATATTGCTAGGAGAAAGTAAAGAACTCATTAAAGAAAATTTAATTGCCCAGTTTTCTAAAGAGACAGAGCCACATTTCTCCATCCTCATTACTGTCAAAGGCTGGACAGCTGGATGAATGAGAGGAGACTGTGGAAAGATAAATCCTGGTGCTCCTGGAGAAAAGGCTCCCGAGAAACAGGCATGCCCCCTGGATCACCAGTTTCCTTTATTGTTTGTCAGAACCCTGGAGTAAGCCTTCTACGGGCTCCTCAGACAAAGGCCCTTTTTGGCCTCTACCCCAGACTGTGGCCGGTAAACCACAAAGTCCCCTATTTCCCCTGGAAGTGGGAAAATGGCCAGTTGCTTGATGAAACTGGAAGGATTATCTGAGGCTCAACTCGGGGGCTTTGCTACCTCTAAGACCCAGTTAATTATCATCTGAATGGGCGGGGGAAGGACGGGAGCCAAGCCCAGAAACAGAGCCTTGGTATAGTTCTGCAGTTAGGAAAGAGGGGACCACGTCTCAGCTCTGCGCCTCTCGACCCTTCTGCAGCCAGGATTGCTGCGAATCTGCATTTTCTTCTGCTTCTCCAGGTCCCTAAGCGCAGACAGCCCAGGAGCAGCATTAGGTGGGTTCACAGGTGTCCAAACAAGTGGTTGTTGCCTGGTTGTCGGTCTAGGTGAAGCCTCTACTCCTGCCCAGAGGCCCTGCCCCATTCAGTGTTTTAATTGAGTATTTACAGGATGAGGATACGAGCATGCCCATCTCTTCTGAGAACATCAGGAAACCAAGGAAGGCAGGCTTAGTCACCGGGAGCATGATTCTTCAAATCAAACTGCCCAAGGCTTGCAGCCCAGCTCTGCTCCTATTCTAGCTATGTGACTTGGGGCAAGTCTTTTTCATTTCTTTGAGCCTCGGTTTACTCATCTGTAAAGTGAAGATAATAATCTAACCTCAAAGAGTTAGCTAGGTGGTTAAATGAGACGATACATGCAAGCCCTCTCTCTGCACAGGACCTGGTACAGAGTAAGGACTCCGTCAGGGTTAGCTAGTGTTATTACCCCGTTTCCCCGAAAATAAGACCTAGCCGGACAATCAGCTCTAATGTGTCTTTTGGAGAAAAAAATTAATATAAAATTAATATAATATAATATAATATAATATTATATTATGGTTATGTTATGTTATGTGATGTGATGTGATGTTATGTTATATTATATTATCTAAGACCTGGTCTTATATTACAGTAAAATAAGACCGGTTCTTATATTAATTTTTGCTCCAAAAGATGTATTAGAGCTGATTGTCCGGCTAGGTCTTATTTTTGGGGAAACACGGTAATAATCACAACTACAAGAGTAATCCTGCAGGCTCCAGAGTCCAATAAATCTGGCTTCAGATTCCAGTTGTGCCTCTTACTAGTTGTGGATAAATTTAACCTCTCTGAGGCTCAGCTCTCTGTACCTCTGTACAATAGGAACCATATACCTACCTTAGGCATTTCTGTAAATCATTCAGACCAGAACAGACACATGGTAGGTATTCCATAAACAGTGGATACCCTTAAGAGAAACCGCACACCCTGCAGCAAACAGAACCAGGAAGCAGAGGGATCTTAACAGAATGAGATAGGTACTGACTCTGAAAATGTAAAGTTTAATACAGTCTTTAAGGGAAAACCACCAACTTTTCAAGAGGAACTGAACCTTTTGGGATATTGAGCCCTGAGAGGAATTTCTCTTGTGAATAGACAGAAATATGAATGGGGTAATAACAAATTGGACTTCGGTTAGGATGCCACATCTTGGACCCTGATCACAATCTTGTCCCTCGTCCAGGTGACTCTTGGTGCCTCCCCAAGAGGGTCTAGAAGGAAATAGATGCGAGAGGCTACTCATGGGGAAATGAATGCCCGTCCCAAAGCTGTGGCTCAGTACCCCCATGTAGAAGTCTGGTGAGCTGCTCTCCACGTGGAGAACTAGTTTGGCCTAGGTGGGTTGGGCATGAAGGCCTCCCTTCCACGCCCACACTTGAATCCTACCTCTATTGCCCCAGGGTAACCAGAGTTGGTCTGGAGTTCAAAACTCTGACTCCTTCCCTGTAGGGACTCGTTTGGACAACTGCCCTGACTTCTCTCTGAGATGCTACCAGATCCAACCAGCCACCAGGGAGAAGAGTGTGTTAGAAGTCTGGACCCACCCAGACTTGACTTTGACCTCCTTGGAAGTATAACTTCTAGGAATTTTGGTCCACGAAGGTGCCCTGAACCTGGCTAGTCCATATTATCATTTCCTTTCCATGGGTGGATTTCCATGTCCTTAATTGTGATCCTGACTTGGGAGGAGTGCTAGAGTTGGCCTTTAGCTCACTAGAGGTCAGTATCCCCCTCCCTCCCCATCCTTGTTGACATTTCTTCTAATGCTCCCAACAGCTTCACAGCCAAGCCTATGACAAACTCAGGGTGTGGCTCTCTCCCTCTGCGGAAGAAATCAATGGAGAATCAATGACGTCCAGCACGCATGCGCATCCTTAGCACCGCTCCGTAGTGTGCCTGCTGGGCACCCAGGAACTGGGTAGCTTAGGCCCCAAGGATTTAAAAATGCCTCTTGGATGTCCTTTACCTTCTCCATTTAAAGCAGCTCAAGACTAAATTAAAAAATTCAACTTATTTTCTTCCAGACCAACACTCACCCAGCAAGAGGTATTTTGCAGGCCAGTGATGTATTTTGTTGAGATGCACAACAAAATTGGGCAACTTCATAGAAAAATCTGTATTTCTGACTTCTTGAAAACAAATCGGACGTTCTGGCTGCACTGGGCCCCCATTCGCACATGGAAACCAATCCACCAGAGCTGAGGAGCAGCTGCCATTTTTAGATGAGGCACGCAGTCTTGAGTCTCTACTACTTCCTGGGCCAGCAGCTTTGGGTCCCCACACCCCCTTATTTCACACCCACTGCTTCACTCATTTACCTAAGCTTCCCGGTTTCTATAAGCAGCTGGGCTTGCCATTTCTGGATACAGCTGAGAAGTTATATTCTCTCTTCAGTCTCAAATTATGTTCATCAGATAGGGCTGTACTATGAGAATTGCATGACAGCATAACAAACGCTCCAGTGCCTATGATATAAAAATGCCTCTCACTGGCCACCATCCTTTCAAAGTTCACAATAGAGACTCCCTGTCATTATTTTAAGTAAATCCTTCACTTCTCCGTAAGGATGAGTTCAAGGTTGGAGTCAAGGGTAAGACGCTCTCCCCCAGGGAGAAGTGCTGTGGTGTTTGCCTCAGACCCATTCTTGAGGGGAACTGGCGGAGGGTGGGCAGGAGGGCCCTTCAGCTGCCGGAAGCCGGTAAGGACCCAGCGATGTGGTGGGTGGTGGACTTAGTCACCCCTATAATAGTCATCACAACACATTTTTAGTAGTTAAAAATCCCTCAGTGTAAGGTGATAGTCTGAACACTAAAGCATAGTTCACTTCACAGCAACTGTGCTCTAACAGTGTGAGTCAAGAACTCTGCACTGGACTCTGAAGTCAGACAGGACTGAATTCCAGCTTCCTAAGTGTCCACTTCCTTAAAACGCGCACCTCCCCAGACTCTTGTGAGGATTACGTGAGGTAATCCACACTCGGTGTTTAGCGCGGTGTCGGGAACGTGGGCAACACCTCAAGGAGCTGGTTGTTATCCTTCCCACCCGGATTTGGAGGGCTCGGTTTGGTCCGAGAGTGAAGTTTAGGCTTCGACAGCAGAACCGGCAGCTTGCAGACGAACACATCCCCACTAGTGTGTTTTGTTTGGCCTTTAGAACATTTACAAAAGTGAATTAGTGTCCAACATTTAAAAATCAAGAAAGTTTTAAAGAAAATGAGGAGAGTTCACATAAAAATCCAGATTTCCAGAATTTCTTATGAGAACTGGTCCCTCGTTCTCAGACAGAGGCCAACATTGGCTGCCCCCTTCCAGTGGGGCATGGGCTCTGCTTTGTTCCAGGGCTCGCCTGGGCCACTGTACTCTTTTGTTGCCTGCTTAGCTCCTGTGGGTATTGGAGTGTTTTGATCTGGAGGAATGGATCAGCTTTCATTTAATCCTCCATAAATATTTCGAGCAACCAGGCTTTAGAGAAGGTAGACAGTAGGTTGTTTTAATGGCAAATGCCCCAGTGCCATCTGTGTTATCAGTTAAGTACAGAGCCCTCAGCTTCAACAATGGTGGGGCAGAGGTAGGGTCAAGGTCCTCTTAAAAGAACGTGGGAGACTAACAGAGATGTGTACCCGTGAATGATGGCCACCTCATCACAACGTGGAGGTGGGCTAAAATTTAGTGAGAAAAAATATAAAGTCTTCACCTTATGTCTAAAAGCCCAGCTGGCAGAGGACAGACCAGGCAGAGATGTGCTTAGCAGCAGCACTTATGTGGAAGACTTAAGATTCTCGTGGACAATAACTTTGGTGTGAGTCACGGGGAAGCAGCTGCCAAAAATTCTAATCTGATTATGGGCTGGGCTGGGTTTATGGAAGCCTAGTGCCTGGAAGACCTTTCTAACAATTAGAGCTGTCTTAAAGGGACAAGCAGGTAGCCTTGGGAAGCCTTGATCTTCCTGGCAGTGTTTGAGGCTGGATGATATGTTCCTGGAAAGATGGTCAGAGTGGGGATTTAGGTATCAGAGTGTGATTTGTTTTAGTTGACATACAAGTTCTCTGCCAACCCTAAGATTCTGCTTTCTGAAGCCTAGTGAAAGAAGATGATTTTCAGAACAAAAGTAAAAATCTTGCTTTCTGACGAGGAAAGCAGGACGAGTTGAAGAGGCTGAACTGCATGCAGCCGTTTTGATCAGACTCTGTCAAAATGGAAACGTATGCTAAAGTTCTTACCTAGTAATGAACAGGTGGCACCGGCCCTACCTCATCCTTGAACCTCTCCTCACGTGCATCTGCATCCCTGACCCCCTACCTCATTTCTCAGAGATGGGGGAAGGGGGAAGGATCTGTTTTGCACATTACTGGTGGCAATTTGTTTAAGCTGAACTTTTATGCAGAGTTTGCAAACTGACGGCGCACAGGCCAAATCCAGCCCTGAGATGTGTTTGATTTGGCCTGTACTGTGTCTTTGAAAAATGTGAATTAGATGCCAACATATGAAAATGAGGAGATTTCACGTAAAATCTGGATTTCTAGCACCTTTTTAAAAAATCAGAAGGTCTGGCCTGCGTTCCCACGTGGCAACACAGGCTGGAGCTAAGCGCCATTCCCCTTCTTTGACAGGATTTGAACTCGCTTGGCCACTGTCTTCACCCCTCTGACCTCTCCTGCTCTACTGGTTCACTTGATTTCCTGGGTCTTAGATATGGGAGTTAGCAACCCCTGGTGGAGTGGTGGTTTCCTTCCTTCCTTCCTTCCTTCCTTCCTTCCTTCCTTCCTTCCTTCTTTCCTTCTAAATCAAAATGTCATTGAACTTCATTTTCATTATATAAAAGTCACTGTTAATTTTCTCCAGCTTTGGAGGGACTATCTTTTGGGATGATCTGACTGCAAATGCAGACTTTGTGGTATACCTGGAATTCGCTTTCTAGGAGGTGGGTCGGGGTGGGGGTACCTCAAAGAGAAATAGGCATCTTCAGAGCAGCTGGAACCAAGATAAAATCTGTGTCTCAGGAAAGACTTGCTACAGGCACGAAGACAGTGCGGACCAAGAATGCAAATAGCACCAGCACGAGCATCAAATTGAAATTTTCCTCCCAGGGCTAACCCTGTATTATATGTTTCACTCTAAGGAGCAGAAGAGACTTAGGTGTTTATTTAAGCATGAACAATACATTAGATAATGGTTTGTTTCCAAGGCCACATGAAAATGCCTTGCATGGTCAGAGACATTCTTAAGTCCTTGACTGCTCTAAAGCTCCTCTCCCCAACAATGAGCGGGCAGCTGGGGGTCCACAGGGAAGGGTTGCAGATAGGGTGTGGGGAGCAGAGATGCTTTACAGCTGCTCCTAAAAAGTACCTATGGCTCATATACCACCAGCCCCCAATTCTTGCATCTCAGCAAACATCCCCAGCTGTTCTTTTGAACTACTCCAGGCATCCCGATGGTTTTCCTTATTCTGACCCAAATCTTCATCTTTGTAACTTCTCCACTCCGGGCCAGTTCTGGAGCCATGCAGAATGACGGCTTCCTCTTCCACAGCACAGCCCTACAGATATTTGCAGATAGTAGCCTTCCCTCTGGGCTGGGTGACAGTCCTTACCCTGAGGAGGTGAAGTCGGGGATCAGCGGTGGGTAGAGAGACCAGCTAGATTTAATGGAGGTGGTTGAGACAGTGTTGCCCTCAGGTAGGTCTCGAGCTGGCGGCTTCTGCTTGGAAGCCCGAGTTGCCAAAGGCCCTTATGCCAGCCTCAGAATCTCTCTGTCAGTTCGCAGGGTCTGGGGGAGACCAAGAAGAACTGAATGTTCTTATGAAGCCTTGGTATTTGGTGGTAGAAACTGCAGGAACGTCACCCAAAGCAGGGGTCATCAAGGACTGTTAGCCTAATGTCTGATGGCTGCTGGGAGGCAAGGAGAGTGAGGCATGTTGATGGGCTTCCCCTCGCCACGATAGAATTTGATAGACCCTTACCCTGCTTGAGTCTGTCTCTCCGCTCTTAGGTTCTCAGACTGGAATCGGCCAACCCAGGCCTTCAACACCCTTAGGGCCACTCCGGTACCACTGCCTTTCAGAGTGGGCCCCCCCGCATGGGACCTCAGGCTTATCAGTTAGGAAATGCTGTGCTGATCTGAGTTATTTCTAGCATAGACAGAGGTCTTGTCTGGCTCTCCATGGGACAGCAATCTGGGGGCAATTTTGTATTTTTACTGTAGTTGCCTTAGTGTATCCTTTTATTGAGTCATCCTTTAAGTGTTATTTCCCTTTCACCATTCTCTAAAGGGGAAAAATGAAGGCTTTTCAAAAAGACCTGCCCTTGCTTAGGGCCTTTCTTCCACAGATAGAAATAGTATTTGTGAATTGTGGGAATTCCAGGAAGGTGTTATCTCTTGAGAATGGCAGGCGCTCCTGACCATTAGCATCTGGAAGACGCTTGAATCTATATGGGGGGGGAGGGGAGAAGATGGGCAGGCACCATCTTAACTGCCTGGAGAGGGTGAGGATTGCAGGACAGTGGGTGAGCGGGTGGTGTTACCATAAGTCCATCTCCATTCCTACTTCCTTCCCTCTAGCTCCTCCCCCACACTCCCCACGTCTTGTTTTGGAAAAGGAAATGGTGACATCCATTTGTAAACGGGATGACATCTCAGCATAGTGGCATTGCTGCTTCCTAGTCTGGGATCCTGGCCATTCCTGCCTGACCTGCTTGGCTTCCCCTGGGTGCTTCCATGGGTCTGAGTCAGAACTGGAGACGTCTTGTGTCTCAGTGAGTTGTTCTGTTAACGGGGCTTGGGTAACACTCTGACAAAACTTGGTTGGTGCTGTAGGTGTTATGTGGAAGGGCTAAGGGCATGGAGCTTGTATGTGTGGAGCGTGAGGAGGGTTCTGGCGGGGCTTGGTTGGGGTGCTCAGATGTTTCTTCTGCAGGAGCATCTGTTGCGTTCAGAACCCCATGGCTTGTGAAATGGCTTTGCACGAGGAAGCAATCTGTCTGGAGTCCATGTCACACACGTGTAGTGTGGGGAGCTAACCAAAACTTCAGGAGGAGAAGTACCTGTCTTCTATCCAGAATTAAGATTAATTGATGCTCTTTAACGGAAACAAATCAAATCTCGCAGCAAGCTTTCCCATTAAGCTTACAGGTGTGCACTTTGCTATGAAGGCCTGGTGAATTCATCAGAATCAGCAGGTTCTTGGAAACAGTTGACCCCTTGAAGCCATTTGTGTCTTTCCTGAGTGGCTGGTGGGAAATGGAGAGGAAACGTCTGTAAGTTACCGGGCTGAAGGTATAATTCTCATTTGCCTGTGGTTTGCACAGCCCACCTATGCCATTGCTGCACATGCTAACAGCCCTGCGATGCAGGTGGAGTTGGGGTTATTATTATCTCTATTTTACAGATGAGGAACTGCTCTAGACTTTGGAACACTAGTCCCTCAAGGTGTCTGCTATAAAAAGGGCTCTCTGTTCAAATAAATGTGGGAAGCACTTTAGTGTGTTCTTAGAGATTCATAGCCCACTTCCATAGATGCGTATTAAAGGCTCTGATAAGTCCTGTAGAAAAGAAATCCACTTTCCCCATTGTTTCCTGACGTCATTAAATGAGGTACTGTTTTTTTCTTTATGGTACACCTATGGGCATCTCCTAGACATACAAACATTTTCTGTAAAGTGTCAGATAGTAAACATTTCCGGCTCTGTGGGCCATGTGGTCTCTGTCACAACTACTCAGCCCTGCTGTTGAATGCAAAAGCATCCAGCAAAGGTAGAGAAATGAATGGGTGTGGCTGTGCTCCAATAAAACTTTATTTACAAAAGATTTGACTCATGGGCTGTAGTTTGCTGATCCCCGTTCTAGAGCAAGCGTCTTACAGAACAATCTTTGGGAGAAACTGCTTGAAGTGTCTGGAGAGTTCTAGATAGGGACTCTCAGCCGCCAGAACAGTTGGCAGGGGTGTCAATGTCTTATGGAAAGTGGCTCAGAGGTTGAATGTCTTGCTTAGGGTATACATCTGCTAACGCGCTGTCACAGAGATGTCACCCAGGCTCTTGAGTATAAATTCTCTCTCTCTTTTTTTGTTCATTGTTCTCTGCTCTTTTGGAGCAACAGACCTGGGAAGGAGGCAAAATACACCACGTGCTGCTGTGTGCAATTGAAGTAATGTGCGTGTAGGTGCATGTGGGTGTTTGCGTGCAGTTGGACTGAGTGTGACCACAGTATTTGCGTTACTAGGCACGAATGTGGCCAATAGATATGTTATCCAGTTAGAGGTCTTTGTTTCAGAGCACCAAATGGTAGATGCTACAGAGATTTCACCAGTGCTATTTGAATTGAAGCCTGTGGTGAGAAATCAGGAATATATTCAATCAATGTGCAAGAATTTACTAAATACCTAACACGTGCCTTCACTTTAATTAGAACTTTTAGTTGCAAGCAACAGAAACCAGCTAAAGCAGGTGGCAGTGAAAATGGAGTTTATTATAAACATGCAGGGTGTTCTGTGGAACCCAGATGAAGAAATACAGTGGCTTCAGCATGCCTGGGACCAGGAATGAGGGTGCTAGGGAGCCCTGGTTTCTTCTCGATATTAATAATGTACTTTCTCTCATTTTGGCTTCTCTCTGCCCATCTGCTTCCCTCTTCCTTCTCAGCAAATTGGCTATTTCTGGTACTTCTACATGACAGGTAGACAAGGGTTGCCCGCAGTTCCCAAGTTCATGTTTCAGTTGGAGGTGAACACATGTAAAGTCTGTCTTTCTCTGTCTCTGTCTCCATCTCCCTCCTTGTTTTGCTCCTCCCTCACTTCAGTATTGCTGGGAAGGGACTCTGAGTGGCCAGCTTAGGTGGTCCCTGAACCAGTGGCCACGGCCAGTGACGTGGGGTTGACACGACAACTCCGCCAGCCAGGATCTACCCCTGTTGGCGGGGCCGTCACTTGGCAAAGCAGAGAGTCTGCCACAGCCCTGCCCTGGCTAGGCTCTGAGCAGGTGCAAAGTGAGGTAGCGTATTTCCATCCACTGACATTTATAAACTAGTTGAAAAGTAAAACAAATACATAATAAGGATGAGAACGTCAGATGTACTAAATTGTTTCATTAGACAGTGAAGGAGATAATAGTATAAATAAGGGACTAGTTTTGCGGTACAGACATTGAGTGCAAAAAGTGAGAGAGATGGGAAAGGCTCGTGTGGGCTGACCTCACCAGGAATGGCTTCGGGCAGTAAATATACATTCTCTCCGGGAGGGTGGGAGGCAAAAAATCCTGACAAGGGAGATGATAAAGACAAGAATGCGAGATGTAAATGTGGTCTGGTTGCTTAAGATCAGGGAGATCACTTTGGAGAGCAGTAGGAAATACACTTGGGGAGGTGGGAACCATTTCTGGGGACACAGCCCCCTGTGGTCTGGTCAAGCATAGCAGGACATGCTGGGGGGGCTGGAACAGAACTATACCCTCTGGGGGAGGGGACATACTGGGGAAAGACCCCCAGCTCCACACGAGCAGAGGAAGTCCCAGCTGGCATCTGCAGGTCCACACAAGTGGGAGTGTCAGGGGTCTGAGATGGGATACTCCACAGTGCTGGCAATATAGAGCAGAAAGTGGGGCCTGGCCATGAGGTGGGGTGAGAGGGACAAGTCCCAAGCACTGGGGAATTGGCAGATACTGTTGCCAGAGCGGTGGGACAAGGCAGGACTTGTGAGAATGGGGGCTGCGGTACAAGACAGAATCCCCAGGAATCTGAAACAGACCGTGAGGCCATAGCAGCACTAGCAATGAGATTGGAGTTGCTGTGTCTTTCTTCAAACTATCCTCTTCCCTTTTCCTCATTCAAACTTTCCTGTTCTCCTTCCCGGTGCTAGGGTCCCAGCAGCCCACAGTTAACTCATCATCTGGGGAGTCAGTGATTGATGCGGCTGTAGGTGTCACCTCATTTTTGGGACTTTTGCATTGGAACAGAAGCCATAAACGTCTCAAACCAAAAGAACGACAGTGCCTGGGATTTTAGGACAAAGATACTAAGGGCAACGTCAAAGATTCCACCTGTGTGTGCACCTTTGTGGAGAGAACTCTCATTTGGGGAGAGAAGGAGCAAACACGATGTCTGCTGTCCAGCAACCAGGGAGCTTTAGCCCTGGTCCTGAACACTTACAGAGCAGCAGAGGCGGGGCTGTCGCATAGCAACGGGGCAGCATCTTTAGGGAGGAAAAAGCAGCCAGTGTAGGCACCATCTGAGGACCAGTTAGCTTCCAAGGAGGCCTCGTCTTGGTGTTAGTTTGCAGGTAATAGAGGCAAGTGGAAAACATGCAGGACTTGGAGTCACAAGATAAGGACTTGAGTTCTTGACCTGCCCCTCTCACTCTCCATCCCTCTGAACTGCCTTCTGTAAATGGAAGTCACAGTGTCCGCTGTGATAGCCTGTGTGCCGGTCCCTGCCACATATTAGATGCTCAGTTCAGAGGTATTATATTTGAACCTCGGGTCCTACTTTGAGTCACTGCATTTGCCCGAATGACCACCCTATGCAGGAATCCCTGACAGCCGTGAAGCTTCTGGTTGGAACTTCTAATAGTGAGGGGCTGACCACATCAGAAATGAGACTATCTCATTGTTGGAAATGTTAGGAAGGTCTTCCTTGAATAGAATTGCAAGACACCTTTGTCCTTTGAAACAACCCGGAGTAAGTCTAAGCTTGCTGACTCATGATAACATTTCCATTATTTGAAGACCGCTTTCGTGTACTCCTAAATCAGGGATGGGGAATAGTTCATATGTGATGTGCCAGCTGTGATGTGTTGGTAGTGGCTGCATTGGGAAGGATTCTGAGGCTGTTTTCCAAGGTTGGTGGGGGAAAAAAAAGGCATATCTGCTACGAGGTTGGGCAGTCATGGTATATGTGCAAGGCATTTGTTTTCTCGAAGTATTATGCTTAGATTCTTCCATTATGCTTTAGATGACTTGTTCTCTCACCCTCTGGACTCCTTCCCCTGTCACATTTCAGCTTATCAACATTTTAAAAAGCCATCTGGCTGCCACATCTTCCACCTAATTCATTTCTAGGGTGGATTTAACTAATTTGGCTGGCTGGGCTGGGGTCTCTCCGAGAGCAGTGTTTTCTGGGAAATCTTCCCAAATAGAGGAGGACCGTATTTGAGTCTGCAATTCACTGATAAACCTTCCACGTTATTAATATCCTTCAAAATCTGAAGCCCAAGCTAAGCACCTTCTTTCAGAAGTACTCTGAACAATATGGAGGCCACTGAGACTAATAATAACATCTCCTGATCCTGTTAATGCAGCTTAAAGTTGCATTAGCTTTTTCCCTGTGTTGGTAAAGCTGTAGCTCAGAGACTCTGCTCCTGATTCTGAGGGGTAAGGGAAGAGGGAGAGGGAGGAGGGGGCTGGGAAGGTGAAGGAGGGAAGGGCAGGAGAGCCAGAGCAGGTCATGGCAACAATACGTCCTGCTCCTACTATACCAGCCCCTGTGCTTTGCTCGCTTCTCTCACAGGTACTGAGCGCTGGCACATGACTGACTCACTGTGGGAGGAAGAACTTCAGCTTAGGCTGGGGGACCACCCTGCTGCTGCCTTTCTGCCATCACTGTTCTCTGCCCCTCCCCCCTGCTCCTCCCACCTGTGCTGTCCCCTCCCCACCTCTGTAACCCTCTAGATGGTTTGGCTTCAATAAGACTGGCCCCTGCAGCCAGCACAGTGAAGTCCCAAAGCCCTAGGTATCCCTCCGTCACAATGAGGTTGTCTGCCCTAACTAGCCTGGGCCACTGTTAGTCCTTGAAGTGTCCCCCACCTGGAAGGGACATGAGAAAAATAATAACAGTGCAGGGATTTCCCCATAAAGCTAACTGTACATAATTAAAGACTTGCTCTCTATCTAAATTGAGTTCTTCCTTTCTGGTGTGTGTATGTGAGTGTGTGTGTGTGTGTGTGTGTGTGTGTGTGAGTGACAGAGAGAGAGAGAGAGAGAGAGAGAGAGAGAGAGAGAGAGAGAGAGAGAGATCACCCTTTCTTCGATAACTGGGTTAGTTTTTCACCCCCGAAGCCCTTAGTGATGCTGGCCACTCTTTGTAGATCTCCCTCCTCATTTTGTGAAATCTGGTCTGAAAACTAAAGCCTGTTCAAGGTGAGGCCCATCAGGACTCGACAGGCGGGTCTGGAAGACAATCTGGCATCGAGGCACAGGACTGGGCCACGGGCCACTTTTATTAGTGGTTAAAATTTCCCACAGCCCAGTTTATTTTAAAGGTGGCACTGTTTTCATTTAGGCTCTGGATCTGGTATATAATTTAAGGAGAGTGGATTTTGGATTTGGGAGACTCAGTTGACAAATGCCTGCCTTGTCAATTTTTAGCATGGCTCTGGCATGCGACTGAGCCCCTCTGTGCCTCAGTTTCTTTTTCTGTTAAATGAGAACAGTTGTGTCCTTTTCCTTGGGTTGTTGTAAATTTTGTTCATGACAGTGTTTAGCTTCAAGTCTCCATCAAATGCTGTCATTATTATAGTTATTTCTGATAACATTCAGTTAGTGTTTATTGGGGTTTCTACTCTGTGGACATTCACCTTTTGAAGAGTTCAAGAGGATTCAGAGAAGTGATGCAGAGATGATGGGGTGGGCCTGTCCCAACGGGTATTCCACACCCCGGGCCCCTCCTTACTAAATGCTGGTAGTGCTCCCCAGTTACTGTGACATACCCTCACAAGTTTTGCATTTCCCTTGGAGGATGGTCCTGCCTCCAGGAGAGAACCAGCTGCTGAGTATGTTGGAATGGCCTGAGGCAGTAAGGAGATGGTCTGAGATGCATAAGGAGATGGTCTGAGATGCAGTAAAGAGATGCAGTAAGGAGATGGTCTGAGGTGCAGTAAGGAGATGCAGTAAGGAGATGGTCTGAGGTGCAGTAAGGAGATGCAGTAAGGAGATGGTCTGAGGTGCATAAGGAGATGGTCTGAGGTTCATAAGGAGATGGTCTGAGGTTCATAAGGAGATGGTCTGAGGTTCATAAGGAGATGGTCTGAGGTGCAGTAAGGAGATGCAGTACAGAGATGCAGTATGGAAAAGTGAAGGCTTTAGAGAATGGTCCGGTGGGCTGCATACTCCTAAACTGCACATTAACAGTTGGTGTTTGAGTCCTCTGAGTGCTAAGTGAAGAAGGAGCTTGGTGTCTTAGAAGGAGCATAGCACTGGAGGCAGGGGTCCTGCACTCAAGGTCCAAATTTGCTAGTAACAAGTTTGGGGACCTTGAGAATATCTCTTCCCTTCTCTGGGTCACATCTATAAAATGAAGGATTTGGAGAGGATGGTTCTGTTTAGCTCTATGGCTCCAGGATTTGAAGGGAAAATGGCTTAGATTTGAGTGAGACCAAAAGAAGAATTTTCTACTTGTCATGTTATGAAGAAGGAGAAATAGGCCTGCCTGCTTACCTTTGTTTTGTTTGGGTTGGAAAAAATGAAATCTGATAAAGAGGCTGGGCTTGGAAGAACTGACCTACTGAAATTGCTTCCTAAACCGTCTCATTCTCTTTGTTTTAATTAGTTAAATTTAGCTCATTTTTTGAACATGTAATATAGACACACATACAAAACATTATAAATATAGTAGAAAGTAAGTTTCCCTCCCATCTACCCAGACCCCCTTCCTCAAAAGCTACTTCATTTTATCCTCCCAGGGATATTTTACTCGTATTTTCTTTGACCCAGGACTGAGAAGATAGTTTTAAACATGCCTGGGTTGTTACGCCTTTAACTTTTTGGTCTGAAGGGTGAGAAATTTGATCCTCCTGTAGCATGTGGTTAGTTTCCTACAATGAATTTTCCCTATTAGTCATAGTCTCTTTTTGCCACTCTTGGGTAGAGATACAGCCTTTTTCATCTCACTGCACATTCCTCCACTCCCAAGTTCCTTGTCCTTCATTTGAATCAGGGAATTCTATAAGCACAGATCAAACTGGAGATATGACATCTGGCTGCCTTGCAACTTCTCCATCTGTGGATTTCAGAGAGGGCTCATTTTACATAATTGTCTATTTTGATGACTTCCAAAATAAGTTTAAGCTTCATAAACTTATCTTCTCTTTATGTTGGAGCTTAACAATCTTGCAAGTATCAAGTTGGTGCAAATAATTGTGGTTTAAAAGGTTAAAAATAATTGGAAAACCACAATTACTTGTTTGCACCAACCTAATAACTGCTTTGTTCCTCTTCTGGTGTTGTTAATTTGCTCAGAGAGTGGGAAGCACTGTTGGATGTTAACCGTGTATTGAAGGAAGAACTCTGGACTTGAAGGGAGAAAACTGGGTTTGAGTGCAAGTTAAGCTTCTTTCCTGCTGTGTGATCTTTGGCAAGCTGCTCAACCTTTCTGAACCTCTATTTTCCTCATCTGTAAAATGAGGGTTGTGCTATCTGCCATATAGGGCTCTTTTAAAGGTAAAGCAAGGCTATGAATATGAGTATACTTCACAAACTAAGAGCCTTACAATGATAATTATTCTAATTATTTATAAAACAATTTATTAAGCTTCTGTTGTAGTGTAGCTACCAGAGATAGAGAGAGAAATGACCTTATATTCTGGTGTGTATTTGGGAAGTTGAGGGAAGACAGGGAGACTGGCAATCAAAAGATTAATAAACAAGATAAATTCAGATAATGGTAACCATTACAAAAAAAATATAAAACAGAATAATGGAATATAGAATAAGGGGGGAGGGTTCGAGTTCCCAATAAAAGGTCAGGAAAAGCCACTTTAAGTTGTCCTTTGAATGTCATATAAAAAGCTGGGGCAGAGAATCCAGAGAGCCTGGGAAGCAGCAAATGCAAAGACCCTGGGGCAGGAACAGCAAGCTTGGAGAATTAAATAAAGAAAAAGGAGGAAGGAGCTGTGATAAAGTAGGCATGGCAAGAACAAGGTGAGCGAGATGCAGAATGTCACAAGAACTGGTGGGAGAGCTTGGCCAGAACAGATTCGTAGAGGGCCTCCTAGACCGTGTGAAGAGCTTATACTTTGTTCTGTACACCGTTAGAGAGGTTAAGCAGGAGATGACACGATCAGTTTTCTCCTTTAGAAGCATCCTGCCTCCTAGAATGTGGAAAATAGCTTGTTGGTAGGCAAGGAGCAGTGAGATGAGTTAGGGTTGTTGCAGTAGTCTAGGCCGCGGATGTTGCCTGCACATTGCCAGAAAAAGCACAGATAAAATCATCCTTGAGGTATTTGGGTCTGAAGCTCATGTTTTCATATGAAACGGGCCGTCTCCTGGTGTAAAGTACGATGTTCTCCCTTTCCTTTTGCCCATCTGCTTTGTTCTCTCTGAGGAGCATGGAGGGAGTTGAAGTAGGGGAAAACGCAGGGGAGAAGTCTTCATTTCCTCTTCCGATGATGCAGGCTTTGGAATTACAACAAGTCTTTATTGAGTATTGGAAGATATTTCTAGGCCTGACTTTAGGTCAGCCTTTCCTGCGGACAAACTGGGCATTTTCCCAGAAGCCTGGCAAAGAAGAGTCTACCCGATTTGCATTTTCAATGGGCACAAGGAGAGCAATGATACCAACACAGGTCCACCCATGTGGCAAAACGCAGGGTGTCCCCTACGCAAGGGCCCCTGGCTGAGAGGTGGGGCCTGAGACCCAGTCCAGGCTCTGCTCACCAAGCGGTTTGCCCTGGTGTGGAGCGAGCGGTACCAGCAGAGAGAAAGGGCAGTCTTTTTCTAACTGGGTTAGCAGCAGCCCTTTCCAGACCCCGGGGGTCTCTGCTTTGTGGCCTACTTTTCAGGGTCTGTCTTCACCTTCTCTATTCCAGTCAATCAGCATTTGTTTTAACAAATACGTATCGAGCACCAACTTTGTGTCAAGCAGTGGGTTTACAACAATGAACAGACAGACATGCTTGCTGCTTTCATGTAGCTTATAGTCTACTGGAGGTCATTCCATCTTTCTTCATGGCAACTGGAGAGCTTGTTGCAGGGGAGCGAGCCTGAGCTGAGCTCTGCCCCTGTTCTCTAAGACACCTGACTTGGAAAGCCCCTGTTGGGGTTGGGAAATAATGACCGCCACCCATAACACGCATGTACCTTAGTCCAGACTTTCAGGGAGATGGGACTAGTGTGGAGATGGACTGTTATTAGCTCAGCTCCTTCACTGACCTCTGATGAGGAGGAGAAAAAAAGGGGGCGGGGGGCATTGTGATTCCCATTGGAAAAGGGTAAGATTTATCCTTGAGCCCTAGAGTCTTCATAAAAATGCTAGTTAAAAAAGAACCCATTTCCGTATGTCTATTACACTTCAATAAATAGTTAAGAAAACACTCATTAAGTTTGTTGAGCTGTCAGGGTCTGAGCTTAGAGAAATCAAGACAGGGAGGTGGGTTGGGCGTATAGGGCAGGCCTTCCTGGAGTCTCTGTATCTTGACAGGGTCCTCAGGTCCTTGATTTCCTTCTTTATCTTAATGAATAATCAGATTATTTTATCAGCCTTTGAGGAATTCTTTTTTCTTTTTCTTTCTTTTTTTGCCTGCCAAACTCACAAGGAATTGCTTTATAAGCCATGATATCCATAGACAGGTTGACACCGAGGGAGACACCTCTCCAGAGCATTCATTCTCCCCAGTTTCGAGGTGGCTGGGAAACAGAATTAGTCATAGTTTGCTTGGGGAGCTTGGAATGAGGGAAAGACAGAGCTGGGTGGTTTTCAGAGTTTTTTTTCCAGGCTGTGGTAGAGCCAGGAGCATGAGAGATTCCATGGATCTTGTGACCAGATGTGGTATCTGTAACTGACTCTGAGCGGTATCAACAAAACAAGAATCAATTTTCAACAACAATTCTTTCCTGACCTGTTTATTTTAATATTTATTTAATATTTGTATTCTTTTTAGATTATAAAATTAATGCCCATTTTCCCTCCAACATTTTAAGAAAATATTCAAACATATAGCAACAATACCTGATTTTAAAAAATCAGATATATTCTAAAGTGTACCATTAAGAAGTAAAAGGTTCTCATAACTCTGCCTCCTGGAGAGGATATCACTGTTTCCTGTCTTGTCTATATTCCTTTAGAGTTTTTTTCTACATGTATACTAACATATATTATTAAAATTGCCTTAACAATCATATAATATTATTCATACGATTTGGCTTCTTTTTTAAAAAATTGAAGTTTATCTTGGATATCTTTGCATGTGAGAATTTATCGATCTATCTCATTCTATTTTAAAACTAGTTTTACTGAGGTATAAATTGTGTACCATAAAATTCGCCTGTTGTCAGTATACAGTTCATTGACTTTTTAGCAAATTCTCAGAATTGTGCAACGAAATCCATCGTCCAATTTTAGAACATTTTCATCGCTCCTGAAAGATTCCTTGTGCCCATGTGCAGTCCCCCGCTATCCTCATCTCTATCACCACACAGCCACTAATCTGTTTTCTGCCTCTGTAGATTTGTCTTTTGTGGGCTTGCATATAAATGGAATCATAAATATGCTTTTTGTGTGTGTGGGTCCAGTTCCTTTTAATGAGCATAATGTTTTTCATTTATGTTGTAGCATGTAACAGACCTTTGTCCGTTTTCAATAGTATTCCATTTTGGGATACACCCTATTCTGTTTATTTATCAGCTGGTGGATATTTGGGTTGTTTCCAGTTTTGGGCTATTAGGAATAAGATGCTACAAACATTCGTGTACAAATCTCTGTGTGGATATATGTTTCACACTTTTCGAGTGCCTGTATAGAGTTCCATTTGATGGCTATACCCCAGTGTGTTTAGCCAAACCCCACTGGTGGCCATTTACTTGGTTTCTGATTTTTTTGATGAATAAGTAATACTGTATTGGACAGCCTTGTACGTACAGATGCTCCTTGACATACGATGGGGTTATGTCCTGATAAATCCATTGTAAATTGAAAATGTCGTTAAGTCCAAATGCATTTAACCCACCAAACATCGTAGCTTTAGCCTAACCTCCCTTAAACATGCTTAAACATTGGTTTACATTTGGGCACAATTCTCTCCCTGCTGCTGCCCACTATCACAAGAGAGTACCGTACCTCATATTACTAGCCCAAGAAAAGATCAAAATTCAAAATTTGAAGTATGGTTTCTACTGAAAGTGTGTCATTTTTGCACTATGGTAACGTAGAAAAATCCTTGTAAATCGGGGACCATCTGTATAGCTTAGTGCGTATGGGTAAATGGTTTTGAAGGATAGATATTTAGAAGTTCTGAGTCAACAGATGTAAACATTTGAAATTTCAAAAGCTAGTGTCAAATTGTCTTCTAAGAAAAGCTGCACCAATTTATACCTCCTACCCCCAGCGGCACACGAGCGTGACTGTTTTCCAATGTACTCGTCAATGTGAGCAAGAATGAATATTTTCATTTTTTTCTAATCTTATAAGTGAAAATTTTTCATTGTCATTTTAACTGGTATTTCTTTCATTGTTAGGTTGTTGACCACTTATATGTCCGTTTCTTTTTTTGGTGTGTTCGTTTCTTAATTTTTTTATTGGGTTGTTTATCTTTTCCTAGGGCTTTGAAATAACTCTTTGTATTTTAGGAAATTGGCTTTTTTGCTTATAAAATGTACTGCAAAATTTTCATTCTTCACCTTATCCTTTTCCCCCCCCCTCAAAACTCGGCTCATGGTAGTTGTGCTATGCTATACAGATGTTTTACATTTTTAAGTAATCGTATATGTTAGGGAAAAGAAAATCTGTGAACATTTTACAAGTATCACTTAGATTTTATTATAGCCCCGTAAGGAAGGTAAGATAATGATGGGGGAAGAGTTGAGGAATGTTATATGTGCTTTATCTACCAAACATCTGGATGGTTAAGAGATTTTTTTCAAACTTTTATTTAGTTGTTTTGGTGTCATATAAGCATAGCCTCCTTATATTAATGCAAAACCTGGGAACTAAATCTGGGTATGTTTTGCCTCGCAGCCTCTTGCTACTAGTAATTATGACAGCTGACATTAACTGCACGTGTACTACATGCCATTTGTTCCCATGAATCCTTGCAATCACTCTGTGAGGTGGGTACCGTTATTTCCCCATGGACAAAAACACAGGGATCTTCAAGTGACGTGCTCAGAGCCACACAGCTAGCTGCTACTGGGGCTGCGTGGGATTCATCCTCCCTTCCCAAAGCATTCAGTGAGTTGACCAAAAAGGGGATGTTTCAAGAGGGCTTTAGAAAGGGATGAAGACTCTCAGGAAGGTGGCCTGGTACAGTGAGAAGGCCACTGACTGGAGCATGGCTGACGAGATCTGTGGGCTCTAGACTAAACCCCCAAACTCTTTTCTTTTCATGAGAAGAGAAGGCATGTGTTTGCAGCAGAGTCTGGGAAGGGAGGCCAGGAAGAGTGGACGAGTCCCTAAGACCCGTGGGTTTTCTGTTTGCTACATGGCAGAAATGAGCTGGCTGTTGGCATTTAGATCTTGGACCAGTGGAGGGAGATTGGGGTACCTGGAGATGAGAGGTGGTTCAAGTTCCAGCTCGGAAGTCAAAATGGTTTCCAGATGAGTGTAGCTCTGCCTGGGTTATTCTGACCATGGGCAATACTGTAGGCTCACCTGGATAGGACTGGGGCCTAGAAAGGATATGGTCAAAAATCCATACAAATCTTGGTGATCTAGGAGAAGGTGGACATACTCTTGCTCATTTATTAGTTACCCAGGAAGCCTAGGGTGCCAAGGGCAGCTGTGGAAGGAGGCACTAAGATGAATGAGCTGCAGGGCCTGCTCTCAGGGGACTCACTGGGTAGGGAGAGGGATCTATTCAGATATTACTTGAACTAAGGTAGAGGTGGTAACACGAGAGGTTTAGACAAAGAGCTAGGAGGCGGAGCAGAAGGAGCGTGGACTTTGCAGTGAGATAGATCTGGCCTTGAGTTACGTCCTGTGACAACGACAACAACATCATTTGTTGAGCACTCACTATGTGTGTTGCCTGTTGTGGCAGACACGGAGGTCTCCTTCAGGATTGAAGGTTTTATCCCGAGTCCTGGGGAGACTGTTGGCTGCAGCTGTCATCCCACTTTGAGAACTGCCTCTGCTGAAGAGAGCTGCCAGGCCCCAGATTACACCCCCTTGACAGCCCCAGGTGTAAAGGTCCAGCCCCCTCCGCCAAACCTGGGACAGCTGCGAAGGGCCCTCTCAGCTTTAATGCCTCCACATAGGTCTGCTCTGTGGCCGCCTCTCCACTCTGCCCAGTCCCACTTCCCTTCTCCTTTCTTCCACATGTTTTGAAAAGGAGAGCACACCCTAAAACCCTCCTGCATGGTGCTCTCCATCTCAGCGTTTGCTTCCCAGGGAGCCCAATCCATGACACAGAGAAATCTGACTGTGTCTTCACGTTAGATGCCTGGGCTGGGGTTACTTACTCTGTTTTACAGGTGAAGTCATTGAGATGTAGGGAGGTTGAACGGCTTGCCCAGCAGCAGTAGGAGGCCTCTCTCAGGTTCAAACCGAGTCTAGTTGTGCCCAAAGCACAGCCTTTCTATCTTGCTACCCTGTAGGTGTGCGACTTTTTGCAATGGAAGTCATGGGGTTATAACATCAGATTGCTGGAAGGGAACTCACAGTTCATGTGGTTACAGCTGCCATTTCTTCATCTCTGGATCTGAGTTTCTCACGTCCTGGGGACCGCTTTACTCCCTGGTGAACCAGGGTGGTTGGCCACCCTACGTGAGGATTGGCTGAAGCACTCAGGGAATTCATCCATTCAGTCACCCATTCAACAAATGTTCATTGAGTGTCTGCTCTGTGCGAGGCACCACTTTCGGGGCCAGGGATACAGCAGTAAACAAAGCAAAGTCTCTGGCCTATTGGCGTTGACACTTAGCAGGGGAGGCAGCAGCAATGAAATAGACAAATAAGTACGTACTATCATGTCAGGCAGTGGTAATGGCTGTGATGGAAAAAGAAGAGAATGGGGGCTGGGCTGAGGGCGAGGAAGTGTCTTATTTTAGAGATGGGGCAAAGAAGCCTTCTGGGATGAGGGGACCTTTGGCTGAATGGGAGGAGGATCTGACTGCACAGATGGCAGTGGCAGTACTTTCCAGGAGGGAGGAAAGGCCCTGGGCATTGGTCAGTTTAAGAAAGATGAAGGAGGTTGGTGGCAGGGACACGATGAGCCAAGGGGGAGATGAGATTGGAGAGGCATCAAGGGGCCACAATCCTGCAGGACCTGGGGACTGGGAATAAAGAATTTGGGTTTTATTGTTAGTTGGTTTGGAGAAGGCGAGTGGCATGATCAAGTTTGTTTCAAAGTGAGTTTTGTGACTTGTGCTGTTAGCAAATCTCATTTCCATTTCCTTCCTGGATTATTGCTATTTCTGTTTGAGGACAATCGAGAGGTTTCGTGGAGGACACGATATTTAAGAGCACAGGCTTAGTAATCAGACTCCCTGAGTTTTTTTGTTGTTAAGGAGGGTGCAGCTCACAGTGGCCCATGTGGGGATCGCACCGGCAACCTTGGTGCGACTAGCACCATGCTCTAACCACCTGAGCTAACTGGCCACCCCAAGACTTCCTGAGTTTTAAACCTGGTTCCACCACTCACTGGCCATGAGACCTCGAACTACCGTATTTGCTTAAAGAGTTCAAGCCTCAGCTTCCCCGTCAGTATGATGGAGATACTAACAGCAGCTACTTTTTGGAGTGGGTTTGTTATGAGGATGAAATGGGATAATGCTCCTAGAGTTTAGCATAACACCGGCATTTTTTTACAGCTGATGTTTTTATTGTGGTAAAATATAACATAAAATTTACCGTTTTGACTGTACAGTTCAGTGGCATTAAGTACATTCACACTATTGTGCAACCATAATCACCATTCATTTCCAGAGCTTTTTTCATCTTCCCAAACTGAAACTCTGTTCCTATTAAATAATAAAGACCCTTTCTCTCCTCCACCAGCATTCACTTTCTGTCCCTATGAGTCTGACTGCTCTAGGGACATCATATAAGTGGAAAGACAGTGTTTGTCTTTTTGTGACTGGCTTATTTCACTTAGCATAATATCCTCAAGCTTCATCCATATGGTGGCACATATCACAATTCCCTTCCTTTTAAAGGCTGAATATTCCATTGTACGCATACACCACATTTTGTTTATCTATTCATCCATGATGGACATTTGGGTTTCTTCCGCTTCTGGCTATTGTGAATCATGCACCTATATTTTGTAAGTATTGGATTTTTCTTTCCCATAATTTTTATCCTGGTTTGTGTAAGTGTGAGGAAGTGATAGGTGCTTAGGACCAGGAGGCAGGAGATATAGATTCTAGATTTGTGTGAGGCAAACTCATTTATTCTGTCTGAGCCTCAACTCCCTCATTTATGAAATGGTGATGCGAACGCCTACTTCAGGGGGCTTGTTGTAAAGATCAAACTACATACATATGTTCTGCAGACTTTAGAGTTATGCTGTCCGATACTGTAGCTACTAGCCACATGTGAGCACTGGGCATTTGAAATGTGATTAGTCCAAGAAATAACAAAGCTTGCAGAGGATGTGGAGAAAAGGGAACCCTGGTGCCCTGTTGGTGGGATTGCAAATTGGTGCAGCTACTATCTATGGAAAACACTATGGAGATTCCTCAAAAAGTTAAAAAATAGGGCTGCCATATGATCCAGCAATTCCACTTCTAGCTATGTACCCGAAAAATATGAAAACACAAATTTGTAAAGATGTGTGTACCCTAATGTTCATTGCAGCATTATTTACGATAACCAAGACATGGAAACAACCTAGTTGTTCATCCATAGACGAATGGATGTGATATATATTTACAATGAGATACTACTCAACCATTAAAAAAAGATGAAATATCGCCGTTGGTGACACATGGATGAATCTTGAAAGTATTATGCTAGATGAAATAAGTCAGACTGAAATGGACAAAAACTGTATGATTTCACTCATATGTGGAATATAAAAGAAAAAGTAACTAATGAACTACAAAACAAACAAAAACAAACTCATGTACACAGACAACATAATGGTGGTTACTAGAGGGGAAGGCTGGTGCAGGGAAGGTGAATTGGGTAAAGGGAGTCAAATATCTGGTGGGAAGCAGACCAGACTTCGGATGGTGAGCATGCAATAGAGTTTACTGATACCGAGTTATAATGTTGTATGACTGACAGTTATATAATGTTACCTCCATAAATTGAATTAAAAAACAACATCCGTGAAGTGCAATAAAGCAAAGCACAATGACAAAAAAAAAAGAAATGTGGTTAGTCTGAATTGTGACATGCTGTAAATGTAAAATACATACATATTTTGAAAACTTAGTACCGAATAGAGAATGTGAAATTCTCTCAGTAATAATTTTTTATGTTGGTGACACATTGAAGTAATACTATTTTGGATGTATTGGGTTAAATAAAATATACTACTAAAATTAATTTCACCTCTTTTTATTGTTCAACGTGGCTACTAGAGAATTTAAAGTGGCATGTGTGGCTTGCTTCCTACTGCGATTGGGTACCTCTTGTCTTCAGTTCACTACACATTTTTGGAACACAATCGGCAGTTTTGTGTGTGTTCCTCGAAGGGTTGGTTGGGGTCAGGAAGCAGATTCTCTGAGAGCTCCAGGTGGACAAACGATTTCTGTCATGAAGGTGCTGCAGTCTCAGTGTGACCGGTGTGCATGGCCCGTGGAAGCTTAAACACGCAGAGAGACCAGGCCTTGGCATGGCTGCAGGTAACGTCTAGCCGTGACCGAGCAGCCTCTCGATTCCCTCCGTAAAGGGAGGTTTCAGCAGCACCACTCTGCTGGGATTTGTGATTTAGCTCTGTGTTCCCCAGTGACAATAGATTTCTTCATTTCAAAGCCTAACTCCTAAGAGGCTGGGGCTGTGGGGTGGGGAGGGCCAGCGGTTTCCCAGCTAAGGCCTCTGTGCATTGCTAATTGTATTATCACAGTTTCTTTAGGGAAAAAGAGACTTTCAAAAAGTCTCATTTAGGACTTAAAAAAAGAGAAAAGCCCTAGGGAGAGGTAAGGTCCATTTGGTACTGTTTGGGTGCAAAAAATGTTTTTTCTTCTATGAGGTGGAGGAGAAAAGAATTTCTGTTTTGCAGCTGGAAGAGAGCTTTGTGTGCACGCCCCTCCCTCTCCTCTCATTTATCTCCGACCGACAGGATATTCAGGGAGCTGAGACAACGAGTGTTCAACACAGAAATAGAGATAAGTTCAGAGCCAAAGCCAGTGGAAGCAGAGGCACATCTAGCTCAGGCCCAGGCGGGATGGGACTGGGGGCGTGGCCCTGCTCAGCAATCAACTGTCCCCCAGCTCTGTGCTTTGTCAATTCCAGGGCAGCTTCCTGGGCCTCATGCTCCACCCAGAGCTGAGAGGCCAGTCTCAAAGCTTTCACTCCTGTGGCATTTCAGGCAGGCTCTCTGCCTTCTCCAGATTTCCTGAGTGTCACGTAGATTTTTGTCACATGTGATTGTCCCTTGGATTTCTGTCACGTGTGACCTTCTACTAGGTGTGTAAATAGTTTCCAAGGTGGGTTCCAGATGGATGGAGGCTTCAGGGCTTTCTCCATTCACTGTTAGGGTGGTGGGCCTGGAATGAGGGAAATCACAGATCCAAGAGTGGGCTACGGTTGGTGGAGGCAAGCCCGCCCTTAGGGATGTCAAACTGTATATGTGAGGTCTGCTTCTTCCTGTTTTGGGGGGGAGCAGGATAGAAGGGAGATCCTGGCTGAGCGGTCAGGAGCCGGGGCTCCAGCAGGGAGTAAACCACTTCAGCACACCTTGGCTTGGCCTCTTCTTCTGTAGGCTGGGAACACAGCTCCAGGCCTGCCTACCCTGCAGGGGTATGGGGACCAAATGAGCCGGGGATGAAAGTAATTTGCCTGTTGTAACGGGCTGCGTGAAGTGAGATGGTGTCTTTGCATTTCCTGCAGCACCTAGCTTAATGATTTGGTTAGTTTACAAATATATTTATACTCTCACCATGGGCTAGGCCTTGAGCCAGACATGGAGGACACAAAAGTGAGTAAATACGCCCCCCCTCTCGTGGCGCTCACACTCCAAGGGAAGGGAGAGGCAAAAAGCCGGTAATTACAATTCAGGGGGTAAAAGCTACGGGAAGGATAAAGTCTGGGGCTGCAGGAACACAGAAGAAAGTGACCTATCCTAGCTGTGGGAGGTGGGAGGGCTTCCTAGAGAAAGTGACATTTAAGCTGGGGTTGGAGGGATAAAAACGTGGTCAGTTCTCACTAACTGTTTATTGAGGGAAGAAGATAATTGAAAATGCCATGAGCTACTGGGATGTGTCCCAGTGTTCAGGTACCGATACGATGTATCGATGTATCGGTAGGAAACTGACTCAGGGAGGTAAAGGAAACCCCTCAGGTGCCTAGCGTCCAGGTTCAAGGCTCAGTGATTCTCCTACGCGGGGAGAGTGGGGACAACCGGCGGCTGCAGAGACAAACTGGTAGGGACATGGGATATGCTGCCCTCCAGTTAATGAGGACAAAAATATCATTACTAGGGTGGGTTCCCTGGGAAACAAACTCTGGGTTGGAGACTTTGTGAAGTATGTTTATTGGGGATTGCTCTCAGGATCCACGTCTGTGCAGGAGTTGAGGAACCAGGACCAGGCAGAGGGAGAAGCTGAAATGGGAAGTGGTCACATCAAAAGCCTCTGCTGATCTCACACGGAGTGTTGAGGCTGGGTTGGCCTTTAGAGTTGTCCCGAATTGGGGGAGGTGGCTGAACTTTATACCCTCACATCAACCTGTCACTGGAGTTGGTTTTCCCCGCAAAAGGGGCTGAGACCTTTGGAGAGGCCTAGAGCATGTCTGGAGAGGGGCTCAGCTGAGGGCTGTGGGCCACCAACCCTGTGGCTGCTGGGGAATGGTACCACGGTCCTGATGGGGGGAATGGATGCTGGCAGGTCCTGACAGGGGAATGGATGCTGGCAGGAGAAACAATAGAGGTCTCAGCTGTGAGGCACAAAGCCAAAGGCTCAGTGGACAATCAGGCTGAGTGTTAGCTTGTGGGGTTTCCCACAGAGTGAGAGGAGGGTTTCTAGGACGTGAACACAGCTGGGGCAGTTTCCACCTGGAGGTCTGAACAGGGGCGCTAAAACCTGTGCTTCAGACCAGAGTTCATGGGTAGGGCCCAGGTCTTTGCTAGAGCAGCGTAGGCAAGTGAAAGTCAGAGTGGTTTTCAGCCCCCTGGAACTGGGGGCTCAGAGGCTGGTTAAGGCTCAGCTCCATAGAAAGCCTGGTGTCTGGACTGGCTGTTGCCTGGGGAGGAGACTGAGCTTTCAGGTGGTCCAGCTCTGGGGACAGGGAAGGCAGAGGCTGCAAGATGAAGTGGGAGCTGACACCACTCTCTCCATCAAGGAACAGTCTCCAGGGTCCCCAGCCCAACTGCCTCAAGGGTGAGCTAATTTGGCTGCAGCTCCCACCATAGCTGTTTCCATGGAGACAGTTCAAGCCTCAGTCTGGTCATCTTCAAAAGCATCAAAGGCAGCAAACCCCATCCATGCATAATCTTTTGTTATAGCCCCACAAATAGCTTTTGTTATAGCCCTTCCCCCATCCCTCCCATCCATCCTCCAAACCAAAGAAACTGGCTTAATTGTGGCACAGTCATCTAGCAAAGAAGCATTGGATTTTTTTCTGGAAGTTTAAAAGACCTGAGTTTGAATCCCAGTCATATGTAAAACGCAACTAATGATACCTAGGACCTAGAATTGTGGCAGTGATTAAATGAGACAAATGTCCCAGAAAACGCCTAGCACATTGCCACGCCCATGGTGGGTCCTCATTCAATGTTAGTTTCTTTCCTCTCTCTGTATGTCAGTCGCACCACTTAGAAAACACAATTCTCCAATAGCACGCACAATCTTTGTACAGTGTCTCCTTGAGTGTCCCATGCCCTTGATACTGAAGAAGCTGTCCTTGATGTCAGTTTACTCTCCCTGATGGCAAACATCAAGTCCTGTGACTGCAGCCTCGCAGGGTGTCTCTTGACCCAAGTTGGGAAGGAATCAGTTACGGGACCCTGAAAGCATACGGGTTGGTGTCTTTCTCTCCCTTCTGAAGGCCAGGCCTTTCGCTGGGAGATTGAGGAGGCACAGGAGGTGGGGAAGCTCCCTGACTCCGGAGAGTCTATTCCAGCAGATGGCTCTGCTGCAGCTCTGCTTAGGACGTTAATGGACAGCAGATGTCTAGGCAGGCACGCTTTCATTTTCTCCTGGAACCGCTTAATGTGACTGAACACCTGCCTTGGCTTCCGGGCTTTTCTATCACCTGAGCTTCCACACTAGTTCAATCGCCAAAGGATGCCAGAGGAGCTCTCTCGCTCCTTTCCTCACTCGGGCTCCTGGGGTGTCCTGGTCTGACTGGTGAGAGTTAGAGGTGGTGTGGTGGTCAAGTGGGGACAAGAGTGGGGAATGGTTGGCTCCTGTCAGTGTCCTTCACATCTGGTCTGTTGTCACTGAGCCTTCCTGTTGGAAAACCAATTTCAAGCCCACCAAATGGTATCTGCCTGACTGGGGAATATACCCATCTGGACCAGCACTGGCTGGCTGTCAAGGGTGGGGCGGGGGTGTGTGTGGGTAAGTCTTTGGAGGTGATTTGGAGGAGATGCCTGTGTGCTCACCCCTGTCCTGTGCCATGGCCTCTATTAGTGCGTGTTCAGCCCAGTGACAGCTGCTCACCTCAGGGGGCAGTAAGACTTGATTTGTGCTCGGAAAGTACCATTTTTTTGTTGGTGTCATGGATTTTTAAATGTCGGCATGTGTCAGAGTGGTCTGAGGAGTTTAGTAAGGTGCAGACTGCTGGACCCCACGATGGGACCCAGTGGGTCTGGAGTGGAGCCCAGGAAGCTGCGTGTGAAACAAGCACCCCAGGTGATGCTTTAGACCACTCAGAGCAACACAAACGGGAATTCTGTCTTTTCTTGGGTCTGAATTTTCTTCTGCTTTCTATCCTAGGGATGTCCATACATGTTCATGTTCTTTCTTCTTTGCCTGGAAAACTGCTCATCCAAAAATAAGATCCACATCAAAAGTGGCTTTAACTGCAAGACCTTTTGTGAACTTCCCTTTATTGGGTAGAATTACTTACTTCTTCCTTTTGCTTCCAAAGCACTTTGCAGATACTTTTATGCTTTAATAGGATGGCACAACACATGTTTATCATGGGCTTCTATGTACTTTCTGAGGGCAGGGAGTTCATCATTTTCATCTTTCTGTTTATCCTAGAATAGAGCAGAATAGTATGTCATAGGTACCAATAAATATTTATTGACTGAACAAAAGAATCCTTGTCCAATTCCCTTAGTAACATACACTTATTGTATAGAGGGTCTTCAGAAAGTATATTCAAATAAGACAATATTAATTTTAACAATATAGCTTATTTATTTTCAAACCTATTAGTGACATTTAAAGGACCAATATATTTTCTTTTCATAGCTCATGGCCCTAATCCCCATAGGACATCATTTACTATCTTCCTGGCTGTAGCTCTTTCCCCCCACCAAGCATACAAATGATGTCTTGTTTATAACTGTCACATTATCAGTCCCTACTTTAATTAGTTTGCTTTTAAATGCCATTTTTCTGGTAACTAGTCAACCTACAACCTATATTGGATTTTGTAATTTTTAAGGCCTTTTTTTAAAACTTGATTTTTTTCTTAAACATCTATACTTTAATATCTAGAGTGATGCTAGTCTCCCATTTCTTCTTTGTCATAGTTCTTCTCTTTAATAGCTCAAAATGGTGTATGTCTCAATGGCAGGTTTCCAGTGGGCAGAGACCATGTGTTTGCAATTCTCTTTGGACAGGGCTTACCATGTCCAGTCATAATAAAATCTGTAGAGTGACATACAGTTTATACAGCACTTTCCCATCAGCAATACTTTGAGTCAGAGAATGCTATTATTTCCCTTCTAGGGTCTCCCTAGCTAGTAAGACACATAGCCTACATTTGAATGCAGTTCTACACTCTCAAAAGCTCTCTCAAAAATGATCATTGCAGCTATTTATAACAGCAAACAAACAAAATCTCAACTGAAGTAATGTCCAATAGGAGGAAAATAGTTCAGTATTGGATGGTGTTTTGGTCAGCTTGGACAATATACCACAGACTCGGTGACTTAAAAACCAGACACTAATTTCTCACAGGTCTCTTTTCTTTTTCTTAATTTTATTAATTTAAAATAACATTTATAATGATCTGAAAAAAAAAAAGATAGCATGTTTATAGAAGACTCTTGCTTTTAGTATTCAAGGTACATTATTTCTTTCAACCAAATGTCATCACATTTTTCTATTAATATTTATTTTTTTATTTTTTAGATTTTTATTAAATTTATTGGGATGACATTAATTAGTAAAATTATATAGGTTTCAAGTGTACAGTTCTATAACACATCATCTATATATTGCGTTGTGTGTTCACTATCCAGAGCCAGTTCTTTCATCACCATATGTTTGACCCCCTTTTCCCTCTTCTGTTGCCTCCTCTCCTCCTTACCCTCTGGTAATCTAACCACTAAACTGTTGTCTGTGTTTCTTACAGTTCTGGGTCTGAGAAGTCCAAGATGAGGGTGCCAGCATGGGCAAGTTCTAGATGAGGGCTCTCTTCTTGGCTTGCAGACAGCAGCCTTCTTACTATGTCCTTACCTGGCAGAGGAGGTGTGGGCCGGGGGTGGGGGTGGGGGGGGAGAGAGGTGGCGGGGAAACAAATGTGAGGGCAAGTTCTGGCCTTTTCCTCTTCTAATCCCTTCATGGGGGCCACACCTTATGATCTCATTTAACCCTAATCACCTCCCAAATGCCCCACCTCCAAATACCATCACACTGGGGATTAGGGCTTGAACATATGAAGTTGGGGCAGACGCACATTTAATTCACAACAGATGGTCACAACCATTTGATGGAGTATTAGAAATGAGGCTTGGGAAGGTGATGTAGCAACATTTAAAAGTGTTTATTGTCATGGCAATGATATAAAATGAGTAAAGAAAGAAACATGGCAGCATGAATACCATGTAATTGGTGGTTAGGTGAAATGCCACGACTTCCTAAAAATGTTTTCAGTCTGTGTTACAAGAAGATCGGTGTTACTGAAAACAACAACACAAAACTGAGCCCTGCTCCACCCCACCCCCACCCCTGCCTTTGTCACTACACATTTGTACTTTATTAATGCTTCCGAGGTGCTGATGAAGTGAGAACAACGTTCAGCTCCCAGAAGCCAGTGTGTGTGCACGAGTCACAGGAGTGTGGTCTGATGTGGATGATTAAGCCCAGGGTGAATGTAGATTTAAGTAACTCTGATAACAGCGCCCTGGAGCATCCTTCTTGGAGATTAAACCTTTCAGCTGTTAGCGGCTGAGAGGCGCTGGGGATCAGAGATAGCTGGCTTAGAAAGGAGAAGAAGAGGGGGCAGATATTGGATGGCGATGAGAAGGAAAATCTATCACTCTCAGGTTAGTGCTAGTTTTTGAAATTGGCTGCCACTTGGAGAAGTGGTGGGAAGTATACCACTATCTGGCAGAGGACAGTGTGTCTGCTTGCTTCCTGTCTTTCCCTTGCTTGCCTTCCTACAGGCTGAGTTTGAATTTCGTGGGCGGGCCTATTCCTCTAGCTTGATCGTGTGTGAGTTTTCATTCTCACTTATTGACTAATCCTGACTTCAAAATGTAAGGATGGTCCTAAGCCTTGTTGGTGAGAAGGACCAGGCATCTTGTCTTTGCAGCCCTTTCCTTGCACCTATTTGTTTCATGCATACATAGTTTGCCTCTTTCTTGTGTTGGGTACAACGCTAGGTGCTGAGAGTAGAAAGATATGGCCTTTTCCTTCATGGAGCTTACAGTGAAAAACTCTGGTTGTTTAGGATGGGCTACATAATTTTCAGGGCCTGGTATGAAATGAAAATTCAGGGCCCCTCATTCAAAAATTATGAAGAATTTGAGATGGTGCTGGCAGAACACTAAGCTAAGCACCCTTCTGAGAGATGGGCATTATGTAGTTTGCAGGTGGCACAGGTTGCACGGCCAGGAAGCTGGCCCCCGTGCTTGTTTCTTGACAGCACTTTTGTCACAATAGTGCTTTTCTCTTTGAGATTGGTTTTCCTTTTCTTTCTCCTTTTGTTCTGTAAGGAGAGTGATTTATTCCTTCCTTATTGTTCCCATCGTCCTTATCACTGTGTGTGGGAATTGAGCGGCCTCAGAAGAAGAGGGTGACTTCTTTGACTCATGGGCCCTTCGCAGTGAGACAATAGAACCCAGATAAAAGGCAAGATAAATACTAAATAAATATTGGTTGCTTGAGATATGCAGAGCTAGGCCACATGTACAGAATGCTCAACTTCTCTGAAAACATCTGGACGTAATCAAATATGATAACAGAAAGCTTTGCCAAAGTTTTGCCCTGTGGAGCAAATTGATAAGCTGTGATCAGTCTAATTATTATAGGCCTGAAAGACAGCTTTTATAGAAAGGCCTGTTTTCTGTATGGTGACATGGAGCAGAGAGTTTACCAGTTTTTATAAAGCAACAGACACTTAACTGAAAGTAATAATAAAACTATGAGTAACTACCATAGGGTAGTTTCACATTTTCCAAAATGTCCTCTAGAATATTAATTTTAAGAGAGAGATTCTACTTCAGTTCGGTGATTTGACATCAGTTTAAGAAATGCTTCATGCTCTGTTCCCTTTTGGAGATTTACAATTCATATGAAGGTCCCATGGCAGCAAAGAAACCCTTAACACTTTTAACACAATGTTATTTGATTATGAAACTCTTTTAAAAAGTAATAACTGACAACTATATCTGTATATATCTATAGGATATATATAGTTGTATACATATAAAATTATAGCAACTCTATCTATCTATCAACTATCTATCTATCTATCTATCTATCTATCTATCTATCTATCTATCATCTATCTATCTCTGTAACAGGGATACTGAAGAATATACTTTGGGAAACATTGGTGATACACTTCTAAACTTTAAAGTAGGTGGTCTGGGGTCACAGGATCTGGGTTTGAGACCCACTAGCAACTATGAACAAGTTACATCATCTCTTTCAGAGACAGTCTTCCTATCCAATGAATAGTAATACCCACATCACACAATTGTACAGATTAAATGAGACACTAGATCTGAAAAATCATTTTGTAAACTGTTAGTTGTCTGGCAAAGCCTTTAGTGGTTATTGAAATGACATGGAAATAAACAACGATTGTCTCTGCTTGAGAGTGGGTAAACGGAGGCCTGGAGAGCTTCAGAAGGGAATCGGGTTCAGAGCCATCCAATGGCAAAGGCAGCCTCCTGATTCACAGTTTTCATCTAGATGCATTTTAAACCAACTCTGCTCATAGATCTTAGTTTAGAAAACAGATAGGTTACCTCTTTGACAGGCAAGCTCCGTGGAGCAGCTGGAGGTGGACACTGGCGTCAAAATGCCAGCTTTCCTTTCTAACTTTGACATCTGATGTTAGCAGAATGATGAATTCAGACGTGACAGATTTCAAGAGGATTTGTGTCCTCTCCAGGCCACCACACCCAATCATCTACATGAGTCCCTTCTCTACTCTGAAAACAATCAGTGAGGTTATTTAAAAGGGAAGGTGGCATGAATTCAAAAAGAGCCTGGAAGGTCCCCTGTTGCATATCTTTTAGGGAGAGGACAAAAACTTTGGAAAGGTGTGTTTTTCTTCCTTCTGTAAAGGAGAAGCAATGCAGAGTAGAAAACATGGCAGCAGGAATTAGAAAATCTGGGTTCTAGTCCTGTTTCTGCAACTAACTAGTCATGTGAACCTTTGATGGTTCCCTTACCCTTTCTGGGTTCAAAGGAGAGTGTTGGACTGGTTTGCAAAATGTAGGGTTTTTTTTTTTCTGTTTTACCTTTGTGAATTTTCCATATGTCTATAACCCTTTTAATTATGTTCTGCATGTTTTTCTTTAAATAGATCCATTCTGTACAAATTATTTTGAAGGGAAACATTACATACTTCGGGAAATGAAAAGTCAGCATTATTGCTATATAGTGAAAGTAACTTTGAAAACAAAAGCAAAGAATGGTTAAGAGGGTAAATTTTATGTTACTCTATATTTTACCAAGATTTTAAAAAATTTAAAAATCCAAAGCAAAGAAACTATAACTATTAAAATAAATAATATTTACCCTTGTGTTGCCTAAAAGTTTTCATCCATTAGTGGCACTAGATGATGTGAAAAGAACCTTCCAGCTCCAAAGGTTTCGATACGCACGATGGTTCTAGTGCAAACTAGGGTGTCATAATGTTCTTGCCAGAGAGCCACACATCTTCACGGACCAATAGTTTAACTTTCCCTATCACATGGTTGCCATGGAAACGGCCCCTCCTCCAACTCTGGCCGTCCCTAATGGATGACAGACACCAAGACCCACGCCTTCTCCCTGTGAGAACCCTGCTCAGCCTGGTAGATGGAGCTGTCATCTGCATGGTGGTTGGTGTCACCTGGGTTAAACCACTCCCTCCATTTGGAGTATCTTCCAGCCTTTCTTTTCCAAACCTAAATCCACCCACCCTTTGGAGCCTACCATCTTCAGAGATCCCTCCTGGGATCCCTCCAAAGCCACTGTGGTCTTTTCTATTTTCTCCCTAAATTTTTACCCTGTACCAGCATTTTAGGTTGAGTTTCTTAGAAGAAGAGCCGGAGACTAGGTTGCAGGTATATGTGACTTATTGAAGGAGTGTCCTTCAGGAAAAACCTGTAAGAGGTAAGGGGATCAGGATAGGGTAAGGGGGAGATGAGGGAGGAAGGGGCCCCAGGTCAGATCTAGCCTTGGCTTAATTCACTGGCAGCTCCAAAATTCACCGTACTACAGAGTTGTTCCCTAGATGAGATGGGGAGCACACCACTCTCTGTGCTCCCAGGTCAGTCACTGGCCTCGGCGTGTTGGGAGGCGGGGAGAGCGTAGGCAGTGGTGCTGGACCTGACTCCTATGGCCTCACTAGAGACAGTTGTCAAATTTTTAGGAATTTTGTGAGCCACTATTAAAATTGAGTTATACAAACTTATAATTAAATAAATAATATTAAAAATAGTGGTAATCAATGTTCCAGGCTCATTACTTCCTAATAATTTTGCTGCAGTTTTCTTTCATCAGTGCTCTTGTGATTATTTTTGTCTGTTGCACCTTAATGGTGGAAATGCCATGTGTTTCCTTACAATGCCACATTTAGTGATGTCGTGTTGGTAGCTGGAAATCAGCCACAGTGGGAGTATTTACAGCATGGAAAGTGGCAAGCACGTAAAGCAGGGCTCACCCTCCCCCACCACCAGAAAGTAAGCTGTGAAATATTTGCCATCACAGCACTGGATGTATTCTGCAGGGTGAGGAAGGGTCTATCCGCTGGGCAGAGGGGTGGCAATTGATTGTCCAGAGGAGGCAGCTGTGAGCGACAGGCCACCAACACTGCCAGCAGTGGAGGGACAGTGCATGGGCTGCGAAAGGGGATCCAGATGGGGCACCACCAGCGTCTTCTCTACGACAGCAAATCATGGATGTTTTATCCATGTCCTGACCTGTGGCGTCCCGTCTCTTGTTTTAAGTTTCTCTGGAGAGGCAAGAACAGGGGAATAGATGTCTGAAGCCCCGGGTTCTGGTCTGGCTTTGCCATTTCATTACCTTGCTGTGTGACCTCAAGAGAGTTACTCGACATATCTGTTTCCTCGCCCGTGAAAGGATGGATCACATGATCTCTCAGGAAGCTTTCAGCCCTGCATCGCCTCAGACAATGCGATCCTATTAGCCCCTCGGCTCTGAGTTGGGAGCATAACAGGCACCTTGTCTCCCGGTATGACCCACAGGACTTAACACTCAAAAGTTTACGCTCTGATCCTCAGGCTTAGAGAGCCAACAGTAAAAATAAATAACATTTATTGAGCACTTACTATATACAAGGCATTTTAGGCCTTAGTTCATCTAATCCATAGGTCATACAGGTTTGTTTGTTCTGTTTTTCAGATGAGAAAACTGACGCTCAGAAATATTAAGTAACTTGCCCAGTGACACAGCTAGTAAATGTTCAATCTGTGATTCCAGCCCCAGTCTGCTTCATTCTAGAGCCTGGGCTTTCAGCCATTTCCCATTTCCTCTTATTGGGAAAGAACTTGTCAGAGGCTTTTGCTATGTCAGGGCCCTGATTCGGGACCTGGTTGGTTCCATTCTCCCTCCATCTACTCTCTGTCTTTCTCACTCTGGGCCCTCTTTTGGGTAGAATAGTTGTAAGCCCCTTTGCAGTTCAGGCTGTTTTAACTGTTGAATAAGCAAATGAAGGAGAAAGGCCCAGGGGATGGAATCCAGCTGTGCGCTTAGCCTGTGTCCGGGATGTGCGATGATGGGGCAGGAGGAACACAGAAGACCAGTAATGAACATTTCCCAGTGACGCCTCTGAAGGGGCGCTGCAGGCTGAGCTGCTGTTTGGGGCTGTTGGAGCCATCAGAACACAGCCAGGAGAAGTGGCATTCATCCTGGGACTTAGGAAGGGGTCAGATCACCTTTACCCAGAAGGCCCGGCCACTCTTTGTGATGTCTCGTCCTGCGGCCAATTGAGGAGGGACCACAACCCACATTGATTCCTTGCCACTTGGAAACCCATAAAGGACAGCTTAGCCCCAGACCAAGGGGAGACTTTCTGTGCAGACCACAGAGCCTTTATTTCTCACCACTTCCTTCAACCCTGCACCCCCACTCCAGTGTAACAGGGATTGGAGTCTCACCTTCCCAGTGTCTGGCCCAGGCTCTCATCATCGTGTTTGAAATCTCCTCACATGTCTACTCTTTCTTCAGGCCTCTGCCACCCAGCCTGAGCGTCTTTGCTGCCTGGCTCACCATTTCACAGAAGGCGTTAATGCCTTTCTTGTGATTCTGCCAGCAGGGAAATCAAGGTCAGGGAGATCTGCCAAGAACATCTTCCGGTGGTTTTATAGGAGGAGCAATCTGTAAGTGATCACTGAAGGCAAAGGGCTGAAGGGGATGGTTTCAAAGAGAGAAAAAAGAATGAACAAAGCAACCCGTTTACCCATGGATTGTAGAAATGAAGATAGTGAAAGAAGCCGGGCTGGGCTTGGGAGACAGTACACCCCCAAAACGTTTCCCCTCAGGATTTCCCATTTCAATTGCTGATACTATTGTCCATCCAATTGCCCAGGCCAGAAACCCGGGTGTTATCCTTGACTGTTCTCTCTTACCACAGAGTCTAATTGGTTATTAAGCTTTGTTTCACTTACTTCCTGCATATCTCTTAATTTCAGCTCTTCTTCATGGCCATTGCCAACTACTAAGGGCTCATCAGCTTTCACCTGGACTGGTTTAGCAGTCTCCTCCCTGGTCTTGGTCTTCCTGCTTTTAGCCCTGTCCCCTTCTCCCATCCATTCCCATCTGCAGTCTAAAATATCTTCCATAAATGTATATTTGACCTTGTCATGTCAGCCTCATGTTAGAACCCTTCAGTTCCATAACGATTGCCTCCAAGGTGAAGTTCAAGCTAATCAACCTCAGGCAAAGCTCTTCCTGCTCTGCTCCTCCTGGACCCTCTGTGGAGGGGGTCCCAGGATCAGCCTTAGGTTTGGTGACTTACTGGAAGGACTCAACCCAACTTAGAAGAGCGGCGATGCTCACAGTTGTAGTTTATTACAGCAAAAGGGTACAGATTAACATCAGCAAAGGAGAAGGCACATAGGCTGCAGGCCAGGGGACACCAGGTGTAAGCTTCTAGTTATCCTCTCCCAGTGGAGTCATATGGCCAGTGCTTAATTCTTCCAGCAATGACGTGTGACAACACACTGAAGTATTGCCAGCTAGGGAAGCTCATGCAAGCACCTGTGTCTAGGGTTTTTATTGGGGGTCAGTCCTGTAGGCGTGGATCACGTGAGTGACTGACCTTAGCTTCTCAGTCTCTGGCTGCCGTGGAGACCCAGGACCTCAGGCTAACAAGGACAGGCCTTCGCCATAAATCACATTGTTAGCATACACTGGTGTGGCCCAAAGCTCCATGTATACAAAGACACTAGCAGACAGGATATTCCACGACCTCAGAGGTTATCTCCCAGGAGCTGGTCTAGAACCAGTCCTTTCCTTGGAATGTGCAGGGATTGAGTACTCCACACCTCCTGAGTTAACCCTTTCTTGCACAGCCTCCAGCCTCACACCCACGACTCTCTCCCATGCACTCCAGCCATATCATTTAGCTGTACTCTCATGCCTCTGTGTCTTTGCATGTACTGTTCCTTCTGCCTGGAATTCCCTTCCACCTCTCCTGCTCTAGTCTGCCTGTAGAGCTCTCACTCATCCTCAGCTCTCCAGGGAGGCATGCCTTCCTGCTTCCCCCAGGCAGGCTGAGCTTCTCCCTTGGTGTGCACCCAAAGCACTCTAATGCCTCCTGTCATTCACACATCATTCAGTGTCCCTTTCCCACACAATAGGAAACACTAAGCTCCTTTGGAGTGGGTAACGTGTAGCCCATTAACAAATGTTTGTTTGTCTTATGTTTTCCCAATTGTATAGGTCATGCTTGCTCATGGTAAAAAAATGGGGCAGCGTGTTCCTTCTCAACTTTTTCTCTCCAGTGCTCTCCACATGGTAATCCTTGTGCCCGCAGGGCCTGGGCATGGCTCTGCTTCCAGGTTGCTGCCTGATGTTGCCTAAACCTCTCTGAGGTTGTGAATGAGGGTGCCCACACCTGTGTTCTCCCCATCCTCCTTTCGCCTTCTTTCCAGAAATGTGGAATGGGGTTGAGGAAAATGCAGCCCTGTCCTGAGGAGCTCAGTGTGGTGGGGGAGACAGACTGGCCACCTCGTTGTGGTGTGAAGGTGCCACGGACAAAAGGCGTCGGCAATGAGGAGGAGGAAGAGTAACCTTCTTCTGTGCAGGAAGTAGAGATGGGGCAGGAATGGATGGAGTAAGGGAAAGCGTCCCCAGGAAGCTGTTGACGTTTAGGTTAGGCCTTGAAGGAGCTTAGGATTTTGCTCAGGGAAGGAAGAAGTTTCCAGGCCAAGGTCATAGAACAAAAGAGTGACTGGCCGTGCATGGCCTGGGTTGGCTGAGTTCAAGGCTGTGGGGCTCCTCTTCCCCCAGAGTCCCCAGCCCTCAGATGTGACCCACCACTTGAATTGCCTTTGATCCCAGGCAGGGTTGCTTCCATGGTCCTGCCCTTGCCGAGCTGCTGGCCCCAAGTTCTGTTTTGGTCCTGGGGCTTCTTTTATTTTTTAATTTATTTTTTGACATTTGGCTTTGGATATGTGTGAAATCATAATTCAGGCTCAAAATAGCTGGCCGATTAAAACCTTGTGAAACGAAAAATTGAGGGAAATGTGCACTAAAACAGATGTCGAGCAACCCAGGCGGCTTACCTGCATGCCAGCTTTAAGCCGATAAATACGTCAGTGGGTACCTCTTTCCGGTCTGAAACAGCAAGCCCTGGGAATCAGCGCCAGCCAGTGCTATTCCATTGTACCACGTTTTTAGTCTTAGGGAGTTTTTTGAGCAAAATGGAACCTCTTGGGGCCAACCTGTCATGCGTGAGATCATGGTGAGACCTGTATGTTCATGCCAAGAGCTCAGTGTCCTCCCTGAGTTCTGCTGACTCACCTGTTCTCATCTCCTGTCTCCTGAATCACCCACAACTGCTCCCTGCCATTGTAACCAGGACTTTTCACTCCCTATTCTGCAGCCTTTAGGTGCTTTGAAAAGACCACCAGGGCTCCATGGGGTATTTTTCCAACGTGGTGATATGTGGTGATAAAATGACCAGAATCTTCCACTGATTATGTGAGGATGTTTCTATTGTAATTGCAATTTAAAAGGTTAAAAATAATTGCAAACACCACAATTACTTTTGCACCAACCTAATACATCCAGCTGTATTCTTTTCTGAGTTTTTCCTTCTCTCTGTGTTTAAATCCCTTCTTTGCCACTTACTGGTCCTGGGATCATGTGTCTCAATTTCATCTATAAAGTGGGATGTTTACGGCACCTTTCTCACTGTGCTGGCAGGATGAAATGAGATCGCGTGTGAAAAGCACTTAGAACAGTGCTTGGCATTTAGTAAGTACTAATAAATAGTTATGAGTATTATGATTATCTGTGTCTCTAAATTGTACTGTTAGGTCCATCTTCTATCATAAGACCTGGAATAATAGGAAAACAGGAAATGCAGGCAGACCTGGGTTTGAGTCTTGGTTCTTACCTGTGACTTACCCAATGTCACAGAGTAAGTCAACACTCCTTCTGGGACTTAATTTGATCCGAGAAAAATGATGAGGGTGGATTAGATCAGGAATGACAGACATATGAGGGATGTAGAACTTATGTAGAAATGAATGAGGGATTTTCTCATTCATTTCCTTCTGGACTCAGATATGATCTCAGAATCTTTTGAATACAGCTGTCCAGGCAGCCATTGTAAATTGATTAGGTGGCACCTGATTTGAAATCTTTTTCCTGTCCCTGGACTAGATGATATTCCAGCTCTGATAACCTATAATATTAAATAACGGAGTGTGTAGAGCCCAATTTTCAGGCTCCACAGATAGCCCATCCCCTTCCTGTATAACTCTGCCCATCAATTTAACAATAGGTAAAAACTGACTTTCAGAAAGGACTTGTAATCCATTTAGCTGACGATATGCAGGGGCTTGCCTTATTGGCTACATTTCCTAAACCTGTGTTCTTTGCATAGTATTCAAGACAGTCCTACTGAAAGTCTGAACGAACTTTATTTCCACCTTTAAATTTGGTTTTAGGTCAACTTAATAAGTATTTGCATTTATGTGTCCTATTCTAGGCAGATGTGGACAGGGCTTGGCCTCTGACCTCAAGAAGTTTATAACTTTATAGGGGAGGTAGGATTGAGGCACACAGAGCAGTGAAGGAACAGTACAAGGTTGTATACAATCATTTGCTAAATAAAGTACTAAAACGTACATTACAGATTCCAGATAAGGAAACAGAGCATCTCTATGCCCAGGGCAGACATAACTAATCAATTACTACAGTCCTTCCTAGTAAGCTCAGGTACTGCCTAACAGTCCTTCTCAACATGGAATTCTAGGCAACCACTAACATAGATCAGAGCTGGCAAGCAAAATAAAATCTATGTGCCATCCTGTGTTAGCTAAAATATGTAAAGCTAGCTGCGTAACAAATCTCAAAATCTCAGTGGCTTAGCACAATAAAAGTTAATTTTAAACTTATTTTAAATTAGTAGGGAAGTCTACTCCATGCAGTCATTCAGGAACCCCAGGCTTCTTCCATCTTGTGACTCAGCCCCTCCTCAAGGTCTATGGGATTAATATTATTTATTTATTTCCATTGAGCCATAGACAGGGAAAGAGAGAGTGAAGACCATGCCTGAGGATGCTTTATGGGCTAGGCCTGGAAGGGGCATGCACTATTGTGCTCACCTTTTATTGACCAGAATTCAGGCACATGACCACACCTGACTGCAAGGAAGGCTGGGAAATGTAGTCTAGCTGTGCCCAGGAAATAGGGAAGAAATGCAGATATTGTTGGGCACTAGAAATTTCTGTCACAGTTCCTGGAATAACAGGAGATTTCCAAAAGGAGTGGAATTGTCAGAGAGGTTGAGAAGGGCTCTGAAAGATGTATACAATGTGACTCTGTCAAGGGGTGGGGAGTAGGGAGGGCATTGCAGGCAGGGGCAAAGCAGGGATAAAGATTCGGGGTAGAAACCATTTGGCTTTATGCAAAGACAGAAAGGAGCCGACATTGGTTGGAAATAAACGTTTGTGGGAGGAAATCCTGCACGAATGGGATTAAGTGATACTGGGTCCCTGACTATAATGATATTTCTTCTTAAATGGCAGAAATTTGGACAAGTGTTTTGTCCGGCAGATTCTACAAAAAGGAAGAGACCCATAGCAGTCACTGATCTGATTCTATCAGCTTCTGTTGTTACCTTCTGCCGTCCTTTAGTGAACCCAACAGCCTATTTAGAAATACCACCCTTTCTCAAAAACTCTTTCTTTAATAGTGTAAAGAGAATTCCCAATGAGAAGAAAGTGAGTGGGTCAGGAAGCTGGGAATGCTTGTTCTTAGCCCAACTTTGCATCTTTCCCTATTTGCATTTATTATCATGCACTAATTATTCACAGAGAGCCTTACCTTTGTGAGTTTGCATTAATTTAGATTGCTTTTGAAAAGCAATCAAGGAAGATATTAAGTGATCATACATCAAAGGGAAGAAAAAGACATGGCATCAAAGCCACGGGATGTGCTTTGCTGTAACTGGCCATGTCAGGCTGCTGTGAGCTTTCCTCCGGTCCAGGAAATATTGGCAGGTGCACCTGAACCCTTCTAGAATCTTTGTAGTCCTGTTGGTTACACTTTTGATCAGTACCTCAGTGGATCAAAAAGTGGAGAAGGCCGTGTAGCAGGGGATCACTGGATTGAGACAAGTCTCTTTCTCTCTCTGAGCCTCAGTTTCCTCCTCTATAAAATGAAAAGGTGGGTTGGTTGATCTTTCATGTCCCTTTCTCTAGGTCTACAAGTCTCAGCTAAAGTTTTTTTGCAAGACTTGTAATTGGGTAACATTACACATGGACACACTAATTACCTGCTCAGAATCCATAAGGTTTTCCTTGCTCAGTCCTCCCATGGGTATTATTAGGAATAGGAGAGTGAACTAATATTTCTGCATCTCTCTCCTGCTGCAACTGAAGCATGGCTCTCTCAGCTGTTTGCTTTTGTTTTATTTGGGGTCTTTAAAAACCTGTGTCTGCAAAGTGTAACACACATAGAGAAAAGCAAATGTTTGATAAGCATTCAGCTTGATCCTTGCTTTTGATCATTATTTTCTTTTTCCCCCTTCACCCTCTTCTAATTTGGGGTGGACACTGAAGGGACTGGGATAAGAATTCCGTATCTGTTACTTCCATAGGCCTCTGGCAGGGGGTTGTTTGCTACACGAATTTGAGGCGCTTGCTGTGGACCTGGTTTGTTGCCCTAATCATCATCACAGTTAATGTGAAGATGTTTTGTGCAGCAGTTTTGAGGGCGTCACTGATTGGTAGAAGCCACATCTCACACAGGCTTGGATGAGATCCTCCGGGAACAGTCCGCCAGTGAAATAAGACAGAGGCTGAGGGTAGAGCCCTGATTGAAGAGGTTGGCAGAGGAAAATGAGATGGGAGGAGGAGAGTGAGGCGGAATGGAGCACATGCTGTTCAAACGGGATAACAAAGAGAAAGAAGCAGCAGAGACTAGATTCGTGCAAGCCAAAGTGGTCAAGGTTGGGGGGATGGGGGTGGCAGGTTCAGGCAAGGAAGAGAGAGGATGAGGAGGACAGGGTGAGATAGGCCACTGGATTTATGATTAGGAGGTTGGCGAAGAGGATGCTTCTTTGAAGAGGTGATGTGTGGAGAGAGAATGGACGCGAAGCACTTAGCACAGAGTTTTTGTGTGTACGTGTGTGTTTTTCCCCCTAATTACCTCCCACTACTGGGCACAATAATTAAATCCCGCCTGGCCCCTTCCTCATGTAATTCACCAACTGGGCTGCCCTCTTCCACTTTTTATCTTGGAGGTACATTGCTGTTTAGAGAGATCGCTACTAAAGCCTATTTTGCTGAAGAAATTGTAAGATACAGGGAGAATTTAGTATCCACTGGCTATAGAAAGGTCTAATTACCCTTGCTGTGGGCCTGTCCACATGACAAGCTGCTCCTCTGGAGAATAACAGATGTCCCCAATGTTTATTCAAGAGCAGCTTATTGATTAGACTGACTGAAATTGAGTAGATTTCAATAACTGGACAAACATCTACTTTGGGCTACCTAAAGACAAGGCATAATTATAATCCCGGGGGCCGATGTACACTCTTGGGTTTGGAGAGAACTAGAGTTGACATGCTCAAGGTATTTCATGCTTTCACCTGACCTTTAGCTGAGGTTCTCTAAAGGACAGGTTTCTTATCTGTAAAATAGGATGATACTTAGCTTGCAGAGATATATGAGGATTAAACGAGATTTTCTATCCTTTGTACTTAGTGTCATCCCTGGTATGTAGTAGGTATTAATAATACTACAAGCAAGCATTTACTGAGCGTCCCAGGTGCTGTTATAGAATGAATAATACAGGACTCCTGTTCTTCAGGAGCTGGCAATGTAGCAATAGAGAGATTCCTAATACTTGGGAAATAATCACAAGGCAGTGTGGTAAATATTGTAATAAAGGGGCACTCAGAGTTCTGTGAGAACATGGAGGAGAGGACAATGGGTTGTCTGTGGGAGAGGGAGGCAAGGCTTCCCTAGAGGAGGAGGCTCTCAAGTTAGACCTTGAAGGCAGAGCAGCCGAGGAAAGATATTCCTCACAAGGAGACTGCAAGTCCAAAGGCAGTGAGGTTGAGAAAACTCGATGCTTTTTGAGGAAGCATTAACTAGTGTGGTGGGGCATGAGTGAAGCGGGCGTGGTGATTAATTTCACCAGCCCTGGGGTTTAAGGGGTGACACAGTGGAGAATGCTGAGCGCTCGGGTCTGGTTGGAAAGTGCAGCGCCCCCAGCACTCTGCCTTGCTGAACAGCCTGTGCCCTTCCCCTCCGTCTCCCTTCCCTTCCATCTCATCCCCACCAGGTGTCTTTTGGGAGAGACAGATCAAGCTTGGCATCCAGGGCTCATTACAGTCTGTTTCTAATCTTCCCCCCCCACTCCTCTTGTCAGACATCAATATTTTTCCGTGTTTGCCCAGCGACCCTCTTGACAAATGGGGAGCCATTGGGATGCCCTCCCATCCTGCAATCAGCCCGGTTCACCGATGGCTCCTTCTTTCCCTCAGTCTCCCTCTTGGGCCACTCCAGCCTCGATCGTCTCGACCCTCTCTTAGAACAGCAGGTAGCTAGTGAGAGGGGCTGGAATCTGGCCTAGACTAAGTAGACATCTGGGGGACAGAGAGGTACCACCCTGTGGAAAAGGCGTGGCATGGCGTCCACTGGGAGATCGGAGTCCAGGCAGGCAAAGGGCTTTGCAGTGTTTCTGAAACCACACACCCTTTGAAATACTACAAGGGCGAGTCTGGGACTGGGAGACTTGGGAATCCAGGGCAGGGCCTCCTCAAGGAAGACCCCAGGGTATACAAGGCAGGTGACTGCAGCAACACCCATACAGGGTCTGGGAACAAGGGAGGGTCCTGGCTGTCCTGCTACGTGCAAAGTGTGGGAGCTAAAGGGTGGGGCCTGAGCTGATTCATACCTTTTGTCTGGTAGGGATGGGTCAGTGCAAGGGTAAGGAACTGATTGGCTGGATAACCTCCCTCTTCTAACCTGTCCTGTAAAGCAACTAACTCTTGACTATTTGTTTGACCCTTAGCCTCTGAATGCTTTTCACGTTGTAGCCAAGTCTTTGCTGAACTTTCAAGTGGCTCTGCCTTGCTCCCATCTAGGCCGTAAATGCTTGGAGGACAGACTCTGTGCCTATATTTCTAATAACAACAATATCAACAACAACACCCATTTACTGAGCCCTTCCTCTCGGTGCTGGAAGAGTTACATGTATAATTCATTCAACCTAAGTTAAAACCTTGAAGCAGGCTTATCCTCATTTGACAGATAAAGAAACTGAGGCTCAAAGAACTGAAAACCTGGTGTTGAGGGTCAGAAAGCTGGTAAGTGTAGTAGTTCAGATTCCAGTAAGGTTGATACAAAGTCTGTACTTTAAATCCCTGTGCTATCCTGTGAAACAAAATCATTTCAACTCATTGAAACGGGTCTTTGTTCCAGGCCCTGACGATGCAGTGTATTACCACGTGCCTCCCTCACCTTGGTCCCCAGCACCCCCTTGCTCAGTATCTCTGTACGTGAATTAATTGATTGAATTGGGAGATGGAGATTGAGGGGATGCACAACTCAGGGGTGCCTGGACTAGTGCCCTTTGCTTCCTTGAGACCCTTGGTGAGGGGACTTCTGGGAGCAGATGGAAATGTCTGCAGAGAGTGTTTTTCAAACAGCCCCCCAAAGCATTCTGCCTGGCAACAAAGAGCTTTTCAGAACCCAGCTCCTTGAGGAGGTGGGGCTCACAGGGGTGGGGGGGAATTACTGGAGTTGCTACTGCCTCTGGCTCCACAAAAGAGGCAAGCCACAGAGTATTGAGTTTCATCTCGGGGTACAGCTGCGGAGGCTGAGGGGCCAGGGCTGGGGGTTAAGGCTGATGAGAGTAAGAATGGCTTTAGGGAACATTCTGGGGTGTGTGTGTGTGTGTGTGTGTGTGTGTGTGTGATAGCAAATGCGTGCTTCAGTATTAGAGCACTACTGTGTGGGTGTGGAAGGACGTGCACAACTAGTTTCCCAGGGAGATATGTGTTTTTAATTAAGAATAGTTTTAAATTATAAAAGTAATACAGGCTTGCTATAAAAATGAAAATATCATAGAAGTGTGTAAATCCCTAAATACAACACTGAAATCTCTTGCCACCCACCATGTTACGGATGTTTTCTCCCAGACTCGTGTGTGTCTATATACTATGTTTTAAACATAAACATCTGTACAATAGATACGCCACTATAATGGCTAAGTTTCATTGAATGCTTATGCTATGCCAGGCTTCATAATAAGCACAGGGTCTTCTTTATTTTCATGACCTCATTTAATTCCTACATTTCTATGAAGTTAGATATTATTATAATTCACATTGGAAGGGTGAGGAAAGTGAGGCAGGTGCAGAGGGGTGGAAGCGTGCTACAAGGTTCATATGCTTCTCTGCTGGCTGTGGCAGTGTTGTTTATAACAAAGCAGGATCATTTCAGCTCTCTTTGCAACTCGGCTTTTGCTCTGGGCCACTTTCTTGGCCCCTCCCCCCACCTTGAGGTTCCCATTCCCTGCCTTTCACTCTGGTCTCACTCTGCTCAGTGGATCTGAGAAGAAAGCATACTAAAGCATGAGGATCAATAATCACTAATCACGGGGTGAGTTTGGTAGGCAGAATGATGGCCCCCCAGACATATCTGTGTCCTGATTCCCTGGAAACCTGTGAAGGTGATTTCACATGGCAAAAGGACTTTGCAGATATAATTAAGGTTAAGACCCTTGTGTACGTTTCCTGGGGCTACCGTAACAAAGCATCAAAAATCGGGTGGCTTACACAACAGAAATTTATAGTCTCACAGTTCGGGAGACAGGAAGTCTGAAATCCAGGTGTCGGCAGGGCCCTGCTCTCTCTGCCAGCTCTAGGGCAGAATCCTTCCTGGCCTCTTCCAGCTTCTGGTGTTTGCGGGCAATCCTTGGCACTTATAGATGCACCACTCCAGTCACACGACCAACTTCCCTCTGTGCATGTCTGTCTCTGTATCCAAATTTCCACTTTTTATAAGGACACCAGATACACTGGATCAGGGCCTACCTGGATGACCTCATTTTGACTTGATTACCTCTGTAAGATCCTACTTACGATTAAGGTCAGATTCAGAGATATTGGGGACTTAAGACTTCAACATATCTTTTGGTGGTGGTGGGGGGGACACAGTTCAACCAGTAACCACCTTAAAATAGGGAAATAATTGTGGATTACCTGGTGAGCCCAATCTATTCACACGAGCCCTTAAAAGCTGAGAACTTTTCCCAGTTGGAGGCAGAAAAGAAGTGTACCTGAGGGGAACTCAAAAGGACACAACATACCGCCGCGTCCCGGCTCTGAGACACAGGGGCCTATCTAAATGCAGAGGTTGCAGAGCGGCCTGTAGGAGCTAAGGGCACCCACGCCCCAGCTGACAGCTCGCCAGTCAATGGTGACCTCAGTGCTCTCACTGCAAGGAACCAAATTCTGCCACCACCACAATCCATGCAGAAGTGGATTCTTCTCAGAATCCTCCGGTAAGAGCTCGGCCAGCTGACACCTTGATTTCATCCTTGCAAGTCCCTGAACAGAAAACCAGCTGAGTCACCCTGGGCTTCTCTTCTATAGACCTGTCCTGTATTAAGTTGCTACATTTGTGGAAATTTGTTACAGCGGCAATAGAAAAGGAATACCCTCACTTTCCATTTCACTGGCTCTTCAGTGCCTTAAGCTAAGTGAATGACCAATGCTAGGAATTCCTTGGGGCCTTATGTTTACTTTCTTGGGTCTTTAAATAATGCCATCCCCCTGTGTAGGACATGATATTTCTCGGTGTATTTCATACAAAATTTCATTCACTCCTTTCTGCGGCTCTGTGAAATGTGGAGAGATTATTCACTCCAGTTTGAAGGGAGGAAACCAAAATTTAAAGAAGTGATTTTCCCCAGGCTTCACATGGCTGGGGTTGCAAGCCAGGTTTCCTGCTTCCAAATCACGTGTGCTTCTTGCCACAGCCCACAGCTGCCTCTGTTTCCCAAGACATCTGTTGTCTGAACACAATTACGGCTGCCCAGTGGGCAGAGCCCCCTTGTGAGGCTGTCAGCTTCCTTTTGCTGAAACGTGGTCCAGCAGAAGCTGTGGACAATTTACTTGGGATGCTGAGGAAAGAATCCCTGCCATCTGTGGGAGGATGTTGGCAGGTGCCTCCTAATGCTTTATTCCAGTTCAGGGTCTGCAGTGGGATGTGGGATAAGCTTTTGGTCCTGTAGTGCAGACAAGAGAAAGCTCCCTGGAAATTTCATTGGCCAGCAGTGTTCACAGAAGTGGTGAGATCTGTACTAGGGTTTGGAGAATGAACAGGACTTAGGATGGCTGTGTTTGGGTTTCTGGCGTGATTGCAGGGTACGTCTTTTGCCCACACCTTCTGACTCCAGTTGCCTTAGTGAAACTTGCAGGCAGGAACTGGGTCAAACCTGAAGTGAGCGTAACCCACGCCTGTGGCCTGCCCTCCCCACCCCCTCTCCAAGTCCATCATGGTGGCTGAGGGCACACCATGCGGTTGACTGCTAGTGCAGCCAAAAGAACAGTGGTGGGAGAGCAGAAGGGTTAGGGGAAACACAGGACAAGAAGAACGTCCTGCTCAGCCTCGCTTCCTGTGGCTTCCCCACTAACCCACTGGAACTCTTATAACTCTTTGGCTTTCCGTGGGTGGGAACCCAACAGCCTGACTTTTGAGGCCAGCTGCTCTCCTATTAAAGGTTCCGTAACAATTTCCACTTGTCCTTCTTGAGCCCGGGTGTCCCCGCCTCAGTCTTGTTCCCTGCATGGCCGAGCTGACTGACGACGTGTTTTCCCCGAGTCAGACTCGCTTGGGAGCTGTGAAAGCCACTGGGCTCCATTCCTTCCCCCTGCACGTCTTGGAGTGCTGTTCGGTTCGGGAGCTCTTCCTGACACAACATGCCAGGCACTGAGGGATGCCCTGGAAACACGGGCCTCTCAGGCTTCAACCGAGGAGGCAGCATGGCGTTGTGCAGAGAACTCAAGTACTTATTAAATGCCTGCTGTGTGCTTGGTCCTATGCTAGACCTCAGGGACACAGCACTGAAGAAGAGAGCTGGAGGACAGTGTGCGAGTCTTGGTTCCACTCCTCGCTAGCTGTGTGACCCCAAGCTAGTCACCTCACCGCTGTGTCACAGCCAGGTCTGGCAAAGACTGACATGGCCCTTAAAGTGTGTGTAAACTGTAGAGCTCTATGGAGGTGATATTGTTAGGTATTATTCCCTCACTTGATCCTCTCAGTTACCTGGTGAGATGGGCACAGCGGCAGTTTGTAAACCCATTTCACAGACGAGAAAGCAAAGCCTCAGAGAGGGTGAAGAGCAGGAGCAGGAACAGGCACGAACATGTCTTAATTGTGGGTTTCTTTTATTTTACTGGGTAGCTGTAGCCCAGGAGTGACAGCGTTCAATGACACTTTCAACAGCAGCAGCATTAATGACTAATATTTATCAAATGCTTACTGGGTACCACGTACTAGGATAAACATGCCTGTTATTATCCCCAATTTCCATGTGAGAACATTGGGGCTCAGCAAGTATACGTCCTGTGCCCAAGGTCACTTTTCTCGGAAGAGGCAGAGGCAGGATTCAAACTCAGGTGTGTCTGATTGCAGAGCCGAGACTTGTAACCTCCGTGCTATCGGCTTACCCACCGGAGCATCCCAACCTGACATGCCCCAAATAACCAGAAAGTGTCCAAGACACGCCGTGGTGTGACCTGGGAACACTGTGCATCAAGAAGGGATGTCTTCCTGCAGCCTGGAGTGACTGGAAGCGTGGGTCCTAAAGCTCAGAAAGGCAGACGCTGGTGTGAACAGGAGACGTTGGGGAGGAAGGGAGCCGAGGAGAGGTCTGCGGCTGGTGGGTGCATTTGGCGGAGCAGTGGGAGATCAGATGGGCTGTAACTGCAGCAGGGAGCTGATGGTTCCAGCAACCCTTGCAGCTGTGGCCTGAGGTTAGCCCGGCTGCCCACGCCCTAGTCACCAGAGGAAATTAGTACCCAGAGACGGCTCTGGGCCTGGGGTAGAACACAGAGTGTGCCTTTTTTGTTGTTTCTCTTTCTGGGGCCTTGAGGTTAGAAAAGAAGAGGGGAGGAGCTGCTTCACCCTGGAGTCAGGAGGAGGAGGAGGGAGCATGGAGACGTGCAGGCCCAGGGAGCTGTCAGGAGAGTTGGCTGTGCCCACGGGAAGGCCTCCTGCCAGACAGCTGTAGGAGCACTCTTCTGGGAGTGCAGAGACCCAGACTCTGTGCAGCTCTGTGACGTTTGCACATCGATTCTTCTTTGGGCCTCAGTGTTCCAAACTGTCACTTGAGAGATGTTATCAGTAAGAACGACTGGTGGCAAATGGGCTGAAAACAAAAGTTTAGTGACTCATGTGATTGGAAAGAACAGTTCTGATTCTAGGGAAGGTTGGATCTGGTGGTGTCTGTTTCTCTCCACCTTTGGGCTCTCCTCTCCTCTGTAATGCCTTCTGTCACAAGCTCGCCCTTTGAGAACTCAAGGTGACTGCCAGCTGCTCTAGGCTTCCCTTCTACCAGGCGTGCATCCCACAGCAGGAGAGCATCTGTTCGCAGTTCCTGCAGAAGTGGTAGGGCGGCTGCTTATCGGTCCTGCTCGTTCAGGTGCCCACCTCTGAGCCTATTCCTGTGGCCAGAGATGCCCGCCTCTTATTGATTAGACTGTGGTCACGTGATCTTCCCTAGAGTTAGTCCCACAGAAACCACATGGAATGAGAATGGGAGGGGCTGATTTCTCCCAAGGAACATAGAAATGCTGCTGATGCCCGAAGGCGAAATGAATGTTGGGCAGGCAAAAAAGCTGCAGAGGTCCTCAGCATCCCAGGGCTGGCCTGACTGCCTTTAAATGAAGCCACTGACAATGGGATCCTTTGAACTGTGTTAGGGTCACGGAACCTTTGGAAATGCCATGGAAGCCACGGCTCCCTCCCTAGAAAGACACGCAAGTCAGAATTCCTTAGCATGGCCTCTGAGGCACGGCAGGGTCTCTCCTGCCTCCCCCAGCCCCCCCAGCCCCCCAGCTCTTCCTTCCATAGGGCCTTGAACTGGCTGTTTCCTCCGACCTAGTTAACGCCCCCTCTGTGCATATTCTCATTGCACCATGAACTTCTCCTTGGACTCCATTTCAGCCACAATTTTAACAGCTTTATATAGTTATTTGTTTAATATTTATCTCTTCCACCAGAATGGAGGCTCCATGGAGGAGGGAGCTGGTTCTGCTCCCCTTCATTTCCACAGTGCCCAGTAGAGTGTCTGGCACATAGTAGGTGCTCAGTAGTAGATGGGTGAATTAAGAATTTTCTCCAAAAATTTTAGTGGCATAGACCTCCCTGGAATCAGTCTCTGAACCTCAGAAAAAAAATGGGAAAGTTAAGACATTGACATTGATCGTCAGCTCAACTTAAAGCAGGGCCATGCAAGTGAGGACCCCGATCTCCTCCCCTCTCCCCCTACCAGGCCATGCAAGTGAGGACCCCGATCCCCTCCCCCCTCCCCCTACCAGGCCATGCAAGTGAGGACCCTGATCCCCTCCCCCCTCCCCCTACCAGGCCATGCAAGTGAGGACCCCGATCTCCTCCCCCCTCCCCCTACCAGGCCATGCAAGTGAGGACCCTGATCCCCTCCCCCCTCCCCCTACCAGGCCATACAAATGAGGACCCCGATCCCCTCCCCCCAACCACTACCAGGCCTGTTTTCCTGATAATCTATAATTAATAATTATCAGGTGCTATTGACTTACTCTGATATTTCCTAAATGGAATCCCATGGGTAAAACTGGTCAAATAAATGTGGGAAACACTGTCTAATCTAATATCTCCTCCTCTTAGACATTCGCAACATACAAGGTCTGACAATTAAGTTTGAGAACTTGTTGCAACGATGTTGCTCACCTTTTTTTTTTTTTTTTTTTTTTATTGGGGAAGGGGAACAGGACTTTATTGGGGAACAATGGTCAAATTGTTGTCCTTTCAATCTTAGTTGTGGGGGGTTCTGTTCAGCTTCAAGTTGTTGTTCTTTCAGTCTTAGTTGTGGAGGGCGCAGCTCAGTTCCAGGTCCAGTCGCCGTTGCTAGTTGCAGGGGGCACAGCCCACCATCCCTTGCGGGAGTCGAACCGGCAACCATGTGGTTGAGAGGACAGGCTCCAACCAACTGAGCCATCCCGGAGCTCAGCGGCAGCTCAGCTCAAGGTGCCGTGTTCAATTTTAGTTGCAGGGGGCGCTGCCCACCATCCCTTGCGGGAGTCGAGGAATTGAACTGGCAACCTTGTGGTTGAGAGCCCGGGCTCCAACCAACTGAGCCATCCGGGAGGCAGCTCAGCTCAAGATGCCGTGTTCAATCTTAGTTGCAGGGGGCAGAGCCCACCATCCCTTGCGGGACTCGAGGAATTGAATTGGCAACCTTGTGGTTGAGAGCCCACTGGCCCATGTGGGAATCGAACCGGCAGCCTTCGGAGTTAGGAGCACGGAGCTCTAACCGCCTGAGCCACCGGTCTGGCCCCTTGCTCACCTTTTTTGATGTCAGAGGGATTATTCATTATGAAGTTGTACCAACTGGACAAACAGTTAACCAAGTTTACTATTTGGAAGTGCTGAAAAGGCTGCGTGAAAAAGTTAAGACGAAAACGACCTGTACTTTTCACCAACAACTCATGGCTCTTGCATCACGACAATGCACCAGCTCACACGGCACTGCCTGTGAGGGGGTTTTTGGTCAGTAAACAAATAACTGTATTGGAACACCCTCCCTACTCACCTGATCTGGCCCCCAATGACTTCTTTCTTTACCCAAAGTTAAAGGAAATCTTGAAAGGAAGACATTTTGATGACATTCAGGACATCAAGGGTAATATGACGACAGCTCTGATGGCCATTCCAGAAAGAGTTCCAGAATTGCTTTGAAGGGTAGACTAGGTGCTGGCATCGGTGCACAGCTTCCCAAGGGGAAGTACTTCGGAGGTGACCATAGTGATACTCAGCAGTGAGGAATGTAGCACATTTTCTAGGATGAGTTCTCGAACTTAACTGTCAGACCTTGTACATTAATAATAGTATTATATTTTTCAAGATTGTCACTAGTATGACTACCATTTATTGAGGGCTTTCTATGTGCCAGGTACCTTACTAGTTCCTTCATATGTGTTTTCACATGTAATCTCATAACAGCCTTGTGTGATAGATGCTACCCCATGTTACAGAAGGAAAATGCATGCATGGCGGGATTAAGAAGCCCAAGCTTCTAGGCAGTGGTGGATTTGAGACTCATACCCAAACACTCTGATATGTGTCCAATCTCCTTAATCACCGAAGATGTTAGAATTTCCATGGAGGGACCAGTTTATCTTTCTTTAACTCTTGTTTGTTGATACTGGAACCTCTTTGCTCTCCAAACACTTAGAAGATCCCAAGGATCGCAGCAGTTTGGGACATGCTGGAGGAGTGTTGATTCATGTTGGATAGGACTAAGATCAGAAGAACGTAGGCCTGGCACAGACTCAATCCCACAAATATTTACAGGGCACCCCCTGTGCCAGGCGTGGTGCTAGGAGTGCCGGGGGCGTGGGCACAAAGCCACGTCCTCCTTGCCCAGGGGCCTCCAGAGTCCTGCTCCTAGGCCGCCCCACCCGGAGCCGCCCAGCTCCAGGTCTTCCTCAGCTGTGTCGCCCCCCTCAGTGGAGTACCGCCCTGAGTCAGTGTGGGAGTGAGTTCACAGCATAATGCATGTTCGTTCTGTAACTGTTTGCTGAGGACCTTCTGTGCTCCAGACCCTGCGCTAGGGGTTGGAGATATAGAAGCAAATAAATTACTCTCTTTTCCCAGGACATCTACTGTCTAGTGGAGGAGGCAGATCAGTGCATAGGAAACCAGAATAAACCAAAGAACAAGATAGGCTGAGATGTGCCCCATTAGAGACACAGACCAGCGTGCTAGAAGTTCTGAAATATGAGTGATTGCTTCTTTTTCCTTTCTTTTCTTCTATTTTTCTTTTTTCCTTTCCTTTCCTTTCCCTTTTCCTTTTCCTTTTCCTTTCCCTTTCCCTTCCTTTCCTTTCCTTTCCTCCCTTCCCCGCCCCTGTCTTTTTCTCTCTCTCTTTTAGTTAATCAATTAATTTTGGTTTGGGATTGAAGCTCATGCCTAAGTGATGCCAGAACATCTGGACAAACGGCAGACCCAGATGTTTGGCTGACAGCAGTGAGCAGCCATGTGTTCTGAAGCATCTTGGGGAATTCCTGCCCACCTGTCCCACAGGGCAGGGAGGCACGTGGGAATGAGGTGCTGCCTCATGGGGCTCCCTCAGGCTATGCCCCTGGGCAGTGTCTGCGTGCACAGAATGCCATCAGCCACTGCTCCTGCATGCTGCCTTCCAGCCCATAGAAGGATGCCTTTCTGGTGTCCAGCATTGCTGGGTCACCCCCATTTCCCCAGATTACTCACCTGAGCCCCCAGGGACAAGTGGAGGCTTTTCATTTCACGGACCTTGGTTTCCTTATCCATCAAATGGGAGTAAAAATTCCTCCTTCTAAGGTGATTGGGAGGATAAATGAGATGAAATAATTGGAGGAGCTTTACAAATGTCGCATATTGTTAAAGACCTGTCAGGGACACAGGAGACCCACTGGAGAAGCAGAGAATTCTGGCTCCTTCAGCCCACTACTTTGCTCTAGTGCATTCGGGCAAGTTCAGGCGAGGCCTGAATTCTTTCACGGCCCTGAAGCCTTCTGCGCTCTCACCTCTGGGTCTTTGCTGATGCAGTAAGTGAGATGATGCATTGAAGATTTAGTGTAGCGCCTGCAGGGTGGAAGCGGGGACTAAATGGAGCTGGGTGTTGCTCCTGCTGCTCTTGCTCAGTCCCTCTGCCTGAACCTTCCTTCTCTCTTTTTTCTGCTCCCTCCCCCGGCTCCTTCCCTCCCCCTCATCCTCACTTCCTCATTTACTCATTTAATAAACACTTTTTATTCTTTTTAATTATTTTAATTGCTGTAAAAATACATAACATAAATTTATCATCTTAATCATTTTTTAAAATTTATTGGGGTGACAATGGTTAGTAAAATTACATAGGTTTCAAGTGTACAGTTCTGTAATATATCATCTATATATCACATGTGTGCTTACCACCCAGAGTCAGTTCTCCTTCCATCACCATATATTTGACCCCCGTTACCCTCTTTTATCACCCATCTCCCTCCCTTACCCTCTGGTAACCACTAAACTGTTGTCTGTGTCCGAGTTTTTGTTTCCTTGTTTGTCTTGTTCCTTTGTTTCTTTCAATTTTATATCCCACATATCAGTGAAATCATATGGTTCTTGACTTTTTCTGTGTGACTTATTTTCCTTAGCATAATAATTTCAAGATCCATCCATTTTTTTGCAAATGGCACTATTCCACCTTTTCTTATGGCAGAGTAGTATTCCATTGTGCATATATACCACATTTTATTTATCTAATCATCTATCGAAGGACACTTTAGTTGTTTCCATGTCTTGGCCACCGTAAATAAAGACCTAAGCATAAGACCTGAAACAATAAACTGCATAGAAGAAAACATAGGTACTAAACTTACAGACCTTGGTTGGGTTCAAAGAGGATTTTATGAATTTGACTTCAAAGACAAGGGAAGTAAAAGCTAAAATAAATGAATGGGACTATATCAAACTAGAAGCTTCTGCACAGCAAAAGAAACCATCGACACACTAAAGAGGCAACCAACTGAATGGGAGAAGACATTTGCAAACAATGCCTCTGATAAGGGGCTAATATCCAAAATACATAAGGAACTCATACAACTCAACAACTAAAAAACAAACAACCCAATTGAAAAATGGGCAGAGGACCTGAAGAGACATTTCTCCAAAGAGGACATACAGATGGCCAATAGACATATGAGAAAATGGTCTATATCACTAATCATCAGAGAAATGCAAATAAAAACCATGATGAGATATCACCTCACCCCAGTCAGAATGGCTATCATCAACAAGACAAATAGTAACAAGTGTTGGAGAGGCTGTGGAGAAAAAGGAACCCTCATACACTGTTGGTGGGAATGCAGACTGGTGCAGCCATTATGGAAGGCAGTGTGGAGGTTCCTCAAAAAATTACGAATAGAATTACCATATGACCCAGCAATCCGTCTCCTGGGTATCTAACCAAAAAATCGGAAAACATTTATATGTAAAGATATTTCTACTCTGATGTTCATTGCAGCTTTATTTACAGTGGCCAAGACATTTTTAAGTGTCCAGTTCATTGGCAGTAAGTACATTCACAGTGTTGTGCACTCTTCACCACCATCCATCTCCAGAACTTTTTCATCTTCCCAACTGAAGCTCCGTCCCCATTAAGCACTAACTCCTCATTACCTTCCTCCCAGCCCCTGGCAACCCCCATTCTACTTGCCTCCTAAGCAGGGAGTGTGGGAAGCATCCTTCCCGGGGCTGGGCCAGATGTGGCCAAAACTTTCCAGTGGCTTTTGCCCCCGGTCTGCAGATGTCCAGGGTTGTTGTGCCAGCCCAGCTGACCTGGCCGGGCCACAGTGCACATGTGCAGCGGTTGGTGGCTGTGAGCCATGCCCCACCACCTCTCCTGTTGGCGTTGGTAGCTTCCCAGCTTCCTCTCACATGACTGTCTCTGTTTACTTCTCTCTCTGGCCTCCCTGCCTGCAGCGTCCCCATGCCACCTCGAGTCTAATCTTCTGCATTAGACACAGCCCCTGCAATGGCCCCTTCCTGGTGGCCTCATTCCAGAGCGTGTGCTGTCTTTGGCTAACCCTCCTAGCCCGGGCTCCTCAACCCCGCCCCCTGCTCTCTCGACCACTGTGAAGGAGGATCTGTGTGCTTTTTCATTTTAAACCTGGATCAGGGGCTCCTCCATCAAGTGCCCTGGAGGGGACTGGCTCCTGGGGGCAGAAATGGGTTAACCTTGAAGTCATGGAATGAACATTGCCCAGTGAGCAGCCTAGCCCAGAGCTTGACTGAAAACAAATGAGGTAGACAGTGGGGAGGCGACAGGAGCTGGGGATGCAGCCTCTGAGTGCCCTAGAGAGCTGGGGGATGGTGTTTGTTATGGGTCGAGCTGTGTCTTTACAAAAGATTTTGAAGTCTTGACCCTTCAGCACCTGTCATGTGACCTTTTTTGGAAGTAAGGTCTTTGCAGATATCTGATCAAGTTAAGGTAAGGTCATGGGGGGGGGGGGGCCTCATCCACTATGGCTGGTGTCCCTTACAAAAAGGGGAAATTTGGACATGGAAACACACAGGGAGGTTGCCATGTGAAGATGAAGGCAGAGATGGGGTGATGCCTGCATAAACGAAGGAATGCCAAAAGTCGCCAGCAAACCACTAGAAACTGGTCAAGAGGCACAGAACAGATCCTTCTCACAGCCCCCAAAAGGAACAAACCCTGCCGATACCTTATCTCAGACTTCTAGCCTCCAGAGCAGAGGACATCATTTTCTGTTATTTAAGCCACCCAATTTGTGGTCCTTTGTTATGGCAGCCCCAGGAAATGAATATATATTTGAATACCTTCAGAGCCTCACCTCTGATTATGGGTCAGTGTGCTTTAGCTGTTGGATTTCTTCACATCTTATTTAGTTTGGACACAGGGGCTATTTTGAGGTATCTAGGCAAAAACTTTTAATAGTAAAAATAATAAAAAATTTAATAAGAATGAAAATTTTAATAGGATTCTAATGAGGAACTTTTTTATATCCTTCCAATGGATGTAGAGCTGGGCAAGCGATAAGACCAACAATCCCCCTATACTTTTTATAGAGCTTTCCGGTTGATGAAGGCTTTCTTATTTATTGTCCCATTTGACACTTAGGGCAATGCTGTGAGGTTAACACTGTAAGGTTCCCCTTTTGGAGAGGAGACAAACTGTGGCTTGCAGAAGTTCTATAATTGTGTGAAGTGGCCGAGCTGGGATTTAAACATTGGCCTTCTGACTTTAGTTGCACGCTCTTTGCATGGCTTCACAGCTGAACTTAAAGCAGGTGAGATGGTTTGAGGGCAGCTGAACCCTTGCCTGGTGGCCTGAGGAGTAACCCAGTCTTTTAAGCCTTTTCTAGGAGTGAGGAAGAAGGGACATCAGCCAGCCAGGACTTTCCCATGTTCTTGTAGGACTCCATGGTAGCCATGTGGGGGGTGGGGAGGTGGGCAGGGGACTCTGGGCTTCTTGGGCTCCTGCTAGAGCAATGTCCAGTGGTGAGAATGGGCCGTGACTGGATCGGTTACCGCAGGACACAGCAGGTGGGGAGAGAGGCTCCAGGTGGGAGCTGGCTGCCCAGGGTGGGATGGGCACTCGTCAGATGACGAGCTGTTCTCCTGCAGAGGGACTGAACAGCATCACAGCTCATGGCCCTGACCCTTAGCCAGCTTGAGAAGGATGACGATGAGCCGTCCCAGGCCGCTTCGTAGCACTCCTCAGGACTATAAAATGCTTGTTAGCCACCAGGTGTCTGAGGCCTGAGTTCAAGCAAGTCCCTTTACCTCCCTGGGCCACACTGGTGAAATGGCGAGGTGAGTGCATCTCCCGCTGAGTAGAGGTGAGGAGGAAAGGACGTGGTGGGAGCACTTTGTAAGGGCTGACGTTCGTGTCATTCACAATAATAATAACAGCGAATGCCCATGCGTCGTTGGGGAGAAGGCGGTAAATCTTTCTGCCCCTGAGGAACCATCAAGGACCGTGGTGACCTCCTACGAGACGGCCCACTCTGCCCCCTTTCCGCCCTTTTCTTGTGTCAGGGTGTGACTGAAATTCTTTTGCAGTTTTTGGCCTCTTTAGGAAACTCTTCTGGTTTCTATCACCAGAGAGTTTCTTTCCACTTCATTCTTCCCTGCCCCTTCCCTGCCACCACACTCTGAGGTTGTCATGTGAGTGTTTTCCATGTGAAATATCTGGAAAACCCATTCAAGCAAAACAGAAAGACAACATTACTGAGTCTGAAGCGGACTGAGGTTGCCTTACTGCCCTGGCGCAGGACTTCTGCAGGCCTGAGAGCGTCTCCAGTGTCACAGGACTTTCACCCGGGAACTTGAGGACGTGAGACATTCATGGCACAGCTTACCAGCATTGTTTCAATGGCAGTGACTAAAACCTCTTTCCTTTCTTCGGGGCTTCCTATGGATCTGTCACTGTGTGAGGTGCTTAATGTGTATGAAATCCTTATTTTCTCCCCTCAACAAACGTCAGACAGGCCCATCTGACTTTAAGGTTGAGCTCTAAGCAGTTATACTGTATTGTCTCTCTGTGTGAAGAAAGCCTAGCCCAGCCCCTTCCTGAGGCCCAGGAAGAGGAGTGGTGGTGGCAGGAGGGTCTGGACTGCAGGTATCCTGACTTCCAGGGCTTTTTCTGCTGCCCTGTTCCCTGCTTCAGGGAAACTCTGAACTGCTGCTAGGAGTCGCCCAGTAAGTACTAGCGGTGCCCTGATTCAGAGACGCTCTAGCAGTTACATCCCAGGTCCCAGTTAAATCTGGCAAAACTGGTTATTAGTTAATTCAAGCCCTGTCTACTTCAAAAGGCTTTGGCCTAATTGACCCAAAAGTACAGCTGCTTTGAGTTTCAAAGTCAAGGGTCCGGACTCATAAGTTTGGCACCCAGAGGGAGATATTTGCTCAGTTACTGTGCATCTGAGCTCAACAAAAATTCATAATTAGTAGTAATAGTGCGGGAACTTCTCACCGTTCCCAGAACATGCAACGACATGTAATGCTTCATTTCCTTTGTGCACACTGTTCTCAAAGCCCTGCATGTTCTCTTTCCTGATCCCCACCTCTTATTCTCTGCCTGGTGAACTCCTACTCATCCTTCAAGAGCGGTTTCCTGACTCCTGTCTTGCCATGCCTCTCCCCCAACCCTAGGCATTAATAGATGTAAGATTTCTACAATGTGCTTTTCCCACCAGACTGTAAACTCCATGAGGGCAGGAACTGTGTCTGATACACAATGCTAATAGGAGTACATTAAAAGTGCTGGTATCCAGACTCTGTGCTAAACACTTTCCATATATTAGTTCATCCTCCATGACATTATAAGGTAGATACTATTACTATCCTTATTTCCTGAACATGTAGATTCATAGAGAGGCTCAGAAACTTGCCCGAGGTTACACAGTCTGTGGCAGAGTCAGGATTGAAATCAGTGCTGCCCTATACAGTTGTTCTGGCTGTGCACTGCACAAGGGCATCTGGGGGAGGGGCCAGTAAGGCTGAAAGCTCGCCTTCACTTTGGTGCAGATCTGGGAATGTTGGGAGGAAGGGGCACGCAGACCTTGTGTGGTCTGGCTGCAGGGTTCAAGCTCAACCGCTGGAACATCCTGGGAACATAAATAGGCAGATTCATGCTGCCATTGCCTGGCACAGAGTAGGGTCCACACGGATGAAAGGGCGATTATAAACCAATAGGCTTTCCCTTTTTCGTTCTTCCCTTTTTACTCATATCTGCAGGAACAGGTCATCACAGAACATGGCGTTTGGTTCAAGAAGCACATCTTTTAGTTGACTTGCCTCCTCGCAGGTACAAAAACGGGTTGAAAACCCAGAAAGAAGTCTGCATTTGTAGCTCTAACTGTTACATAGGCGTCTTTTATTCTAAATGAATTCATTCTGCCACCTTTGGACGTTTCAAAGTTGTTAAACGGGTGTCAGAAGCCACTGGTGAGCTGAAACAAAGGCTTGGTTTTGAAACCAGCGGCAAGAACTGCACATTCGTGTATAGCGTGCTGGGCCCTGGTACTTGTCTGGGTGCATGAGCCCTGGATTCTCCAGCAGGGCCTCAGCTGGGGGCCTGGGCGTGGGGTTCTGCTGCCCAACCCCGCGACTTTCTGAGCATATTTACAGCAGCTGGGAACAGCCAAGCTGATGGTTGGGCCTCTGTCGTAGATAAAAATAAGGCTTCAGGATGAAATGTCTACAGAGATGTCTGAGTTTGTCCAGATCAAAGCAGAGGACTGGCGAGGCCTGGGGACAAAGTTCTCTCTGATGGGCTTTTGGGCTGAGACTCAAGCTGTGCATTTTGGTCCTGACTTCTGTCTTTGTACAACATCTCCTGTTGACACAGAGACCTGCCACTTGCTAGTTGCATCTTTGGATAGATCTCTTAATCTCTCTGGGTTTTAGTTTTCTCCCCGGCAGTGGGGGAGAATGCCATGTACAGCAGAGGATGGTGATGGGGAGTCAAGGAGTTTACGTTTATGAAAAAAGCACTTTGTGAATTGGGAAGGGCGGTGCAGATGCTATAACTACCGTTATTTGTCATAGGTGGTTTTTCTTGCCATTCCCTGGGGGAATATTTTCCCCAGCTAGTTCTACTGAGTGGCCTTGGAGGTGGTATTGAAAGACGAGGAGGGTGGGAAGAAAACAGCATGGTGTGCAGAGGACTGGAAGATTTTTAGGATGTGGCTGTCGTTTGGAGGTGGAGAGAATGGTTTCTGCGTTTTTCAGTCTGAAGTGGGAAAGTTGATGGTCTCCAGGTGAGTTGAGCTGGGGAGTTGGAATCTCCTTCCTTATGTTGCATCCTGGGGATGTTCCTTAAAACTAGCACATCCCAAGGATGGAGCCAGCCCAAACCCAGCTTCTCCTTTCTCTAGGCTGGTCTCTTTGCTGTGTGCCAGTCGCTTCATGCTCACACCCACCTCCGTACCCTCTCTCTGATATTCCCTCCGTCCAGCACATCCTTCTCACATCTGTCCAAATCAGATTTGTGCTGCAGAACTAGTCACACCTCCATTCATTTCACAAATATGTGTTGGGTGCCATGTAAAGGAATAAGAAGCTGCAACTGCAGAAGTGGGGCAGCTCCTGGGAGTTGACGAGGTCAGGGTGGTGCCGTATGAATGGTTCTGCTGAGGGGCGGAACAGAATGACAGATTAGTGAAGACCAAGGAATGAAGTCAGGCTGACGACTGGTCAGTCAGTAGCATGGATGCGGAAATGGCTCCAGACCATGGCAAGAGTGTAGGTCACGAGGAAGCTGTGTACCATTTGCTCTTGTGGGTGTGGCTTGGAGTTCTGCGAATGACGACATGTTAGTCATTTTGGGCACAGACACCCAAATATACTCCGCTTAAATACTACAGATGTTGATCTCTCTCTCTCTCATGTAGCAGTCCCACTGGCTCCAGCTGTCAGGGAAGCTCTGGACGAGGTCTTTGGTTGAATGGGTTCCTTTCGTATTATGACTCTGCCATGGTTTAGGATGTCCCATTCACCTGCATGCTGATGCTGGGTTCTGTGACATGGACTCACATTCCCCTGGAAAGCCCTTTGTCACAGGGTCACCCTCAGCTGCAAGGGAGGCTGCCGGATTTCTATCTGGGGCGGCTGGGAGCCCAGTTAACACTCTATCCTGATGGACAAAGTGGGGAGCAGAATTTGTGGGACCACCTAGCAGTCTGGCACAAATGGCTTTAAGGATGGGAAGTCATTCATTCAGCAAATTTTTATTGAGGACCCCTTATGTGCGAGGTACTAGGATTCCAGAGGTGGAGGAGTCAGACCCCACGCCTGCCCTCATGGAGCTCACAGCCTCGTGGGTGGTATCGTCTTTAGCAGAAAAGAAGGCAGCTGGGTGACAGCTAGAGATGAACCATGTGAGAGCTGGGAGATGGGAGAGGGCTGTGAAGGGAAGGGTGCCGTCAAGGAAGGCTGGACTCGGGCTTAGGCAGTCCTTAGAGGAAGATTTATTCATTCATCTATTCATTCATTCTTTATTCAACAAGTACGTAGTGATGGGGATACAGTGATAAGTGAAAACAGATACAGTGCCCACTCTCATGGGGTTTTTTCCTAACAGGGGTTTCTTCCTCGTTAATCAGGTAATCACATGTATGGGATGGGTAATTACCGTCTGAGATAAGGCTTTCAAGGAGCAGAATTTAGATCTGTGAGAGCATTTAGCAAAGGGATCTGACCCAGATGGAGAGTTCAGGGAAGGAGGAACGAGGATTTGAAAGATGAGTGGGTATTAACCTGGTAAGGAGCACGCCAGACCGAGGGAACAACATGTACAAAGGCCCTGGGAACGGAGGGACTGAAAAATGGCCCACGTGGCTGAAGCAGGGTGGCAGTGTCATGGAGGAGGGACATTGGAAAGGGTCTTAGGAGCAAGTACATGCAGGGCCTGAAGGTTCTGTTAGGATTTTGGCCTTTATCCCAAGAATCAAGGGAGGCCACAGAGGAGTTTCAAGCAGGAGGAGTGACATGATCAGAACCCTGAAAAGGGTAAGCCCTTGAGATAGTGTCTTTGCAGCACAAGAGACAGAAGATACAGAAGAAGCATAAGAAAGGGGTCAGAAAGGCTGAGAGAACAGGGTGGGCAGCGGGAGGCCTTGGGTATGGTTGGTGGCTCACAAGGACGATGGAGATGGGGAGTTGAGCAGATGGAGGGACAGAGAAGGGGCTCATTGACCTCAGGCTTCCATCTGGAACTGGGGTGTAAAGATGGACGCCAGGTTCTTCCCCAGGACGAGCTCCAGGGCTGACGGATGTGCTGGCTGTCACGGTGGGCGCCACACCACAGCATGGCCCCTTGACAGATGGTGTGGCCCTCCCTTCCTGGCAGGAGAAGACTGCTGGACGATACGCCTCCACTGGGGCCCTTTCTCCTTCTGCATGAGGCCCTGGTGACTGGGAGCACCAGGCCCTGGGGGCTTCTCTGGGTCTGAAGGCCTGGCCTTCCACCCTCGCTGACCCCAGCTTGTCTCTGAATCCCCTGAGGTGAACCACAGGACTGGCTTCCAAACTGATGGGATCGTGGGACGCCACGCCCTGGGAAGCCAGAGGCCAGGCAGGGCATCAGGCTGTGCTGGGCGCTGCATTTGGAACCACAGGGCAACCTCCCTCTGGGTCATTTACCAAGCCTGAAGCTCTCCCTCGTTTTCTATCTGTGAAAAGAGGGTTTCTATGAGGATCAAAGGGAAGATTAGCGAATAGTAGGGTACAGCATGAACATTGCGGACACTGATAATAATAACACAGACTATCTAGAATATGGAATGGCTATGACGTTCACCCAAAATGCCTACACCATGTGGCAAGAAAGATGATGGTGTTTAACCGACAAGGAGAGGTCTCCATTAGAGGTATTTAACTCCGTGTGTGTGTGTGTGTGTGTGTGTGTGTAAGTTGATCTGGGTGTCAGGAGATTTGGGGTCCAAGCTCGGTACCAGCAGTAGTTGCTGGGTGACCTAGAGCAATTCAGTTCCCCAGTTTATATGGTAGGTTATGGTGTTTAGTGCACAATCCTGAAAAAGATTAGCCCGGTTTTAAATCCTGCCAAGCTGTTTAGTAGCTATGTGACTTATAATAACATAGAAATAATAGTTGCTGCTGGGAATTAAAGGAGATGCCCCTTCTACGGTGCTTCATACAGTTCTGGCATAGTGGGTGCACATTAAATGGAAACAATGGGCCTCAACTTCCTCATTTGCAGAGTTGAACTGAGTCTACCCCAGGGGTGACAATGACGAGGGTTTCCACTGGGAGTGTCAGTTTCCTATGAGTGTTTCCCACTGGTGGGATCCCACGGTCCCTGACTCACCCCAGCCCAGCCTGGGCTCACACACCGGTGCCACCACCTGCCCCAGGCCGGGCCTTACTGGAGGCCTGGAGCGCCGATCCTTGCAGTGGGTCAGGCCAGGCGTGATCCCAGCAGCACCCAGAAACCCTTTGGTGGGTTCTGCCGCATTTTCCCTATGTAACCCCTGTGCCCCCATCCCTGCCCTTCTCCTCTGAAAACAGGAGCCTTCCAGCTGGGCCCAAGAGGCACAGTGGCTTAAATTTAGCCCTCTGGCTTCAGTGGTGAGCCACAGGTGAAGACCAAGGGGAAAGCAAAGAGGCGGCCACATTTTCAAAATACCTTTGGTCAAGACCATAAACGGAGCAAATGTTAGCCCATGGATGGACCCACGCCCTTTGCTTGTTTTTGAGGGAAGACTGAAAAACAATCTTACTTCCTTCTCAGTGGACCCGCCCTCGAGGAGGCCTCAGCTCAGAGCAGCCTGTTGAAGTGTTCCCTCCCCAGGGAGTGGGGCCTGGGCTGTGGGAGCAGGCCTCCCCCAGTCTGTGTTTGGTTTGGCTGGGTCTAATCTGGGTTTGGCTCGGACAGACCAGCCTCATTATGGGGGCTCCAGCCCCCTCAGTCTCAGCTAAGGCTGCTGCCTTAGGAAGGCTAGTCAGACAGGTCTGGGGCAGACGACACTAAGAGCAGTTGTTCACGTTTATTGAACACTTGCTGAGTACCAGGCATTGTTCTAACAACCTTACCTCTACCAGCCCATTTAATTTTCCTAGTAACGTCAGAAGTGGGTGCGACAGTCACACTCTACAGATGAGAAAAGTGAAGCACAGACAGGGTAAGTAACTGTTTCAAAATGCCACAGCTGGTAAATGGCAGAGCTGGGATTGAAATTCATTTGGCCCGCCTCCAAAGTCTATCCATGACCACTATAGGACAGTGCCTCTGTCCTATAGCATGCCCCTTTGTGAACCGTTTACTGTGCCAGGCACTTTTTTTTTTTTTTTTTTTTTTTAAAGATTTGATTGGGGAAGGGGAACAGGACTTTATTGGGGAACAGTGTGTACTTCCAGGCCTTTTTTCCAAGTCAAGTTGCCCTTTCAATCTTAGTTGTGGAGGGTGCTGTTCAGCTTCAAGTTGTTGTCCTTTCAGTCTTAGTTGTGGAGGGTGCAGCTCAGCTCCAGGTCCAGTTGCTGTTGCTACTTGCAGGGGGCGCAGCCCACCATCCCTTGTGGGAGTCGAACCTGCAACCTTGTGGTTGAGAGGACACGCTCCAACCAACTGAGCCATCCGGGAGCTCAGTGGCAGCTCAGCTCAAGGTGCCGTGTTCAATCTTAGTGCAGGGGGCGTTGCCCACCATCCCTTGCGGGACTCGAGGAATCGAACTGGCAGCCTTGTGGTTGAGAGCCCACTGGCCCATGTGGGAATCGAAACGGCAGCCTTCGGAGTTAGGAGCATGGAGCTCTAACCGCCTGAGTCACTGGGCCGGCCTGCCAGGCACTTCTAATACTCAGAGAGGTTAATCAACTTGTCCGATGTCTGGACAGGAAGCTGTGGTGTAGCGAGGCCAGCCTGTGCCTCTATGTTGTAGAAGTCGTGTTTCCTAGCCCCACCCACTCAAAACCAGCTTCCCCGTGTACGCTCCTACTGGCCAGATTGTCCTGGAGCCCTTGTCCCTGTGTTGGAAAAGTTGTTCTTACTGTGGTTTATCCCATAGGCTTTATCACAGCAGCCTGCAAGCACAACAGAGGGGCAAGGACTGCTCAGGATTCGAAATTGTAGGCAGGAAGCTCCGTGGGCAGATGTTGCTCCAGGAGCCCCAGATGTTGGGATTGTAATAGTCCACGTGTTCCTCAGGGGTAGGGGTTCTTTGCAGTCGTCTTGGGGGGAGGTGTTCAGGCGGCATCTTAATACGCCATTCCCTATTTTTTTTTTTTTTTTTTTTTTATTGGGGAAGGGGAACAGGACTTTATTGGGGAACAATGGTCAAATTGTTGTCCTTTCAATCTTAGTTGTGGGGGGTTCTGTTCAGCTTCAAGTTGTTGTTCTTTCAGTCTTAGTTGTGGAGGGCGCAGCTCAGCTCCAGGTCCAGTTGCTGTTGCTAGTTGCAGGGGGCAGAGCCCACCATCCCTTGCGGGACTCGAGGAATTGAACTGGCAACCTTGTGGTTGAGAGCCCACTGGCCCATGTGGGAATCGAACCGGCAGCCTTCGGAGTCAGGAGCACGGAGCTCTAACCGCCTGAGCCACCGGGCCGGCCCCCTATTTTTGTTTTATCTATTGCAAATAATGAGGTATTTATTTATTTATTTATTTATTTATTTATTTATTTATTTATTTATTTATTTATTTAATTGTGGCAAAATACACATAACATAAGATTTACCATTTTAACCATTTTCAAACGTACAGTTCAGTGGCATTATTGTGTAACCATCACCACCATCCATGTCTGGAACTTTTTCTCTTCTCAAGCTGAAACCCTGTCCCCATTAAACACTAGCTGCCCATTCCTCCCTCCCCCAGCCCCTGGAAATGACTTTCTACTTTCTATCTGAATTTGACTCTTCCAGGGAACTCATATAAGTGGACTCATACACTATGTGTCTTTTTGTGACTGGCTTATTTCACTTAGTGGAGTGTTTTCAAGGTTCATCCATATTGTAGCGGGTGCCAGAATTTCCTTCTTTTTTAAGGCTGAACAATATTCATTATATGTATATACCACATTCTGTGTATCCATTCATCTATCCGTAGACACTTGGGTTGTTTCCACCTTTTGGCTATTACAAATTAACATTGCTATCATATATTGAGGTTTTGTGAAAAAGTTTGCTTGAAAAAAATTGGTTGCGAAAAGAAGTATGAAAACCACTGCCCTGTCTAATATTAGGGGAGATGGAGACCCCGCAAGTGTGAGTAAGGTACCTATGTGAGAGCCACTGCTGAAAGTACAGACTTTAGACTCTGCATCTAGCACTTTTATGCTCTGATTGCTGGTTCTATTATTTATCAGAGGAAGGACGGAGAACGCAGCTGTGTCTTGGGGCACCTGCCAGAAACCCCCTGGAGCTGTAGGAAGGACTGGGTTTGACATTGATTGAGTGCCTAAGGGAGCCAGCCCAATGTGGAAGTAGACAGAGCAGGGTTTGTCTCCTACCTCTACCTCTCACTGGTGGCGTGACCTTGGGCAAGTTGTTTCACTTCTCAGAACCTGGGGCTATTGCAAGGATCAAATGAGATGATACATGTCTAGTCCTTTTTGGTGCGTGCCTGGCACTCAGTACCCAGGAGACAGGAGCTGTCCCCTCCACAGGCCATGGCTGGGAGGAAAGAGATGATCAAGACAGGCTGTGGCCCATGGGAGTTCTCAGTGCATCGTGTCAAGAGGCACATGATGCTGATTTGTCTCATAACCGGTGATACTGACATTTATCATTTGATTAAGATGGTATCTGCCAGGTTTCTCCATTGCAAAGTTAATTAACAAGTGTTTTGTACTCATTAATTAATTAGTAGTTAATAAGCATTTTGTGGTAACTACTTTGAGACTAGGTAAATATTCTATTCCTCATCAAACTTTTACCCTGTAGTTTTAGCATCATGTTTTGCCAAGTAATGATTTTATAATTCCATCATTCCTTCTACGTTTATTATTTGGAATTCTACTGCAAGGTAGATATTTTGTCCATTATTTATTTGTTTATTTGTTCATTCATTCATTCATTCATTCATTTATTCAATTATATCAGTGCAGGCTCATTAATTTCTATTTTATTCAATGGGTTATAATCTATAACAATAATTATTTTGATGCTTAAATTGTTTTTCTCTGACTTAAAATGTCTAATAAGCTTAGAGAATAATAAATAGCTGAGTATGGCTACAACATAAAATAATAATAATAATCTCCAGCCCTTCCTAAGTGCCAGGCAGGTGCTGTTCTGTCTCTTTATTAACTCTTTGTGTATTAATTCTTCACATATGTAATCATTATTTATTGCTATGAAACATTGTCCCAAAATGTAGTTTAACACAATAAACATTTACTTATCTCCCAAAGTTTCTGTGGGTCAGGAATCAGGAGCAGCTTAGCTGGATGGTTCGGACTCAGTGTCTCTCACGAATTTGTTGTCGAGATCTCAGCCAGGGCTGCTGTCAGCTGAGGGCTTAACTGGGGAGAGAGGATCCACCTTGAAGACGTCTAACTTTCTCGTACACGGTTGTGGGCAGGAGGTCTCGGTTCCTTTCCACGTGGGCCTCTCTGTAGGGCAGCTTGAGTCTCCCCACAACATGGCCACCAGCTTCCAGAGGGTGTGCTCCCACAGAGAAGAGTACAGAGGAAACCATCATGCCTTGTATGACCTAGTCTTGGAAGTCATACACTATCTCTTTTGCCACATTCTCTTAGAAACAGGTCACTGAGTACATCCCACACTTAAAGGGAGGTAAAGGCTCTTAGGCTCCTTCTGAAGAGAGGAAGTCAAAGAATTTGTGGTAGTACTGTAAACCCATCGCTAAATATATGAATCTTATTAACTCTTTCATCATACCCCCATATGATTGACAGTACTGTGAGCAAGTAAGTGCCTTGCCCCAGGTGACACAGCAGCCAGTGGTAAAACTGGGATTTGAATCTAGGCAGATTGGATCCAGGGCCCATATTCTCAGCCACTATCTGCTCGGAACAGGGCTTTGAATACTTTGCTAAGCTAAGCCAAGGAAATGGAGACTTCCTGAAGGTATCTTAGGGGAAACAGACATGATCTAACCCAGTGTTGGAAGACAACATGCCCCAGGGTGACGCTTTTTGAGGTGGGACTTGCGTGCAGATTCCTTTTTTCTCTCTGTAGTTAGGAGGCCTGTCTTTCCACCTAGTGCTTTCCATCTGCTCGTTTTGCAGTTAAACAGTTACAGAAAGGCAATGTAAATCATAATTTTTAAAAAATGGGCAGGATGGTGGTACTGGTCTCTTTTTTTGGCAAGACGTTGGGGGAAGGCTCAGTGTGGAACACCTATATTGGGGGTGGGGTAGGAGAAAAAATGGGGACATGTGGGACATGGTCTTTATCCTTGGAAGCATAGTCCCTATTTGGAAAACAAGCATATAAACATGAACTTATTTAAGACCTGGGCTATATGTAATTAACTTTTAAACAGTGGGGCCAAGGTTTATATCTTGGTTGCCTTTATATGCCATTACAGTGCGTGGGAGCGTGTCCCACTTTCCTTATTGATTGTTAAGTGAATGAAAGACAGATAGATACAATGATGGTATCCTACCATGGGTGTCAGAGATAAGAAGGAGGTGGGTGGGGAAACCAGGAGCGTCTACCAGGGGAGGTGAATGTTATGAAGCATCTGATCCCAGAGGGCAGGATTAAGAGTTAGCAGAGGTTAATAGCCGAGGAGGTATCATCAGGGATCTACAAAGATTGACAAGCACCAAAAAAATTGGCCAAGAACTCAAGGATAGGAGGATATCAGAAGTCTGACAGGGGGAATCTTGGGGCAGGCAGGTGTCAGCACCTGGAATCCAGGTCGTCAGGCAAAGAGAGTTACAGCCTCTGGACCAGAGCTCAGAACATGGGCTGGAGCCTGGGGCAGGCATGCTTTGCCCTTTGGTGCCCTTTGGTGCCCTTTGACCTTGTTTGGACCTGCACCAGTGTCCGAGGGGCTCACTTTCAGGAATGTGAGCAGGAAGGGACTGGAGTGAATAGGGGAGGTGCCTATGGCTACTGAGGGGCTTTGTCAGGGAACTTGGAGAGGGGGAGAGGGTTTCATTTGGGCCAGACCAATGCACTGTGTCCTGCAGATTGTTGAGGCCTTCGTATGTCCAAATTGTGGGTGATGGTACAGATTGGAATGAGGGTGAACCCGCTCTCAAGTGACTTTTAGTATTGAATTTCTTAGGAGAAACCCAGACCTAATGAGACCCATGGACCATGGCCAGTGGGGAAGTCTGTCTGCAACTCTGTACTTTTCCTACTGTGCAAAGAGGTGGTATAGCTTCTTAAATTTCTCTACAGAGAAGGTTTAAGATTGTGATTTGAGCCCTAGCTTTGCCACTTCCTTCTGTGGGACCTGACACAGGTGACATGGACTAATTCCTCACTGGGGACATGAGGATAATTAATACCCACCTCCCGGGGTTTTTGAGTAAATTCAATCACACATGCGAATATAATTGTTTGAACAGCAAAGTTCTGTGTGAACCTAAGGGAATAGTACTGTGAAATAGAATCCACCCGGTGAGAGCTGAAAGATCTTAATATTGTCAGTGGACCCCTCTTTATATAGGAACCTGGATGTCCCGGTTGTATTCACAGGGGAGCTGCAGAAATGACTCACTGCCCTTCTCTGGCTCGTGGAGTAAAAACTCAATTTGACTAGAATCCCTTCCCATCCCCACATCTTTGTGAAGGACCATGGTCTTCTGTGAGAGTATCATATGGAACCCTTCTAGTTTGAGCAGACAGGAGAGCCAGACAGAATCCCTGGGTGGGCCACATGGTTTCACTCCAGCTAGTAAGGGGTTTTGTTCTCACACAGCCCTGGTACCCATCCAGGCTTGGTACTTCTTGATAGTACCTGAAAGAGTTATTCTAGTTGGACTTTCATAGAAATCACAAAAGGAATAGGTAAAAATAATGACTGTTATTCACTGAATAGACTAGAGCAATCTGAATCTGAGTGTCCCCTTGAAGAATCTTCCCTCAAACCTGAAATACCCCTCTAGGATTACTTCCTGTGTAACAGGAAGTTGTTCCTCCTGCCCGTAGAAGTGTGTATTTTAACTGTTTGGTGTCTACATATGTGTGAGTTATAGATGTATAAGTTATCCTCAACCTTTGGCCTGGGTTTCATTTTCTTCTTAGGGTTCTCTTAGTTTAATTCCCGGTGTCCCCCAGCATAATGTAGAGACGTCTGACCATGTAATAGCCAAGAATGGGAGTTGTGGGGACGGACTCTTCCATTATTAGCAGTGGGTCAAACTTCCGTTTCCCCTCTCATAAAATAAGGATAACAACAGTATCTGCCTCGTGGGTTGTTTTGAGTCTGAAAGTTGCTAATGTGTGTAAAGTGCTTAGATGGTGTCTAGTACATCGTGAACACTCAATAAGTGTCAGTTATTATTTTTTTTTCAAGTAGCACATATGGTATTCCTTACCCTCAAGAAAACTAACCCCCTAGAAATATAAACATCCTGAAAGGTTGAGATAAATCTATAGATCCATACTTGGAATGTTAAAGAACATTAGGGTGCCTGGGGCTACAAAGTAGTGTCCTAATAAATATTTTTACTTATTTGGGAATAAAAGGTACAAGGGATGCCCCTTTGAGATGCTAGCTCCAGCTGCGCTTAGCTGCTTCCTGTCTGTTGAAACACACATCCAGGCTTTGCCCTGCTGTTCTTACTTACCTAGACCTGGTCAAAGTCCTTTGGCAAATATATTAATAGATTTTGCTCCACTGGCCAATGCAGTTCTTCCTGACTCCTGGGCTGGAGCCTCAATGCTTTAGTGATAATACCAAGTGGCAACCACCCCCTGGAATACATTACGGGGAGGGAAATGGGTTCTTAAAGTACCCCATGAGGGTCAGGGTTCCAGAGCCAGGCTACTGCTTGAAACCTGAGGCTGGAGTGAGGTTCCCTCACCTGGGAAAGAAAGTTGGAAAAAAACTTCTCCTGATTGCTGCCCAGGGCTATGAAAAATATAAGTGATATGTCAACATGTAGACAGTACCTGGCAAGTGACTCAGCAGCTCAGTAGCAAGACCTGCAATGTCCCCAATATAACTATGGTAATTAAGCTCTGCTAATGGGGTCTGGTTCTGCACTAGAGACTCTGGGGGGCCAGGAAAAACCAACAGCAAAACTCACTGAGTTTTGAAAGAGACTGAGAGAGAGAGAGAGAGAGAGAGAGAGAGAGAGAGAGAGAGAGAGAATGCAACGAACACAAAACAAACCTCCCACTCAAGATGAGCCTACAATTCCAAATTTTAAAACACTTAGGAGGAAAACGATTGATAAGGCAGAAGGAGAAAGAAAGAAAGGAATATAGCCAGCAAGTACAGTCGACAACAAGGAGATGAATTCACTTCAGATTATAACAAGAGCAAAAGCTAAGACTGTCTTCAAAATATGTGTGAGGAGGATCCTCAAAGGGCTGAAGAAAGAAATAGAATCTATAAAAAAGAATAAGATGTAATGAAATCAAAAGCAAGCAGAAACGGACACAGGACAGAAAAAGAACCAATTAGAAATCAGGAAATACAGAGTATAGGTTTGAATTTCTTAATGAAACCTCAATAGAAGGGTTAGACTCAATCCTGGACATAACTGAAGAAAGGATTAATGAATTAGACGTCAGTACTGTGAGAAATTAAAAATATGGAAGAGCAGTTAAGAAACAGAGAGTACATCAAAATGCTCCAATATATGTCAGTCAGAGTTCCGGAAGAGAATAGAATGAATGAGAACCAATATTTGATAAGATAGTGAATGCACCTTTTCCCATAACTAAAGAAAGACATGAGTTTTGGACTGAAAAAATCACCAGGAGTGACAAATACAAATAAATTCATACCTAGACATATTGTAGTGCAACTTCAGAACCTCAAGAACACAGAAAAACTCTTGAAAACTTCACAGAGAAAAGACAAATTACCTGCAAAGAAACTAGCCTGATGACATACTTTTCATCAGCAATAGCTGCCAGAGACAATGAAGAAATATCTTGAAAATGCTGAGGAAGAATAACTGTTAACCTAGAAGTCTGTGCTTAGCTAAACTAGCTCTCGAGAGTGAGGATGATATAAAGGCATTTTCAAATATATAGACAGAAGAAAGTTTAGTACACACTGATCCTTGCTGAAAGAAATACTAAAGGATGAACTTTATCCATAAGAAAAGTATCAAGATGAAAAAATGTCATGCAAAAAAAAAAAAAAAAAAAAAAGACTAAGCCTAAAAATTGGTGCAATGTTTGGTTGCAAATTTACATAACCATTGATTGTTTAAAAAAAAAGCAAAACCAACACTTTTGTGAAACAACAATAAAAAAACGCAGAGAATGCAATTTCTACTCCTTTTCATCTGATTGTTGCTGTATAGGAAGTAAGCCCAGTGTTTCTAGATCACTGGTCTTTCAAGACAAGCCACAAAGCCAAAACTTTTATATGAAATCTGACTTTTAAGGGTTTGCAACAGATTCAGAAATTTCAACACGCCAAGCTCTTCAACATTTTGCAGATCAAATGAAACTTCAGGCAGCCATTCAGCCTGCAGCTGGTGACTTCAGGTACAGGCAATACTGACATGTCCCTTTGGATCTCTGGTCTCTATCACATGAGTAGGGAAGCCTTCTAGAAGAGATGGTACTTGCATTGGGAATTGAAGGAAGGATGGAATTTAAGTGGGTGGAGATGGCACTTGAGACCTAGAGGTAGGAAAGCAGTTGGAGTGGCTCGAGAAAGAAGCAATTTGATGGGAGTGGGGTTTGGAAGGAGGAGGTGAGGTTGGGGAGGGCCAGCGGTGTTTGGATATTGTCCTGTATTCTTGTGTCCTCCTTGAGATATGAAAGCTGGTCTATTTTGAGTCACATTTTTTCGTGTCTTAGATCATTCCCCAGGGACAGCAGTGGTGCATAAATGAGCACTACTTGGTGATGAGGGTGAGAATGCCAATGAAAAAGGCAAGAAGGAGAAATCCAGGGACATCTGGGGGAATGTGTGGTGTGATGGGACGCTTCCCAAGGAGCTACGGAATGTGTCAGCCAGTACTTTTATTAGAAACAGCGATCTCGAAAGCATGGCTGCAGTGTGGCAATTCACGTGGATTTCTCAATAGCTTGAGTCTCTAGCTCGGAGTTTTTCTAAATGGCAATGTTGCAGTGCTCTGAACCAGCTTAGTTTCTTTGAAATAAAACCAGATAAACAAATGAAGGGGACGTGGGTGGAAGAGGTGGTGGGAAACCCAACGGTGAGTAGGAGACGCAGGTTCTTGTCCTGTCCTTGCTATCAGCTCCTTCAGAGGCAGATCCTATTTTACAGGGGTTTAGATCCCTGTCAACCTGTCAGGCCAAGTCTGTCCTTGAAATTGCCCTTCAGACATAACGTACATGGTTGAGAGTATACAACACTATACAATAATATGTATATATGTATAATGTATATAGTCAAGTGCCATGAGTAGAGTACATATAACAAAATAAATTTTATGGAGAAAATGACATTATTTAAATGATTTTTTTTATCACTCTTCTTTTTGCGACATATATATTTTGATTTTGTAAAAGTTAAATACTCATATATTGCAATTGGATTGTATGACTTTGTGCATTAAAAAAAAAAAATCATCCCTTTGGGCCTCAGTAAAATAAAATGACTGGCCTAGATAATTTATAGGCCCTTGTCCAGCTAAAAATCATTGACTCTTTCTTTGACATTGTAATTGAGCGATGCAAGAGGCAGGGTTGAATGTGGTTAAGGACACAGGTTCTGTGTCTGGAAGACTAGATTTTTGTATTGACTTTACCCCTGCCTAATTGTGTGACTCTGGGAATGTGTGCCTCAGTTATTTTCTTTTTACATCTGTAAAATGGGGATAATAATATCTGCCTCATAGGGATGCTATGAGGATTAAATGATCCTTGTAAAATGCTTAGAACAATACCTGGCACATAGTATTTGTTTAATAAATGTTACCTATTGTAATTATTGCCATTATTTATAAAACACTGTGATAAGTGCTCTTGGGAAAACAAAAAGGATCACCACAGTTGAAATGGATTAAAAAAAATGGCTTCTATCAGTCTAATCAAGACTCATTCATGCTGGCTGATGTACAAAAAGTTCATTGTAAGGATTTCATAGGCAATATTAGGGCTGTCGCGGGTGGAGTTCCTTGGGAAACAGGTGCTGAGATGGAGTTTAGGACGTGGGGCATTTATCGGGGAGTTCGACTGGGATCAACGCCAGTGGAAACAAGACAAAGGCAAAGTGTGGGATTGGGCAGAAGGAGGAGGTGAGCTCTGATGCCGTCCCAGGGAAGGCTCAGCTAACTCCATGGGACACTCTGGAACTTGGAGAGGTCCTTCAGAATTGTCCTGAGTTGGACCAAGGGGTCAGGCCGTTGCACCCCCATGCTGACCAGTCATGGATGTGGCCACCTCTGGAAGGCACGTGACCGGGCGTGAGGCCGTTTTCTGCAGTCTTCATAGAGGGCTGACAGCCGAGGGTCCTCTTCCAGCAGCATTCCCCGATTGGGGGGAATGAGGACTTCCTTCCCGAAGGGGATTCGAGTGGCTCGTCGCTGTACCCACCACAAGGCCCAGGGACTGAGCACAAAGTTAAGTCAGTCCTGCCGGGATTGGAACTTGGAGGTTAGGAATGGAGGCCACCCTGCTCGTCCCTCAGGGCTTGCGTGGGCTGTGTCTCTGCTTCTCTCTGCTCCGTTTCTTGCCTCTCTCTAAACACCAGCTTCCTCCACCAGCTCACTTTGCACATGGCCCAAGTGGGCCCCAGTCCAGACGCTACACGGCTTTAAGGCTCCAGTGCCTGTCACCACTGACCTTAACCTTTGTGTCTTAGTACAAATGTGTGTGTGTGAGAGGGAGGGAGGGAGGGAGGGAGGGAGGGAGGGAGGGAGGGAGGGAGGGAGGGAAAGAGGGAGATATATATATATATATATAGAGAGAGAGAGAGAGAGAGAAGAGAGACAGGCTGGCTGGCCTTGACTAGCCTATGAGCGAACACCCTTTCTCCACCTCCGACTTGGATCACCATCCATTCCTAGTCCAGTCGCTAGAGGTTGGGGGGCTGGATCATGTTGTACCTCCATTTTCCAGGGTTTGTGGCCACATCAGGCACCATAAATATATCTATGGGACACTTAACATGGATTTATTGAGCACCTCTGATGTGCCAGGCAGTATCTGACGTACAGGGGATACTGCAACCAATCCAACAGACAACAGTCCCTGCCCGCAGAGAGAGCACATGCTACTCGGGGAGACTGGCTATGAAAAAATCAGTAAGACCCAATCAAGGCAGAGGTTGGGGATCTAGGGCACATATGAAGATGTGACAGGAGCTCCTCTCAGAACCTGGCTCTCTCATCAGCTCTCTCGCGTGCAGCTGTAGTAGATGCCTTCCAATTGCATCCCTCAACCCCGTCCACTGCTTCCTACACTTTATTTCCAAACCTATCCTGACTTTCAAGAACAGAAACTCCCTTCCTTACCTATGTTCTCCCTCAAGCTCCTTGCTGATGACCCTTAGACAATTCAATCCCACAATATCTGGCAGCTGCCTCCTTCTTTTCTGTTGGCCATGGATTTCACAGTTATCCTCACAGATGTGGAACCTGGGAATGACCCACAGCTCTGCTCTTTCCATCCAGCCAATTGTCAAAGTGATTTGGAGTCTGTTTCTCACATCTGTCTCCTATTCTCTGACCATTTCTGGAAGGATCTTTTTAATTGCTCCTCTTGGCTTGAGTTTCTCATTTCTAACCTATGTCATTAGTCAGCCAGATTAATATCCCTGAAATGCACCCCTGATGTCACATTCTTTGACTCAATATTATCTTATGGATAAAGTTCAAACTCCTTCTCTTGGCCTCTTAGAGCTTCCTTGATTTGGTTCCAATTTTCCTTTCCAGCTGACCTTTCACCTTTTCCATATTATTGATGGCTGTACTCCAAGCATCCAGAATGAGTCCCCAGGTAGGGTCCAGGCTTCCTTCCTCCGTGCCTTTGGGTAGTTTCCTTCTCTCTAAAGACCTTTCCCCTAAGCTCCTCAGTCTTCAACTCATATTTCTTTCTAGAACCCTTGCCTGATTCACTCAGCCAAATATGCCCTCATCCAAACTCCTCAGACTCCGTCTGAGTCTCACTGCCACCCCTTACCACTTGTTAACCATATTGCAGGCCATTCCACACATATTTTATCTGCCCTACTCAGAAGCTGAGCCAAACAGTGGCTTCCCCAAGCCACCCCAGATAAATACATCATTTAAGCAAAAATAGGGTCTCACTATTCTCAACCAATTTTCCCGGTGTCTGCTTCCAACAGATTGCCTCTATAGAAACTCTGAAGTTGCCCCAGTTTCTTCTAGACTGGAGGTCTTAGAGGGCAGGATGGCAGCCCAGTCATCTTTCAGTCCTCCGTGGCCTGTGGTGGGGACTTGCAGAATGTGGCCAGTTAGGGAATACTTGCTGACTACACAAAGGAATGGATGAATGCCACTACATACCGCCTCCCCTGGGATTTTCTCTTTCCCTTTTTTCTCCATAGAGGAGAGCTTACTTTCCCCCCACTCTGACTGGCTGCTTCAGAACAGTGCTGTAGATTCCAGCGGTAAGTGTTTATTTCCTGATCAGGTCCTGTGTAAGAAACAGCAAAGAGCTTGCAGCTGTAGGCAGGTAACAAATGTCCTTTCCAGTTGAAATGGAAGAACTGCTCCTGGCCTTCTGACGGCTGTCGCCTGGCGCTGCCCATTCTGAATACGCACTGCAAATGTTCTGTGGCCTTTGACTTCGTTTCTCTATCTGTGCATGGAAGAGTGTCCTGTTTCCTCTTCCGGATTTCACTTGGCCTTGAAAATAAATATGGAAAAAGTACCTGGGGTGATGATTGGGTCCTCCTGGTGCTGGCTTCTCTGGACTCCCTTTCCCCGTTCTACCTTCCTACTCCTGGGCTCCAGCAGCCAGGTCTCTACCTCATTAGGCCTTTGCCAGGCTCTGTCTTCTGCTGGGAAATTCTCCCTGACACCCCCTCCTTGCCCCACAGCCTTCTCTTCAGCCTTTAGATATCCGCTTAGATGTTAATGCTTCCAGGAAGCCCTCCTGACTGCCCCCCGTTCACCCTCATCTCAGTGCCTGCACTGTACGCTGTACTTGCCCTACCCCTACCCCAGTTCTCCTCTCACTTGTCAATCTTCCTCCTGGTCTGCACACTCCATGAGGGCAGGGCAGGGTCTGTCTTGCTCACCACGGTGTCCCCAGTGCCTAACACAGGCTTGGACACATAGTAGGCACTCAACAAATACATTGAATGGATGGATGGAGGTGGATGGATTGGGGAGATGAATGGATGAAAACAGGTGCTACGTGTCTGTGAGCTGCTGCCATAGATTTGTGCATAACGGACAACCACATAACGTCAGTGGCATTCAGTAATAAGCGTGCATCGCTCAGGCACCTGGAGTTCTGTGGAGGTCAGCTAGGCAGCTCTGTTGATCTTGGCTGCGCTCACTCACACGTCTGAGGTTGGCTGTTTGGGCTGGGGTGACTAGGGCAACGGAGCTCCACTCCTTGGATCTCGTATCATCCGACAGGCTGGCGCAGGCATGTGCTCCTGGCGATGGCACAGGTGTAAGAGCACGGAGAAATACTCAAGGCCTCTGGGGCCCAGGCTGCCACTGGGACACCGCATTCTCTCGGTCAAAGCAAGTCATAGGCGAGGCCAGATTCAAGGGGTGGGGAAATCGATTTCACCTCTTTAGTAAGAGAGGAACTGTAAAGTAACACGGCAACGATTAGTCACGTGGGTGCAAGGAGGGATTGAAGAAGTTTGGGGCCCTTCATGCAATTCATCTGCCACACTGGGCATCAAAAATCCTGGGTTGTAGTTCACAACCAACTGGGTCCTCGGGGGAAGTCACACATGTCAGATGGGTTCATGAGCTTTAGTTTCCTCGCCTGGAACATGAGAGTGACGCTTTCTATCCTGCCGATCTCACATAATTACAAGGAATTTATACATTCTTTCTTCAGCCCACACTCAGAGTTTGCGAAGAATTATAAACTGCAGAATGCTGTGCTGTGGGAATGAGGATTGCTCTTCTGTGTGAGCTCACGCAGTAGAGCTGGCAAGGAGTGTGGGGCAGACGGGGGTGGGGTTGGAGAGACCAGGAACCTGCCTGCCGGCCTCACCTGTCGCCTTCCCACATCTCACGGTCTCCATTGTGAGCTGGAGGCCATTGTGGATCTAATAAATAATGGATGTAAATGGGTTTTGAAAAGCGCCAAGGGTTATATGGTTGTAAGGTATTATTAGACATGGGACCACCTTTGCCAAAGTAGCTATTTGACAAGGCTGGCTTTTACCCATGGCATTTCCTCTGCCTCCCCAGGAGATGAGATGATTGGGAGCAAATTGTTCTGTAAAGCTGTTTCCATAGCCCAAGAAAGTGACGAGAGAGACTTACTAGACGCTCTTTTTCTGCACGAATGCTGTGAAGCTCTGCTCGCAGAATTGCTGACGATTGTACCCCAGGTGCCTCTGCCTGCTGTCTGCCCAGGGCAGAAAAGTGCTAGGGTTGGTCCTGTCCCTGGGACATTTCCTTTTTTCAGGCCTGCTGGGTCATACCCTCACCCTCAGATAAAAGTCTGTGTTTCCGGAGGAGAAACAGGCATCTCAGTGTTTCTGAAATGCTCACGGGATGTTCACTTGGGCACTTGAGCTGAACTGGATCTGGGGACATTTCTTCCACTGGCTTTGGAGGAAAATACCCCTCAGAACAACAGCCCCTCTTTGGCTCTGGAGACAGTCACAGGGGTGGAAGGTGGGGCTTGACGTCTTTTATTCCTGAACTTGGAAGGGGGCGGGTGGTTTGAAAGACTGTCTTGCAGGATGGAGGGGTGAGGTCAGAGGATGGTAATAAATTCACAGGGTCTAGGCGCCCATCTGAACCTGCTTGGACTCTGGCTTGCACAGTATCATCTGTTTTTGCGGCTCAAGCACAGGCTGCATTCCTTTTTCTCTGAGGCGTCACATCTCTCCTAAGGCCGGCACTCTGGCTAGTTGTGTGGAAACACCTGGCTCAGGACGCATCCAGTTGCCGAAGCACAAAAGGAAGCGCTCAGATGCTTCTCGCTGACAGCACATGGCTGTTTTTCTCTTCCCTCTGTCATGAATCACTGTGACTGGAATCTACCCAGGAAGGGCTCATCTGGCTAATGATTCTGTCCCTAGAATTGGGGACACTGGTGAGCAACAAGCCAAGGAGACTGAGATTTGGGGGGGACAAGCCTTATTGGGCTCACATGGTCCTGGGCCCAGGTTCCAGGTGCAGCACCTGGCAGCCGAGTGGTCTTGGGGGGCTCATCCACGGAGCCTCCGTTTCCTCATCCATAGGCTCCTCTAGATTTGTGATCAGCATTAGGTGAGATCAGGGGTGTGAAATTGCCAGGTGCAAATGGTTTCGAACCTGATTCAAGACGGATTGACCCCTGATCCCTGACCCCACTTCTCTAGTGGCTGCCATGACCCCATGTTCACGTCCTTTATGGAAGGGGAAATCCAGGCAGGGGCCCGGCAGTGTCGCAACTTCCAGAAAGTATCTCCCAGGCGCCATGAACAAGTGTGTGTGCTGTGGGTGACACAGGTCTTCTTCCTGCCAGGTGCCCGCGACTGAAGCATTGCCCTCTTGCCCCTGCTGGGGGCACACTCATAGCACTGCCACTGTTGTTCCAGGAACTGGTCCTGGCGCTCTCCAAGCTGTGGTGCCTTCAGGTGCCCCTGTGTTCCTTCTGGTCAGTGTTGCCCCAGAGCCATCCCTGTTCTAAGCCAAAGTGTAGAAGAAGTCCTTCCCTCCCACTCTGCCAAGGTTTGTCCCCAAATCTCACGGTGTCTCCCACGGCACATCAGAATTGGGCCTTAAAGTATGAGTAGGCGTTTACCTGGTCAGGGGTAAATGTTAACACTTACATTTTACTTAGAAGCTACCTCTTCTCCCAGACTAACCACCTTTCCATAGGTTTATGTGATCAGTTATACAAATAGATGCTAGAATTGTCTGCTCTACTCCTCTAATCTCAGTTTGGGCTATGAACTGCCTGCATTGCAACAACAGCAGCAAAAGGACCTCACATCACGGCCTTTATCGCCCCCGTCCACAGGTGGTGCAGGACTCTGAGCTGGGCACTGTCAAGGTTATGTGTGGCCTCTACTAGAAACCTAGCATTTGAAATTGGCCTTGTGGTACGACATGCATGGGGCTGTCATAAAAGTTAGTAAACCAGGATTTGTCATCACATGAAATGCCTGTTTCGTGGGAGGAACTTAATAAATGTCTCTCAGTGGAGTCTCCCTGTCCCTGACTGTAGTATTGTAGTAGTCTCCTGACTCGTTGCCTTATTTCTCCTCTAGCGACAATTCACCTGTCCCCCATGCTGCCACCAGATTGTCCTCTATCACCGACTGTGGGGTAAAGTCCAAGCCCCTGAATATGGCTTCGGGGCCGTTCACCTCCTGGCCCCAAGTAACCCTTTCTGCCTGAGCTTCTCTGGGATCCTGCTAAACTTCTCCATGGGGAGCCCTGCTGGAAAGAACCCTGTGCCAATCCCTGAACACACCGTGCACTTCCAGACCACGGGGCCTCTGCCCACTCACTTGTTTCTGCTGCTGTCTCTGCTCTCCCCTCACCTGGTGAATTCCTATCCACCCTTCAAGGCTGGGCTCAGATGCCATGTGAAGCCTCTCTGACCACTTGGGCCCATATCATCTCCCCTGCAGACATCCCTGCTTCCTTATTAGTGTGCACATAAGCACTTTTGTGCACACCTCTGTTCTAGATCATTGTAATGTTGTCATTTTGTGGTATATGTTGGTCTCTGCTGAATTCCTCAAGGGCAGGTCCTGCGGCATCATGGTAGCTCAATCCTCCTGTTTTCGTACAGAGCGTGGCGGATGCTAATGTTGAGTGAATGTGTAAATGAATGTTGACTATGGAAATAGGAAGTTAGATATGAATTGGGTCATCCACGCCTTAGGAGCAAGGGGGGATTTTGAGTATTTGAGTGACACATAAAGCTTATATAACGATGGAGAGAAAGGAACATATCTGTGAGATTTCTAGGATTAGGTGGAAACAAGAAAAGTTTTATCTCCCTTTTCAGCATTCTGAAAAGGCTTGCTACAGTTGAAGATGAAGCTATTGACTTCTAGACGAGAGAAAGTGTACATGGGCATAAACCAGAATGACTTTTCAGATTTAAACATGTGTAATGCATATGTAACATTTATTGAGCACTCAGGCACTGTGCCAACACTCTATATACATAATCTCATTTAATATTTTTAGCAATACCATGAAGTAGTTATTCATTTTCTCCAAACCCTATGTCTGAAAATAAATAGGAGTTAGATGGGATAGGAAGAAGTGGAGCGACCAGAGGAGCATTTCAAGCAGAATAGCAAGTGCAAAGACTCGGAGGCAGGAAAGAACTTGGTATGTTCAAGCACCAGGGAGAAGGTTGGGGGGCTGGAAGATAGTGAGCAAGGAGCAAATGGAACCAGATGAGCCCCGGCGGGGTGAAGAGAACATACCAAGCAGAGCCTTGTAAGTCACACTAAGGCTTGGTCTGTTATCCTAAAAGCACATTAGGTTTTGGTCTTTATCCTAAAAGGGATGACAACCCATTGAAGGATTTTAAACTGGAGGTGGAGAGTGGGGAGGAAAAGGACTACGTGCTGGTGGTGGCATTAATTAGATTTTTACTTTCCAAGGAAGAATCGACTTGGAAATATTGGAGGTGGAGGAGCAAAAGAGATGTGGGTGCTGGTTTAGGAGGCTGCTGCAGTGGTCCACCTCAGAGATGATGGGGACTTTCATTAGGGGGGTAGCCATGGAGATGGAGAGAAATAGACCAGTTTAGAAATGTTGGGGCAGGAGAATGGAGAGGCATGGGTGATGGATGGGATGGAGGCGTGGGGGTAAGAGAGAGGTAAGGTGATGGCCGGTTTCTAGTTTGAGCAAGTGCGGGAATAGAGGTGCCATTTGCTCATATAGGGGATGTTCGGGAGGAGGATGAGTTTCAAGGTGGAAATGAAGGGCACCTCATGGGCACGGGTCTGTGGAATGCCCTGGGAGGAAATGCTGGCTTTGATGATCACTAAGGTCCCGAGAATTTCTGAAAGTAGGAGTGGGCCAGAACGCCACCCTCCAGTGGTGTCTGTAGGTGCATTATGTCCCTTCCCTATGGGGAGTGGTGGGCTCCCCATAATAAGAGCCTTATAATGATTGTAGTTTTGCCTAGAGCTCCTCGACCTTTGAAAAGACAGGGCACTGGCAAGGACTCAACATCACTGGCATCTTCCTCTGCTATATGCCTTGTGGGTATTTTATATATTTCCTTCCATAAAATACTTTCAGGATCCAAAAGGCTTGGTCCTGGAAAATGGAATGCAAATTAGATGACATTTTATTCATTCATTTCCCCGAATAAGCTGACCCACACCAGTGTCCCTGATTCAGGAGGAGGGAGAATGTTTAAGTGAGTTGAAAAGAAGGAACCAGGCAGTGCTTTGGAAGGTAGACTGTTATTGTTGTGTTTGTGCCAAAGCAGACCGCACCGGTTAATGCATCTCAGTGCTGGGGAGAAATTACTAGTGGCCAAGGGAAGCGGAAGGGGAATCACTAAGGGCTGGAGTTTGTGGGGGCAGGGTCCCCGAGATTAGTTTCCAGGCTCTCGGACTCACGTGGAAAGGTACTGGCTTGGTTATTAGATGGCCATCAGCTGTAATCAGATGGCCATCTACTGTGGCTGGGTGGCCATCAGCTGTAACCAGTTAGCCATTGGCCACTAATGTAACTGCTGTGGCTACGCTAGAGGGTTAGTTGGTTGGTTGGTTAGTTGGCAGAGAAGCAGACGGCGGATTGCGGATCGTGTGGCTCCTGCTTCCTGTGTCTCCAACCCAGCCGCCAGGGAGAATATAGTGGTGTGACTCCCCTATCCATGGCTCCGTGGGTGTTCCTTTTTGGCCTCACCATATCCTGTGTTCGTATGTGGGGAGCGGGACCAGAGACCCCGCCTGACAGAGTGTATCTTCACATGATCAGTACAGGTGGTAGGCACCGTGGCTGTGAGGCGATTCCTATGGGACTATTGAGCATGTAACCTGATTTATGCCCAAAGGGGGCACAGAGGTGTGTTAGACTAAGAAATTACCCACTTGGTTGACCTCCAGTAAGCTCTTAATGCTGAAACAGACCTTAATCCAATGACCCCATGTGGGGACAGAGTCCCAGAGAGCAGTTTCCAGGCTCTCAGTCTCATGTGGAAAGGTGCTGACTCAGGTAGTTGATGGCCATCAGCTGTGGCTAATTGACCATCAGCTGTAACCAGTTAGCCAATTAACCACTGATATAACTGCTATGGCTGCGCTGTTTTGTCAGTGGGTTGGTTGGTTGGCAGGCAGAGAAGCGGACAGCAGGTTGCAGGTCATGTGGATCCAGCCTCCAGTTAGACTATAGTGCCTCCAGTGAGACTATAGTGGTATGACTCCCCTATCTATGGCTCCGTGGGTGTTCCTTTTTGGCCTAGTCATATCCTGCGTTCTTATGTGGGGAGTGGGAGCAGAGACCCCACAGGTCATCTTTGTGACAAATGGCACAGTGAGCAGGGTCTCCCGCACAACACACCACTTTCTGTGAAATCTGAGGCCCGGAGCTTGGTTCACAGTAGGACCACAAAAGCAAAACACTGCAAAACCCAGAGTAGTGAAGCTATTTGCTCAAAGTCTCATGAAGAATTATTGCCTGAGCAAGGCACAGAAAGAACCCCCTGCACTGTGCTTCCAGTAGCCAGATAATAAACATGAGGTGTTTTTCCTCTTGGAATAGGACCCAAGACATGAAATATGAGCTCAGGAGAGAGTTCCATATTGCGTTAAAAGGACAAATAGATTTATATTGGGGTAGTAAGTGCTTACTCGGAGCCCAAGCATGAATGATTGGATTCCAGCCTGAGCATTGAAATTCACTACAGCACTGGGAGACGCGTCAATCAGCTAAGGGAGCTCTAACCTTTTCTTCTTTGGTTGACCTGTGTCAGTATTGCAGCCAGTGGATGTGCAAGCAACACTTTGTACTCATTTTCAGGTAATGAACTCTTACAAAGTAATAATCATACAACGAGGAATAATCACACCCCTTTGTATAATTTTTCACTGTTTATAGAACTCTTTCATGTATATATATATTTCCCAATTTTATTTTACCACAATTCTTAGGTAGGTATCATGAATCCCAGTTTCGGATGAGGTTAATTCCTTGAGGAAGAGCTGGAACTAACCCAGAACTTATTTGTTCAAGCCCACGTCTGAATGTGAAACAGCGTTACCAGACACAGCACGTATATTATTGGCGTTCAGGCTTGTAACCCGTTATTAAGCCATTAGTCAACTATAATGACTTTGTATTTTTTCTGAGGCTTTTCCTCGAAGTTTGCTGGACTCAGCATTTGAGAAGGTCCTTCTCTGGATTACTTTTCTTATGTCTTGCTACACTTCATCTATCCTCAAAGGCATGGAGGGTCTCCTGAAGAGTGTCTTGAAAGTTCACCTATTGACAACAAGAATTGATAACAGTGCTTGGAAGGACTTAATGTGCACCATAAAAACGAAATTCCTTCAAATTACCAGGCACCACTCACTGACCTTCTTGAAAATTTGAACACACACACACAAAATCAGACCCTTATTTCTCCCCTCTTTTCCAAAAATCAATTGGCAAGAATTTGCAGAGTTGCCAGGATGAGGTAATGGGCAATAACTCACGTGGCTTTCGGAAACATAAATCATTCCACTTTTCCATCCTGTGGCAAGCCTCTGAGCAGTAGCTGCAATGTGCATAAAATATTTGGGCTTCACTGTGGCCTTGGATATTTTTTCATGTGGCATTCTTATCAGAAGGTCAAGGAAATTCATCCTGCATCCTATTACTGTCAGGTGAATGCACACATGGCCGGAGGCACCGTCTCAACAAAGATTAGCAGCTCTTGCCCAGGCTGGTCATTTCAGTGTGAGTTAATGGGGTCAAGGTGGGGACAGCTGTGGCCTTGTGGGGGCTTCCCTGCTCTGGGTTTGAATCCAGCAGGACCAGCATTAGCTAAGGTGACATTTGCTGGGAGGATTTCTGAGAGTCATAAGCTGGAAATCTGTACATAGTTTACGCACAATATTAACACCGAAGAATGAATTGGAATATATTTGGTCACATTGGTGCTCTCTGTATGGTTTTATACCAGGTCTCTAATCACATTTTTTTGGCACCTGCTTAACCCCCAGAGATATTTGAGGTTGTCACCCCTACAGGAGATGTTACCTTACTGTGACCCAGCCATGGCCTTCCCAGGGCCAACTGAATATTTAAAATACTTTCTTGTACCTCTCCATATTAGAAGAGTAATGCCTAATAGTAAAAGATTTGAAAAATATAGATCAGCATGGTGATTAGTACAGGAGTTGGCAACCTATGGCCCATAGGCCAAATCTGGCCCATTGCCTGTTTTTGTAAATAAAGTTTTATTGAAACACAACCATGAGCATTCATTGCCACACTGTCTGTGGCTACTCTTGTGCTACAGGGCAGAACTGAGCAGTTGCAACAGAGACGGTATGGCCTGCAAAGCCTACAATAGTTACCATCTCGTCCCTTACAAAAAAGTTTGACAAGCCCTGCCTTAGCATGTAGGTGTGTGGTAAATATTTACTGAAGAAATGAATTAATCTGTAATCCTGCCACCCATAGATAACCGTGATGAACATTTTGGTGTATATTCCTCAGTTTTTTCCCCCTCTGTGTATAAATAGCTATAATTACATTTTGGGAGGACTAACCCATACATCCCAGTTTTATGACTCATTTTTGTCATTGAGCTCTATATTATGGGCATTTTCCAAGGTTATTAACAATTTTGCATGGTTTTTAAACTGCATAGGAGTTTATTGCATGGATGTGCCAGGAAATTTAACCAATTCCTTGTTATTGGATTATGTCATATTGAGTCCAAGTTTTCACTTTTATTAACAATGCTATGACAAATATCCCTGCATATACATTTTGTGTATGTGCCTCTGATCCTAGAAGGGGAATTATCCCATCTTACATGGCTAATTAGTTTTTTCTCTAGGTGTGCCTTATCCGCCAGTACCCTGGGAGCTCCTTGAGGGCAGGGATCCTGTTGTATGCATATTTCCATCTCAGCTCCTCCTGCCCTCCGACTTGGACACAGTAGGCCATCAGTAAATGCTTGTGGTGTGTGTGGTGGAATGTCCTGCTCCTTTTCCTACAAGCCCTGCTTCCGCGCTCCTCCTTTGTGAGGCCTCAGCTGACCCTGCAGCATCCATGGTCCCTCCCTCTTCTGGTCAGCTGACCTCCTATGTCATTCACTGCCTAGACCGCCTTCTGGTGTTCTTTAGGGCTTCAAGGTGGTGTAGTGCACCTTCCATTAGTTTCTATGGCTGCTGTAATAAGTTACCACAAACCTGGTGGCTTAGAATAACACATAACTTGTCTCACAGTTCTAGGAAGTCAGACGTCTGACGTCAGTTTCACTGGGCCAAAATTAAGATGTTGGCAGGGTCCCACTTGCTCCTTTCAGAGACCCGAGTGGAGAATCCATTCCTTGCCTCTTCCAGCTCTGGTGGCTGTTGGCATTCCCTGGCTTATGGCTCCATCATTCCAACCTCTGCTTCTGTGGTCACATTGCTGCCTCCTCTTCTGTCCATGCCAATCTACTTCTTCCTCTCTCTCCCATCAGGACACTCGTGATTGCACTTAGGGTCCACCTGTACAGACCAGGGTAGTTTCCTCGTCTCAAGATCTTTAACCTAATTGCATCTGCAGTCCTTTTCTGCCATTGAAGGTAACAGTCACAGGTTCCCGGGATTAGGAGCTGAATATCTTTAGGGGGTCATTATTCAGGCTACCACATACATCATTTCATTTGGCTGGTTAATTGATTCATTTAAAAATATTTGTGAGGAACCGTCTTGGGGGCAGACACTGGCACTGTGCTAGCTGCCTTTTGTCACAATAGGGCAGAAAGGACTAGTGTATAAAGCACTAGTCAAAATAGCTGAGCACTGGCCAAGCAGCTGGGAGTCCCAGGTTCTGTACGAGGATGAGGTTCTCAGTTCCTCAGTTTCCTTTTCTGTGTATTAGGGTTTGGACCACTCACCGTTTCCTGAAGTGAGGGATAGAGCACCACTGTTGGTATATATATATAGGATGATTTTAGGTGGTTCATAGGGACAGAACTAAATAGCGTGGACTCACAGAAATAGTTATTTCCTCTTTCATCTCCCTTCAACCCTTCTGATAACCTTAAGGAGAAAGTCGCCATTAGGCGCTAGCATGCCTTCAACACTCCCTGTAATACTTGCCAAACCCCTTTAATCAAAAAGAAAGCAGATCTCAGGTTGCAGAATCTAGGTAGAATTTTATAACATTATTTTGTGTTCCTTGTATTTATTTTTATGGTTACCTTCCATTAATGGCGAGCGATTCAGATTTTTCCATTTATGGCAATACTATGAAGCATCTCATGGAAAAGTGCGATGATTTAAAGAACTGTTTTAAATAAGTGTAGGTCTGATGGTTTTTTAGAAAGGACACATTGTGAAAATGGTGCTGAAGTTTGGGAAACACTTGGATGTTTCCAGCCTGGCCCCCAGTACTATTACTGCTGTTTTACTTCCAGGAGAAGGTTAGGATTGAAAACATAAAAAGCATTCTCCTCTGGAGGACGCAGCTGGAAATTCAGTATTAATGAATCCTGATCTCTTTCCATTTAAATGAGACTTATCCTTCAGGGACCACTGGGCATCAAAACCATGAATATTAATCTCATGTTGAGATTTTAACTCAGAGTTTCTGGTCGGAGGAGGCGTGGCCTTCTTCTGACCATTCTTTGCGTGGCAGCAAACATCTGGAAGGTGGGGAGGCCGCTCTGTCTGACTTCTTCATGAGAGGCAATGGCTATTATTAGGACACGGCACCGATGCTGCGGGGAGACCCTTTTTCCCACCCACTCTTCTTTCCACTTTCTGCTCTAGGGAACTGGTTTAACAATCCGGGTGGGGTGCTCAGGGGACTGCAGACCTTGGTCGCTGCTTTAGGGCCACAGTGGGAAGTGGGAATCTCCTGTCTCCCATCTCTTCCACTACAAATACATATCCAGTGCTGATTCCCTAGAGTCTTTGGAACCATATCATCCCTCTTACTTAAAGAAAGATTTTCCTGGTTAACAAATAGCATCATCATCACCGTTATTAAATAACTCTTATTTTTTTCAAAACACTAGCCCGTATACTATGCTTCTTTTCTGGGGGAGAAAGTGGTAGGGAGAAGTGAAGGGAAAATGCCAGTCATTTCACCCAGCTTCTTCCCAGCATATGTGTCCTCCCTGCAACCTCCCAAGAAAGCTGGAAGCAGGTATAATTTGCTGCAAGGAAGCCTCAGGAGTTGATGTGCTTTGATTATCTGTGCTAAGCCTCGCCTTGGCTAGCCTGAGTAACTGTGAGATGGCTAAAGACAGAGTGTAAAATCTTGGCTGACTTGGTACAGTATATATGGCAAGTGCGCAGGAAACATCTCTGGCAAGAAGCACCAGGTTTGGAGCCCAAAGATTCCTTAATGTTTAGGTGAAATTAGGCACGTCACTTCACCTCTCTGTGCCTCAACCTCCTCTTCTGCAAAATGAGATAACAGTAGTAGATCCTCCTAAGGCTGAAGCATAACATTCACTGCTTTGCTTAACAAGGAGACAGTTCATGGGAAGCACTCAGTGTCATACTGTTTGCTATTATTCCCTCCATTTTGCAGATGAGAAAGCCGAGGCCTAGAGAGGCTACTAATTTGCTGGAGGTCACACAGTTAACAAGCTTCAAGGCCAGCCTCTGAACTCAGCAAGTCTGATCCCACACTGAACTCTTGGTACCGCATCACGCAGCCACCCATTTAACAGTCCTATTCTGGGGCTTATTCCCTCTGGTCAGTGGGATCAGAGCTAGGCCAGGGCAGGGTCAGGCCAATTGGAGTTGGACTCCAGTGATTCAAGCAGGTCCTTTCCCTTCTCCCGGGCCTCAGTTTCCTCATCTGTAAAATGGTATGGTACCCACCTCCTCCCTGCCTCCCTCTTCTGAGGTCAGAAGCCATGATAGATGTGAATGGGCTTGGTCAAGGTTAGGAAAGGACAGACTGATGCCGTTAGTAGGGTCCATGGCCAAATGAGGGAGACAACGCTAGGAACCAGTGGCATCTGCCGAAACGATGCACTGAGAAGCTTGCTCCCAATTACCAGGCTGGCTCCACCTGGCCTGCAGGCAGCTGGGAGGGTGGCAGATGCAGCTGGGCTGACCATGGTTGCCGGGGAAACGGCGCTTAGCGGTCAGGTCTGGCTTGGCAGCTGGTGCCCTCTGGCGCGGCACAGAGCCTGGGGGCCTTGGGAGCGCAGGGCCCCCACTATGAGCCAACTCTTCACACACCAAAGGCTGGGAGACGGTATGGGGATTTGGAGCCTTTTGTGCAGGGCCCAGAGAAGGAATGAAATGTGGGCCCAGGCTTGTGTGGGGGGAGGGAAAGAGGAGGGAACCCAGTGTGGAGAGGCGGGATGAATGAATTGTTGCCAGTAATACACCCCTCCTTGTGGGGTTGTGGACTGTGGGGGTGAGATGCGCCTGGGAAACACGTAGCTCATCACTCAGTGTGCCCCAAGCTTGCTCTACCTGGCTACAGCAGCAGTGATGGCTCATTCCTGACACTTATTGCTTATCTACTATTCACCAGAATCATGCCAGGCACTTAATATGCATACCAACTCTCTTTTGACAAACCCATGAGGAAGGTATTTTACAGATGAGAAAACGGAATCAGAGAGCCGGAGTGACTTTTACTAAGTGGAGAACACCAGGTCTGGAGCCCAGGCTGGCTGTCCCCCAATCCCCAAAACCTCTCCGTGGAGGCTGTTTGCTGAGGGTCTCCTAGGCGCCTGGCATATTACATGCATTGTTGCTAGTCTGATCCTTGCAGCAACCCTGCAGGATGAGCACAGCTCCCTGTCGTTTGCGGATAGGAAAACAGCTCAGACAAAATGACTTGCCTGCCCAAGAGCTCACCAGGCAGAGACGACGTTTCACTTCCTGACAGTGGCTGGCATCCAGGCTCTGGGGGTCTATCCATTCTGCCACACCACCTCCCGCTCCTAAGGCTGCAGTTGGACAGCAGTGGACTTTCGGGATGCTGGGTGTTGGGAGAGTGGCGATGAGAGTGAGGCTCCATCATGGTGCTGTTCTGAGGTCCTCACAGAGCCCATCGCGCCGTGTTTGTTAGAGGGGTTGTGCACAGATTCTTGGTAATAGAGTGTGGGTGTCATCCCTGCCTCTCAGGACCTTACTTTCCATTTGAGAAGATGAGAGACGATCGCGAAAAGCAACAATGAATGATAATTATAGCTAACCTGTATTAATACAGTACTGTCCGATAGAAGTTTCTGCTGTGATGGAAATAGTCTGTGTTGTCCAATATGGGAGCTTTTGAGTACTTGAAAGGTGGCAAGTACGACTGAGGAATATGCGTTTTATTTTAATCAAATTTAAATGGCCACAAGTGGCTAGCAGCCACTGTGTTGAATGGTGCTGTGCTAAAATAGATGAAGCGCTGTACCAAGAGCTTTCTCGAATTATACTTATCACCTTTACAGCAACAACATGAGATAGAGGATTATCACCTCTGTTTTACCGAAGAAACTGAGTCGTGGGGAAATGAGGAAACAAGTTTGCCCTGCTGAACATGTGGCAGGGCCACGATTTGAACCCCTGGGCAGATAGACCCAGAGCTGCTACAGCTGATGTTTCTCTTCACCACAGAAGGGCTTGAGGTGAAGGTCAGGATGCACTGGGATGGATACGATGACAGCCAGGACCGGTGAGAATGGCACCGAGATGACAGATGGAGCCCGAGGTGGAGACAGGAGGTGGAGTGGGACATGATCCCTGAGCAGGGAGGCCTTGGGTCCCCCAGGGAGAGCACCTTGACATGGAGACTGGGTAATCTTGGTTCCCATCTGCCCCTTACTCTGGATTTGCGCCCTGGCTCTGCCACTTTCTGGGTGACCCTGGGCAAATCACTCTGGCTCCTTGAGTCTCAATTGCTTCATCTATAAAATAGGAATGATATAGTACCAGCATCACCGGACGTGCTGAGAGTCAGGCATGATTGTGCATAGATGTGATGAGGCCCTGTCAGCTGTCACTTACCATATGGTTCAGCCTCCTTGTAAGCTCCTGACACTTTATACTGGGGAGGATATACCTGCTGCCTCTGGGGAGCAGAGGGGGCGAACACTCACATGATCTTGATTTTCAGGACGAAAAAGAAGTGTGAAAGTGGGACCTCACCATCCCAGGAGGTGTCGTAAAAGTTACCTCATTCTCAGGACAGTGTCCTAGGACTCGAATTGGGTGGAGCCTGGGAAGCTGCATTTAAAATTGCTTGTAGGGTCACGCTCTGGCCCCTCTTTCTAACGCAGGAGAGCCATCTGCAGGCTGGGAACAGAGGCCCCTGGGGACAAGTTATTGGCATTCCTGACTGGTCAGACCTGTTAACCAGAGCTGCAGGCTTTGTATCAAGTTTCTGGCTTTGTCTGCCTTTTCTTTTTTTTTTTTCCTTTTCTTTTGTATTGTGGAAAATTTCGAACATTACAGAAGTAGAGAGGATATTATAATAAGCCTCTTTCCCATATTCATCACTACAACTAAAGTTTAACAATACCTGTAACGCTACCACTCCCGGGCACCTCACCCAAGTTTACTTTGAAGCAAATCCCACCATGTCGTCCTTTAAAGTAGTCCTTGGGATCCGCTCCTGCGTTTCTGGTCAGAGTCAAATTGGTACCGTTTCAGGAGAGGGCAGTTTAGCCGTCTCAAAACACGAATGCAAGTGCCTTTTGATCTGGCACTTCCATTTCACACAGATGACAGTCCTGCACAGATGCGAACTGAAGGTTGTATATGGTTATTCATTCCAGCGTTGTTGATGACAGTGAAGGATGATAAAAAAAAACAAAACATTCAGAAAACGACTGGTTAAAAAAATTTTACAGTGGAATTCTATAGTCTGTAAAAAGGAACGAGGAAGTTCTTTATAAAATGATATGGTCTGATCTCCCCGATGTATTCTTAAAAGAAAAAGGTAAAATACAGAATGCTGTTAATTATATGCTGTAGTATATACCGAAGTAGGAGAATTAATATATTTCAAATAAGCCATTATTTCTGGAAAGATGCACACAAACCTGGCCACCTGGTTGCCTTGTTACAGGGGGACCTGGTGACTGGCACACAGGAGAGGGAGGGACACTTTTCTTTTTATATCCTTTTTATCTTTTGAATTTTGTATTAACTTTTAAGATTCCTGTCTTTCCTATCTAAACATAGAATTTTCTGTAAACCTGAAAACGCTCTTAAACAGTCTGTTAATGAACAAAAAGGTATTTATCCAAATGAGTTGAAAACTCTGTCCACACAAAAGCTTGCACAAAAATATTCATAATTGTCAAAAACTGGAAGCAACCAACATATCCTTCAATAGATGAGTGGATAAACTGTGGCTATGATTCCAGACAATGGAATAGTATTCATCGATAAAAAGAAATGAGCTATCAAGCCCTGAAAAGACATGGAGGAACTGTAAATGCTTATTGCTAAGTAAAAGAAGCCAGCTTAAAAAGCCTACATAATGTATGACTGCAACTATGATGTTCTGGAAAAGCCAAAATTATAGAACTAGTAAAAAGATGCGTAATTGCCAGAGGTGGGGAGCGGAGGGAGGGAAGGATGAATAGGTGAAGAACAGAGGATTTTTTTATTGCAGTGAAAATACTCTGTATGGTACTATAATGATAGGTACATAACATGATACATTGGTCCGAACCTAAGAATGCAAAACACAAAGAGCGAACCCTAATGGCAGCCATGGACGTTAGGTAATCATAGTGTCTCCGTGTCGTCCGCCAGTTGTAATAAACATACCACGTCAGTGCAAGATGTTACTACTAGGGGAAGTGTGCGGGAGAGGGAGAAGGGGAATATGGGAACTCTTGGTCCATTCTGGTTAATTTTTCTGTAAACCCAAACCTGCTCTAAAAATAGTCTGTTAATTTAAAAAAATAGAATCCTAATTATTTTAGACCTGGAGACTCTCCCTCCTCCCTCTGCTTGTGAGGTTGTAGTTGTGAGTGGGGTGGGGGGTGTAAGGTGAGTCGCTCTGGGCAGGGCCGTGGGCAGCAGAATTGGCACCGGCACAGCGGTCTTGAGTGAGATTGCTGCTTGGATAGTAAGCAGGAATGTTATGAAGGATGGAGATTTTTGAGCTTTGCATGTCAGAGGAGTTTGGCTTTGATCCTATAAGAAACGGGGAGCCATGGAGAATTTTATCAGGAGAGTGACTTGGGGAGAGCTGTGCTTCAGGAGACTTGGGTGGCAGAATTAGTCCTGCCCCTTCTCGCTGGGCCTCATGCCTCTGTCTGGAACCCTGGCGGCCACACTAGGTCACCAGAGAGGTTATCTTCAGCTCTAAGGTTCTGAGATCAAAGCCTTTCTAGACTTTCCAAACCCCTTCTCCTCCCTGCCCCAACCCCTTTTTATTTTTCTGCCACCCAGTGCTGTGCAGGGACTGGAACCACCCCCTGGGGGAACAGCTGCTGAGTGAAGTCTGTGCCTTGGGAGCAATTCTGTTTTATTTTATTTTTTCCGTTCCTTTTGAAATCTTCAAGGAGAAAAACCAAATCTATGCCTGCCCCCGGGAGGAGCAACTTGGAAGGGAGTTAGAAATAAAGAGATGGGTAATCAAATCCCTTCAGGGTTCCAGGGCACAGGCAGACAGCAGTCGGTGCGTCTGCCAGGGCTGTTTCCTGCTAGAAAGACTTGTGACTCCGAGGCGTCCTTGCTGCTGGAGGTTCCGTGGACGACCCAGCCTGGAAGGCTCCATCCAGCTGGTTGTGTGATTTGGGGGAGGTTTCTCTGCTCCTTCCAAAGCGGCGCCTGTCATCACTATGTGATTTATGAGCTTTTCCTCTAAAATATGAGCGCATTGGCTCCTGATTATGTCCTGTAATGGAGGAAGGCAGTGGCTGCAGCATTTCTGATTAAATACTACTATCTCTTTAGACCCACCATCTTGTTACAAAAAGGATGCAAGACGTTGAATACAGATGGATTAAAGTCTTTTTTTTTTTAATCACATGGCCTCAGGCTAGTGAGGTGTTGAGAGGATCATTGTTCCCATCTGAAGGGTCTGGGCCTGATCTCTAGCGTAATTGTCCTGTACCAGCTGTTAAGACCAGAGGCTACTTACCCCTGAGTCTCCACTTCTTCATCTATGGGGAAAAAGTGGGGGGACACTAGTAGCACCCACTTTATAGCGGATGTTGTACAGATTATGTGAGATAAATATCTGAAGAACTCAGCACCAGGCCTGGAAAAAATGACGTGCTCCAGAAGTGCTAGGGATTATTACCGTGTTTCCCCGAAAATAAAACCTAGCCCAACAATCAGCTCTAATGTGTCTTTTGGAGCAAAAATTAATATAAGACCAGGTATTATATTATATTTATATTATATTAGACCCGATATTATATTATATTATATTATATTATATTATATTATATTATATTATATTATATTATATTATATTATTATATTATACCTGGTATTATACCTGGTATTATATTATATTATATTATATTATATTATATTATATTATATTATATTATGACCCGGTTTTATATTATAGTAAAATAAGACTGGGTCTTATATTAATTTTTGCTCCAAAAGACGCATTAGAGCTGATTGTACGGCTAGGTCTTATTTTTGGGGAAACACAGTATTAAGATTATTATGAGTCCCAAATAGTGGATGGTCTAAAAGTAATTTGAAAAACATTTGGAAAGCATTTTTATAACTATGTATTGATGTGGCAGGGTTTGCCCTTGTGGGAATGACGGCATCTCAGTCCAATTCAACAAATGGGCCATGTCATAGGCGTACCTGTATAGTTTGATATAATCCATAGAACAAAATGTGAACTTGAACAAGTTCCTGATCTTGGTTTACACAGAGCCTTCGTTTCTTCATCTGTAAAAATGGATAAAAACAATATCCACGTCTTATGTGTGGTATGTGGTGTGGTGTGTGTGTGTGTGTGTGTGTGTGTGTGTGTGTGTGTTTGTGTTGGGTGAGACTCCCATAACCACAACACTTAGTGTCCTTGGGGAAAAGCACTTGGTAAAGGTAAATACTAATTTGCCTTACAGATATTTATATCCTGATGACCCATATATGCTGGGAGAATCTACCCTCTGAGCTTAAGTTTCATTTGAGGGGCTAAGACAGATGAGACATGGGTACATGAAAGAATAGAAAAACAGCATGCGGTGGTCTCAGACTAAGTAAGTACCGTGGGAGTTCAGAGAAGGGTCACGAGGGCTGAGCTGTCCAGACTTCCTGGGAGGAGCCGTGCTTCACAGGGCTCTAAAGCAGTGGTTTTGCTTTTAAAACTTTTTTGCTTGCCTACCCTCTAAATGAACTTTGGGGGAAAAAAGTCTCTTTTGCCTCACACATTTTAACTTGACATCTGAAATCGTTTCACTGTAAGTTTAAGTAGGTACAAAGGATATAATTTCTGTCATATTGTAAATATTGACCTTGTAGAATAAAATTACTCTCTTAAACGTATCAAATGGAAACTAACATAACAATTTTTAATTTTTGTCTTTTTATTGAAGTATCACTTATATACAGTAGAATGCACCAATCTTAAGCATGCAGCTCAATTAATTTTTACCAGTAGGCTGACTACCGAAATCCAGGTGTGGTATATATATATATCCAGCATTCCAGAAGGCACCCTTGTGCCCCCTCTCAGTCAATATTCCTCCACAGGTGACCATTTCTCTGACCTCTATCATCACCATGTCATCATATTTAGCTCCATAAACTAGTTTTATGTGATTTCCTTTGTTCTGGCTTCTTTCAATCAACATGAAGTCTGTGACTTTCAAGCATGTTGCTGTAGGTCGCAGTAGCTCATCTTTTTCATTGTTGTATAGTATTCCACTGAACGAATATCTCACATTAAAAAAATCTCGTCTACTCTTAAATGGACATTTTGAGTTGTTTCTAATATTTGGCTACAAAGCTACCATGAGTTTTCTTCTGTATATATATTCTGTGGACATAAACACTGATTTCTTTTGGGTATGTATCCATGAGCAAAATTGTCAGGTCATACATCAGTATGCACCAGTCATCAAAACTTACCTGCACAAGTCAGAAATTGTACATTGTTCCTTTCTTTACCCCCTCGAACTCATAATCCCCTTCTACTTCCTTCACAGAATTTTATCGTAATATATTTTTATGCTTGAAAACATTTTTATTGATTACTCTGTCATACTTTTTACCCAAAATATGCATGTAAATTGAAATGGTTGTTTAAACAATTTCCTTAGGCCATAAAACTCCACCTTTCTTTTGGATTGATTTATCACACAACTCATCAAAATAACATCAATATTTTATAATTTGATAAATAACTACGAAACATAAAGAGCGTATGAGAAATGCTTCTCTTAAGGAGACGGGTGGAGTGGTTCATAGCAGTACTTCTCATACTTTAAGGTCCATAAGGACCAATCTGAGGACCTGGTGAAAATGCAGAAAGTCTGGGTTGGAGCCTGAGGTTCTGCATTTCTCATCAGCCCTCCGGCAATGCCAATGCTGCTGACCCACGGATCACATTTTGAGCAGCAAAGGTTTATGGTCCCTACATTGAAGGAAAATTTGCTGACACCAACATTCTCATTGTCTTTTTTTTTTTTTGCTACTCAGAAACCTTGACACTTTGGGGCACTGCCCCGTAGTCCGATTCTGGATGAGGGAGAAGTTAGTCTTTCATCTGCAAAGAGGGAGAAAGACTGTCATGAAGAGGGAGGTGGAAAAAGAGAGGGGTCCTGCCATCCAGACTGAGACACATTCTCAGGCAGAGCAGGAGAGTGGGAACGGAAGCAGGATCTCCAGCTGGTTCCCTTATAACTCTTCCCGCCTGCATGCCCCTTGGGAAGTCTTCCTATACCCCAGGGTAGGGCTGCCTCTTTTGCAGACCACTTTTCTGAAGGATGCTGAGATGGTGTCGGCCACCATTTATGCAGGTGGGATTGGACATTTCAAGGACTGGTTTGGATGGTTTGGAGAGCCCATTGGGGGGTCAACCCTGAGAAGGTAATTTTAGGGCTGGGTGGTAGATGGCCTTGAATTTCATGGTAAGGAGTTGGACTTAAAACTCAGGCAGAGGGGACCCTGGGGTGATTTGAGCAGGGCGCTGGGGTGACAGAGTGCTATGGGGTGACTGATCTGTTGAGCAGCTTGTGGGATGGCTGGGAAGGAGTTAATGCATGGGGACGGCAGCAGTGACAACACTGGACTTGAAGATAAGGTTGGCCGTGGCTGTTGGGATTGGGCTGTGATTTTTATCTCTAACACCCCGCAGCTTTTAAACTTTTGCCCTGGTTGCACAGACCTGGTTGCTCCATCAGTATTTCCTGAAGTGTGGGCTGCATTCCTCTAGTGGTACTTAAGATGTTTATGCACGGAGCTCAAGATAATTCAAACACCGCTCACGTTCCTGTTTCCCTTTTGTTGATAGAGAGCGAGAAGTTTAGGCTCTAGGGCCTTTGATAAGCAATAGTCTCTAGAGAGAATTTTACAAAATTTTTGTTTTCATTGAATTAATTTTTCTATGTACCAGGATGGCAAGTGGTTCTATTTTCCCTGTAGTGACATAGAATTTTTCATTTTAAATAAGTTCACTTCAGGAAGAAAAGTGGGCCAATTTGCTAGACGATATAGAGGAAATAATAATGCTGTAGCATGTGGATATGGCAGAAATTGTGGTGGCGACATGCAACAGTTCAACTTTGGGAAGCACTGGGTTTGACCATGTGGCAAAAACTGACATATGTGAGATCTTTGTGCCAATGACTGGAGGCTCTGAGTGGGGGTGGGGGGGTGGCGCTGCTGGAACTGCAGTGCCTGGGCCGCCAGCACTGGGTCAGCTGGGTGGGTCCCACCATTGTCCACACCACCAGCCTGACACCCCCTCCTTGCCTCTGCCCGTAGAGATCCGCACGCAGCTGGTGGAGCAGTTCAAATGCCTGGAGCAGCAATCCGAGTCTCGGCTGCAGCTGCTGCAGGACCTCCAGGAGTTTTTCCGTCGCAAAGCTGAGATTGAACTCGAGTACTCCCGCAGCCTGGAGAAGCTGGCCGAGCGATTCTCCTCCAAGATCCGCAGCTCCCGGGAGCACCAGTTCAAGTGAGGAGGGGCAGGGGTGTGGGCGATGGGAGGCAGTGCTTGGGTGGGTGGGCAGTTGGCTGTAAAGCTGAAAGGAGGCAGATGGCTGCCTCAGAGGCCCTGGGTCTGCAGGACGCGTACACCTCCCAGCCTCAGTCTTCCTTAGTGTAAAGTGAGATAGAAATAGTTCTCCGCAGAAGGATGGGGTAGGGAATAAATGAGTACCCTGAGACGACTGCTTGTCACAGACAGTGCGTGCTCGATACATGCTGCTGTCATTCTCGTCTTACCAAGCACCAGGCACTGTGCTAGCCTCCATTTGGGCCAAGGGACACCCCACCTCCTTCCAGGGCATCCTGGTCCTAGCCAGTTCTCTTTTATTTCCGGGTCAGCCAGCCCACTTCCAAATTCCTTTAGCACAAGGACCTTAGAATTTCTTCTCCGTGGAACTGATGTTGAAAGCATTCTTCTCCCTTACTCCCCTGGAGAACCAGTGCTGGGGCTCTCTTCCTGCCTTATTTACTTATTTACAAGGCACAAATCCTCTGTGAGCTAATTTCTCATGCCCCAAGCGCTCTGTTCCTGGAGGCACGGTCCTCTCAGGCATGTGGGGGGCCCCGAGTCCTCCAGCGACAAAACCTTCTGTGCTCAAAACTCTCCTAAGTGTATGCGGGAGCCACAGCCTTGCTGGGACACATTCACCCCACAGGGGAGACACCACCTTGCAACTGTTTTTCCCTCTGCGTGCTCCCCAGATGTTCGCCCTCCTCAGGGCATCTCTCCAGCCAGTGACCCTTAACTGCAGGAGACCAGAGACTTGCTGCAACCCGTCCGACCTGATACTTCTTTCTCTGGGTCCAATCTCTTTTTCCCCTTTCTTTATATTTTGTGATTGTGGTAAAATACACATAACATAATATTTACCATCTTACCCATTTTGAAGTGTACAGTTCAGTGGTATTAAGGACGTTCACATTGTTGTGCTACCATCACCACCATCCACCTCAGAACTTTTTCACCTTCCCAACCTGAAACTCTGTCCCCATTAAAAATGAACTCCCCATTCCTCTCCCCGTAGCCCCTGGCAACTACTGTTCTACTTGCTGTCTCTACGAATCTGACTACTCTAGGGACCTCACATTAGTGGAACCATACAGTATCTATCTTTTTGTGCCTTATTTCACTAAGCAGATCCTCAAGGTCCATCCATGTTGTAGCATGTGACAGATTTCCTTCCTTTTTAAAGCTGAATAATATTACATTGTATGTACAGACCACGTTTTGTTTATTCATTCTCTGTCGATGGACACATAGGTTGCTTCCACCTTCCCCTCCGTAGTTTTGCTTTCCACTCTGGCCAGAGGGCGTGCTTCCTTTAAAGTCCCCTGAGCATCTTCCTTAGTCTGTGCCACCGCATTCGAATACTTACTTTTGTGCCTTCTCCTCTTGACGTGTGCAAATAAGAAATTGCTTTATTAAAGGGCAAAAATTCATTACTCCTTTGCAAATGCTGTGCTTATTTTTCTACCAAATCACATCTCTTTAAACTTGCACTGCAGAAGGAAGCTTCTATTAATAATTTCCTTCCAGGCACTGTCTACATCCTTTCACATACATAATCTCGTTTTCCTGATATATTTTTTGGGAGAAAATTTGTGTATGTTTTTTTTCCAAGTGATAAAAGTAAAAGGGTCATTGTATACAATTTAGAAATACATAAAGCTAGGAGAGAAAAAAAAAAAAATCACTCACAGTCCTGCCATTCAGAAGCAACCACTGCTCACATTTTGGTGGCTTTTCTTGCTTGTCTTTTAATAATAACAACAGCAGTGGTAATTCATTGCGTGTGTTAACTGAGCGCTTGCTTTGTGCCAGGCGGGTATTACTTCCTCATCTTAAAGATGAGGACCATGAAGCTCTGAGAAAGCAGCTTGTCCAAACCTGTCTGTGGACCCGTCAGTGGAAAGAGACAGCATTGAACCATCACTCTCATTCTCCCTCCTCACTCTGGGTGCAGCCTGGTGACAGCCATGGGGTCTGAACACCCCCTAAAACCACAGTCGCAGACTCATGTTCGGAAACCCAGTCTCTGGCTGAGCTGTCACTGGAGCCATCTGGGGCTGTGTGGTCAGGTTGGAGCCTCAGCTCCTGCCTCTCTCCTTCCTCTTTCATTTTCAATGTGGACATGGGGGAGAGGGGAAAGGCGGGGCACTGGGGAAGCTCGGGTGGGGGGTGTCCCCTGTTCCCTTGCATCACCTGTAACGAGCTTGGCCAACCCCTCATGTGTTCATTAACCGAGGCCACCAGATGGAACAGGAGCCCCAGCTGGCACTCGGGCCAAGCAGGCTGCTCGACATGGTATGAAAGTCTAATTAGGGTGTGGGCCAGGCCAGCGCAGCTGGTGTGAGCCCTCTGCACCATGCTAACGCAACGGCACAGCCCCCAGCGGCTTGGGAAGTGGGCGTCTCTAGGGGATGCCTGGACTTGCCCTCTGACCCCAGGGCCAACCAGCAATGACCCCTGCCTGCCTCTTTTTTGGAGCTCAGCACATAGGGTCTGCATCCTAGCTGTCCGCAGAGGCCTTGTCCTGCTGTCTTACGGGTACTTCATTGAAGGGTGTCCATCTGTCTGCTGGTAGTCTCTGAGCACTTGGAGGGCAGGACCCAGGTCTTGTCACTTTATTCCCACTGCGGTGGGCCCAGTGCCGGGCAGAGATGGGGTGCTTGTGAATGAGTGGGAGAAAGTGGGGGAGAAGAAGAGGAGGGACGGTATTTACTCAGTATATAAAGTCTACTTGGCAGAGAGGGAATTGATTTGCCCAAGAGCTCACAGTGGCAGAAGTGACATGGGAACCATCTTAGACTATCGGCTGCTATGATAAAGCAGCATGGACCCGGAGGCTTATAAACAGAAATCTATTTATCAGAGTTCTGGAGCTTGGCAGTCTCAGGTTAGGGTGCCAGCGTGGTTGGGTTGTGATGCAGGCCCTCTTTTGGCTTTTCGTCTAATCCTAATTACCCACCAGAGGCCCGCCCCCTAAAACCATCACATTGGGGGGAGGATTTCAACATATAACTTTTGGCGGGGATGCACGTTCAGTCTATAACCGGAACTCAGGTCTCTTGACTCTAAGTCCGGTGCCCCTCCTCTCACTCCGTGGGCCCCAGCTTCTCCCTACTCACCTAGATAATAATAAAAAAAACCCATTACAGTTGCCCAGGAGGTGCTGTGTCTAGGCTAGACTTACCTGTGTTGTGTTCTGTGTGGCACACGATTCAAAGAAAGGCTAAGATGATGGCTCTGAGGGTTACCTGGGGCATGTTGAATATTTAGAGGACAATGCCATCACGTGCTTCTTTCCTACCATCACAGATTTCTCTTCTAACCACATTTCTCTTCCAAAGCCCTCTGACACCTTTGCTGTCCTAGAATCCTGGTGATAAGCCAGGCACATAGAGAGGAGCCGGGGGTTTTATCTCACGCCAGCTGAGCACCCTGCCAGCGGAGTGGCTTATTTTACAAAGGACCCACAGTGAGCTGTTGAGTGAGAAAAGCCAGGGTTCCTGACTTCCTGCTCGGGCTCCTCTCTCCAGGAAGCCATGTTGGTCGTTCATTTATTTGAAATGAATGTATTGAGGACCTCTTATTTTCCTGGACTGTGCACTGTGCTAAAGACACAAAGATTTAGGAGACGCAGTCTCTGCTCTCAGATATTCTCTCTTCTCTCCAGAGGCGAGTACATGGCTTGGGGAACGCCCGTGGATGCTGGTGTGCCTGGGCAAGCACCCAATCCTTAGGGCTCTGCTCTTTGAACCCTGACCCCTGCTCGCTTGCTAGGCCTCAGCGTTTAGGTGTCACTTTCTCTCGTGCTTCCTCTGTGTGCCCCTAATATTCTGTACTTATTGATTTGCTTATTCGTCTAATATTTATTGAGCACCTGCTACGTGCCAGGCCCTGGTATAGTGGTAAACGAGATAGACTTGGTTCCTACCATGATGGAATTTAACATCTAGTGGAGGAGAGAGGTTAAGAATCAAACATTAAAAAACCAAAGCAAATGATTGCTAGGATGGAAATATAATGCAAAGTGTCCTGGTTATCTATTATGTGTAGCAGCAACACTCCCCAAACTTAATGTACACCATGATTTAGTGCGTCAGGAATTTGGACAGGGCTCAGCTGAGTGATTTTTCTGCTTTATGTGGCATCAATTGGGATTACTTAGTGATGTTCAGCTGTGGCCAGGGTGAGCCGGAAGGTCCGACACGGCTTGACCCATGTACCTGGCACTTTAGTGGGGACAGCTGGAAGGCTGGGCTCAGCTGGGTTGCCTTCCTCTCCATGTGACGTCAGGGCCTGTCTACCTGGCGCTTCATCTAGGTGTTAGACTTCAGACATGGTAGCTCAGAGCTGTGAGAGAACAATGGGGAAGCTGCAGTCTTCTTCAAGGCTAGGACGGAGCACGTCTTCTCAACCCTAGCTCAGCTTCAAGGGGACAGGAAATAAAGCCCTCCTGTCATGGGAGGTCTGCCAGGATTTGCAGCTCCCTGAAATCCTCTATCCTGAGCTAGAAGGCAGTCAGGGATGGCTCCTGGAGGCGGTGGCATTTAAGCAGAGCCCTGAGGGACGGGAAGGAGCAGTTGTGAGGGGCAGTGTGAGGGGAGAGACGCCGGTGGGGCTGGAACTGGTGATGAGGGCAGAGTAGGAAGTCACTGAGGCATCATATGTAGGGAGTAGCATGATCTGATTTAGATTTTTAAAAGATCACCCTGGATTGGAGGGGGCAAGAGTGGAGCTGAGGAGACCAGGGGGTGAGTGGGAGTGTCGCTGTCCAGGCAGCTGGTGACGATCACCTGACTGACGGCAGAGCAAGTGAGAAGGAGTGAACAGATGCTGGGAAATCTTTCAGAGGTGGAATTGGGGAAAAGAGAGGAATCAAAGGTGTCTTCCACTTCTGACTTGAGATGGAAGGAGTTGAGAAGGGAGGTGAGGCAAAAGCTGCCACCCTGTTTTCTTGTCTTTTGATAACCACTGGGCTATGAGCTTCAAGATGGCAGAAAGGGAGGCAGTTGACCTGGGGTCCCTAGCACCTAGCATCAGGTTTGATGTATGGCTGGTACTCACTAAATGTTTGTTGAATGAGTAAACGAAGGCCAAGTGGTAATTAGAGTTGCCCTGGGCTGGGAGTGGTGGGCAGCAGAGCAGGGGACATTTGTCTTCCGGTTACCTTAGGAGCTTGGTGAGGCCATTTGGGTGAAGGGTCACCCATGCCTGTGCCTGGTGCCTGGCTCAGTGTTGCTGAGAGGACAGAGCGTGGATTCCCTGACTGGGGCACAGGGACCACAGAAGCTGGAGCACTAGTTTACAAAGTGTGGTCCTGACCAAGCGTGGGCATCACTTGGGGCCTTGTTAGAAATGCAAAACCTGGGGCCTCCCTTACTGCTGAATGAGCAACTCGGGGGGTAGGGCCCAGCAATCTATATTTTAACAAGCTCTACAGGGTATTCATGTTTAAGAGTCACCCAGTATGATGATTGTCTAGATGACAAATTGTTACAACTCACCTTCAGGCCATGCTGGCCTCCTAGATCCCTCCTCTTCCCCAGCGTAAAACCCACGACCCACCACCCTTTTCCAGCCAGGCCTGACCTAGGCTTGGCTTGTCCTTTCCAAGGCCTGGAGCTGGGAGCCCTTCCTGAGGAGGTGTGGTGTGGAAGGACACACGGGGCCTGAGAGCTAGCTGCCGCTTGGGGAAGGAGGAAGTTCTCAAGCAAGCCCAGGAGTTCTAGGAAGCCAGAGTTTTCCTCGGGCTAAGGCTTTTCCTCGGGCTAAGGCTTTTCCTCCTTCAGAGCGGTGTTTTCTAAAACACCAATACTTTAAGATGTCTAGGAGAGAGAGAGAGAAAATATGCGTGAAGCTGGGAACAACTGCCCCTCTGGACCCCCTCTTAGAGATTCCCAGCACACGTTAGGATAAGGACGGCTCTGAGAAGTTTGGTGATAAATGAGCCTGCTGACATCTTTCTAAATGCTGTGTGACCACAGAATTCTCCCTCCCCCATAGTATTGATTACCATTTCCCCAACTAGCACTCCTTGTTTGAAAAGCTCTGTTCTAGACAAACGCTGGGCTCCCTCTGGGATGCTGGAGCTACAGGCAGTGCTCTGTATGTGAGGTGACAGAGCTCTTTCTTTCCGACTCCTCAGTTTTGATATCTCTGACCTTCCGGGGATATACCTGATAAAAATGCTCTCTCCAGAAGGCTAAGTTTTGGTTGCTGCTATTTGGACAGCTGGAAGGGGTGGGGAGAAGCAACAGGGAATTCTATTCAAATATGTTTAAATGGGCAAAACCAGAATTTGGAAAGAGCTGGGGGGTGCTTGGTTAGTTAATGAATAATGCTTAATATTTTATGCAACGGAGGTTTGGAGCATCTCTCAGCTTCACAGAGCAGTTGGGAGGGGAGATTCCAGTGAGCAACTAATTTGATCGCCGAGGAGACATTTTTTCTGGAGTGGGGGGAGGTGAAGCATCACAGACTTTTTTCAGAGGTAGCATTTCCTTACAAAGTTGCTATAATTTAGATTTAGCCTTTCAGGTAAATCCTAAGCAGAGAAGTACTTTTGTGGCTGGTAAATTGAGCCTATAAATGTGCAAAGGATTCAGAATGAGTTTCCTCAGAACGAGGTGGGGAAAATGGGGAAGGTTCTCCCGGAGGGTCTTGTGTCTCCATTCATAGCTATTACTATTACTATGACGACTGTCACACTAGTCATGACTTTCCAGTAATATTTCCCAGAGCCAGTAATTCCCCCACTACAGCGTGCAGTACCGCTCTTTCCTGATGGCTCAGTGTCTGCTGTGCAGGTTGCTTAATCTTTTGAATACTCTCACATCCACATTATTGCGTGCCAGCGGCTCTACGAGATGTTTTATATGCATTGTCTCGTTTAACCTTCATGGTAAACGTGGTGAACTTCGAGGCAGGTACTATCTCTGTATTTCTAGTTGAAAATGTTGAGATTTTGAGAAATTCAGTAATTTGTCCAGAGGGACACAGCTGGAGTAGGTTAAGTAGCAGAGCTAAGATTGGTTTATTTGGCTCCAAAATGCCAAACTGCTTCTAGCTACGTGACGTTGGGTGCGTGTCCCTTCACCTCTCTGGGCTGGGTTCGTGTTTCCTGAGAGCCACCCATCAGACCAGGCCACATCGTCCTTACGTGGGCATCAGGGCTTCCCTCCCCTCCTGCCGGTCAGCTCCTGCTCGTCCCACCATGGCCAGCTCGGGGCGCCTCTTCTGGGAAGCCCCAGCTATTGATTCCACGCGTGCAGTGATCTGTGTGTCATTCTCATGGCGCTCGGGGCAGATGAGCAAGGAATGTGCCAGCTCATAGGCCTGGTTTTCCCACTTCAGTCTGCCCGCTGCTTGAAGACAAGGGGCCATTTCTATTCTTTCTATCTATCTATCTATCTATCTATCATCTATCACCTATCATCTATCTGATATATAACAGAAGCTCTATCAAAGTTTTTTGAATGAATAACTGATTAAGACCAAGATATGACCAAATGCTTTCTTCAAATACATGAACGAAATAGACTTATTTTGTGCAGCTGCAGAAGGAAAGAAGTGAGGTCCAAAATAACATTTTCAGAGAAGCCGACTTCAACTCACCCTTGAGAACGTTCCAGTAGCCAGCGCTGTCCAGCCCAGCCAGGGCTGCCTTGGAAGGTGCGAATGGCTAATCTGTGGAGGTGTGTACTCAAAGGCACGGGGGTTTAGGAGCATCTGTCTATAAGGTGACGGACGCTCAGACTGGCTCAGGGCTCCTCAAAAAGAGGGCGGGATCACTGACAGCACGAACCATAAATATTAAATTACCTTTCAGTTCTCTTTCAGTTTTCGTGGTTGGCTCCAGGAGAAAGTCTCAGATTGGTGCTAGCATGTTGCTAATGCCTCTCTAATCCCACTTTTCACAAATTGAGGGGGTGTTAGCATCTGCCCAGGACTGAGTGATACTGTTTAGTTTTTTCTTGAACTTACTTTTTTAGTTACCTTCTATTTATGGCAAGTGATTTTTAAAAAATTTTATTTTAACATAGACTAGGGAAAATCCTTTATAAATAAATGCAGTTAAGTAAAAAAGGACAACCAGCAGGGACGTGTGATGGTAGGCAGGAATGGCAAAACTCCTGAAGCCAGCATGACACCTTCTCTGGGAAAGGGAATCTCTTGCATCGCAACCCTCTCCATCCTCCAACTTCTTTTTTTCATTGCTGGGAGGGATGTTAAGGCTGGAGGCTCAGCCTAGAGTGGTCTTTGCGATGGCTACAATCCCCTTTTCTCCTTCCAGTTTTTCCTTCTAGTCCTTTCTCAGATCCCACCCCAGGTTTCCTAGGATCCTCTGAGCCTATAATGAGCAACATCCAAAGTACTAACCAGGATGAGATTTATTTATGTACGATATGTGATATGTGCGTATACCTGTGATATGTGCATATCATTCAAATTTTATTCTAAAAAATGAAAACTCGATGTTGTAATAATGGAGATTTAAGCAAGCTGTAATATGCAAGGGTTTAGTTTTGACTCAATTCCATTAGGCAAATAGCATAATAATGATCTTTGAAGATCATACAGTACCTTATACTTTGCAAAGTGACTCTCCAGACTTGAGTTGCTTAAATCCACCCAAGAGTCCTGGCGGGGCTGGGGAGAGTTCGGGAAGGTATTATTCTCCCCACCTGACAGGCAAGGAACCTGAAGACCTGGCCTGGCTTAGGATCCCCTGCTGACCAGGGAAAGAATTAGGCAGAGGAACAATGGGTCAGGACCCTTCGTCTGCCTAGCACTGTACACACCGCATGGCCCACCCATTTTGCGGGCAGATATATTAAGGCAAAAGGGGCTTGCAGAAACAGAGAAGATGAGGTTGGCCTGGAGTTGCCTGGAGCAGAGATTTTCATTCTGGTACCAAGAATACATTCAGGAGGTTCAAGGGGAGCTCAGAGGAGATGCTGGACACCAGACCCAGGGCACTGTCACTTTGAGGTGTGGGGAGCAAATGAGTGAGGGAGTAATTCTGTCCCAGGGTGGAGGGGGAGTCACGGGACCATTCTCACTGGGCCTTGAAATACATGTAAGAGTTTGCAGGGGGAGAAAGTAGTAATGGGAGGAGGAAAAGCAACATTTCTAGAAAACCTACCATGGGCCATAGATTTACATACACCAGTCATTGGATTTTCCCAACAACCTAGTGAGGTGCTGGTGGTAATATAGTGATGATAATAACAATATTATGATATGTTGGGTTTGATGCTAAGCACATCCCATTAATTACTTCACTTAATCCTTAAAATGCCACTTTGAGGTAGGTGTTTATCAACCCCATTTTGTAGATAAGGAAAGAAAAGGTTTAACTAACTTCCTAAGTTCACCCAGATGGCAAGGGGCAGAACTGGTATTTGAACCCCAGCTTTGACTCCATAGCACCCCAGATGGGTAAGCAGAATCTGCTTCAGCCAGGCGACTCAGTGGAGGTAGTCCTTCCCCGTCAGAATTACTGTGCTTCAGGGCAGGCATCAGCCAAAGGCAGCTTCTAAGTCAGTGGATTTGAACCGGCAGGAAGGGGCTCTGCCGTGGGTAGGTTTCAACAGACACACGGATAAGGGCATTGCCACCAGTAAGTGTGAAGTCTCCATGAGCATGAGCACCTTCTAGAACTGAGAGAAGGTGAGTGTGGCCAGAGGGCAGAGGGACAGGGTGAGGGGTGGAGACAAGGCCAGAGAGGGTGCCTGCGCTGGGCCAGGAAGGGCAGGCTGAGATCTGGTGGGTACCGCGGTGCACAGGGCTGCTGTAACAAGCATCACACCTGGCGGCGTAAGCAGCAGAGATGTGTCTCCCAGTTCTGGAGGCTGGAAGTCTGAGATCAGGCTGCCGGTTCCTTCTGTGGTCTGTGAGGGTCTCTGTTCCAGGACTTTTCCCAGCTTCTGGTGGTTTGTTGGCAATCTTTGGTGTTCCTTGGCTTGTAGACACGTCACCCCGATCTCTGCCTTCATCTTCACATATCATTTTCCGTGTGTGTGTGTGTGTGTGTGTGTGTGTGTGTCCAAATTTCCCCTTTTTTTATAAGGACACTAATGTTGGATTAGCGTCCACTTGAATGACGTCATTTTTACTTGATTCCCTCTATAAAGACCTGAGTTCCCAATAAGGTCTCACTCTGAGGTCCTGAGGTTAGGACTCCAGCATGTGAATTTTTGGAGGACACAATTCACTCATAATGGGCTGCTACCCCAGGTGGATCAGGAGTAGAGATTACCCCCCGACCCCCTGCCAAAGGCCTAGTTCAAAGGCCTTTCCTATAGGGATTAGCTGAGATCCACAGGGTGTTCTGTCTAAACCACTCATTTAGTTAGATCTTCTCATCTAGTTACTTCTGGATGACAGCTTTTATGTGTCGCTCACGTCATCTCATCAGTTGCCATTGGCACATGTGGGGTTTGTTTCTTCACTTATTCTATAAGCCCCTTAAAGGCAGGAACAATCTCTTATATTTCCTGTATCCCTCCATAGCCCTTGGCAGAATCCAATTCTTTCATTCATTCATTCACTCACTCTGCTAGTATTTTTTGAGTATCTGCTATGTGCTAGTCACAGAGGATTAAAAAGATGGCTGGGTGTGCCTTAAGAAGGCTCACAATCTTGTAGATGAAATTAATACAAACCAAGAACTGTGGCTATTAGTCAGAACACCTTTAGCCGAAGTGACAGAAATACTTTAGACTGGTTTAAGCAAAAATGGTAGTAATGGGAGGAGGAGAAATTTAAAGGATCAAAAATTCTACTCAAAAAATGTAAAGGAATAAGAGTTGGTTGGTCTCAGGCATAGTTGGATCCAGGGGCTCAAAGGATGTCATCGGGACCTAGACTTGCTCTCTCCATCTCTTGGCAATTTCCTGTCTATATATGTGATTATTCGGTGGTCACCTGAGGCCCCCCCTGGACTGTAACGTCCATGAATGAGGGAGTGTGGCTGATTTTACTTACTACTGCCTGGCACAAAAGATGGCACTAAGTTAATATTTGTGGAATGAATGATTCCTGCTCCAGCTAGGGCAGTGAATTCCAAATCCTGCTTGGGACAGCTTAGGTAGCAAGAGGTTCACCACACCTTTTTGGCACTGGAACTAATTGAGGAGCATTCTTTCCTCCATTTTTCCACCAAAACACCTGAAGTTGCATCTCACTCTGTGGCCAGGATGGTGAATTGCTGGTCACAGGCTCACCATGGCTCAGGGATGATTCCTCAAAGGAGTGAGGGAGAGAGTGAGGGAGCGAGTGGTCAATTTTGCCGGAGGATGCACTGGGCTTTGAAGTACACATAAGAGTTTGCAACAGTGGCTTTGAAGAAAAAATGCATGGTGCACTCTTTCTACTGTGATTATTAGCAGTCATGGTATATTTGGTCAGGAGAGGACCTGCCTGAGAGCGAAGAAGTCTAGATTTCCTGAGAGAGGAAATCTAGATATTATTATAAAAAGAAAGGGGGAGAGATTCTGAGCAGGAAAGAGTAACAGATGTGTACTGTTATGCTCCGTGAGGAATGGGATCCTAGAGGAGTGAGGGAGTGCTTTTCAGAGGCAGCTTTGCTGGCAGCCACCCAAACAAGCCCAAAGTAAAACCCAAGAACGTTCTGGAAGGGAGCAGGAAGCCAGAGGCACGGACTCGGCGTCTTGAGAATGGTGTCAGCTGTAGCTGCTTGCCTCCCTCCCTGAGGGACCACGATCCCAGGGCAGTAGATTTGGATTTTTCTGCAATGTGGGGCTCTGCAGGCCTGGAAATGGGTTCTGTTTGCTAAGCAGAATTTTCCAGCCCCCAGCTGAGAAGCTGGAGAAGCTGTCTCACTGCTAATTTCATTTTCCTATCTCACCAGCTTGGCAAGGCTTTCACTGCTCTAGCTGCAGTCTCTTGGAGCCTCAGACCCAGCTCCCCTAGCCAAAGAAAGAAAGCTGTGATTCACCAGAAATTTTCATTGCTATTTTCTGGCAAAAAAAAAAAAAAAAAATTATATATGTATGAAAATTCTCACATTATGCCTTAGCTCAGCAGCTTCTACCTGCTGTGTAGATGCTGGGATGTTAGATTGGAAAAGTAGAAAGCCTGCTCAAGACATGCCTCAGAGGAGAGAGCGCAGGTCCAGGTTCAATTTGACGTTCTCCTAAAGTACAGCTGCTACAGGCAAAAATGGCTGATAGCATGGAGAGCCGGCTCTCAGGTCCAAGGGGCCCCACTTTCAAAAGGGACAAGTAACCAAACCCCTGAAAAGGGAAGGGCAAAACCGAAGGTTCTCAAAGGCCAATGTCCAGCTCTGCCATCTATGGCCCGGGTGCTTCTTTCCGTGGTCCCAGAACAATCCAGGTGGCCAACAGGACGGTGACCGTGTGCTGGCCGGAGCCTGCAAAACCCTGCACCTGCCCCCTCCTCTGCCTTGCTTCTTCCTGGGCTCCTACCACACTGGTCTTTATTCAGTTCCTTCAATGCACCAAGCTCCCTGCTCCCCAGTGAGCCTTTGCCCATTCTGTTCCCTCTGCCTGGGACCCTCTCCTCCCGAGTCCACTCTCCTAACCCTCTTCACCTACCTCACTCCAACTGTTCCTTTAGGGACTAGCCGAAAGAGCCCTTCCTCAGGGACACTTTAGTGACCTGTGAAATCAGGCCAGGCTCCCTTGTTACAGGGCCTCAGGGCACCATGCTCTCCTCTCTAGCACTTTCTGCGGTTGTAACTTCACACACATTTGCTGGACTCTGATGGTTATCATCTCCCCCACTAGACTGTGAGCTTTATGTCGGCTCTAGCCCAGGTACTGCCATCTGGATGGCCCAGAAGCTCTTTAGACTTGTCTTATTCAAATAGAGCTCATTGTCTTCCCTCCCTGCTCTCTGCTGACCTGCTCCTCATCTCGGTAAATGCCCCCTGTTCTCCCAGGGCTCAACCTGGATACCTTGGGAGTGGTCTTGTAGGTCTTTTCCTCCCTCCCAACCCCAATCCCGCCTAGTATTTCTCGGATCGCTCACCTTCTCTCATCCTCCTTGAGTCTGTCCTCCTGATGGTAGCCAGAGTGAAAGTTTGAAAATGCAATTTCACCCTTTCACTCCCCTACTCCGAACCCTTCTATGGCTCCCTGCCAACCTCAGGATGAAGCTCAAATTCTCTGATGGGACTCAAAGGCCCTGGGTTATGTGGCCTCTGCCTAGTTCTCCAGCCTCTTTATCTCTCACCCCCCTCACAACACCACGCTCAAGCCCCCCTCAGCTATGCTCAGCTCACCCACATGCTGTCTCCGCCTCCCTCTGGGCCTTTGTTCATCCCATGTCTCCACGTAGAAAACTGCCCTATCAAACTCCATTCCAGCCTTTAGTTCTCAGTCTAGGATATACTTCCTCCAGGAAGCCGTCGTGTTCACCTCACCACTACCTCCTCTGCTCCTTCTCATCACTATGTTTATGAGTCTGTGTCATCATCTTCTGTTTCCTTGTGTATCTCCCTTCCTCGAGTGGAAGGCTGAGGGAAGCAGGGTCTTGCCCGCTCTGATTGCTGCTGCATCCATAGTGCCGAGCTGTGCCTGGCACATGTACACAGACAGATGGTGCATGAGTGAAAGCCAGAATGAACCAAGACCTTCATCTTTCCAGCAGCTGCTCACTGTGGCTTGACAAGTCCTTGGTTGCTCTCCGGTACCTTTCTCCTCCTTGCCTCCTCCTGTAATTCCACCTAAGGCCGCATTGCCTCCTTCCCACAGCTTCCCATAAGGAAAGCGCTGATCTTTCTGCTCTTTCTCGTATCTAATCTCCCTGACCAGGTGACCTAGTTAATGACCTCCAAGCCATGCCAGCACTTCTGCACCCTTTCAAGCTCTCCCTCCCCTCGAAACTCACCTTCTGGCTGTGATTTCCATAAATTTTGCACATTTAATTCTCGTATGCTGTTCAATTCTTGCATCCCAGGCTGAGTTAAGCCCCTGAAGTAATTTAGGTAACAGCTCAATTATCTCATCTCTCTTTTACTCTAGTCTTTCCATTTCCATCGCCACCTAGGAAGCAGTGAAAAGTGGGATGTGGAAAGTATTTTCTACCCAAGCCTTCTTCTCTCCTTGCAGTTCTTTTTTCGGTTCATGTCATCAACATCTAGTCGCCTGAGAGCTGAACCTCAGAATCACCATCCACCCCTCCTTTCTCCCTCCTACTCTCTACTTCCAGGATGTCTCCAAGTCATCTGCTCTCCTGTTGAGGAGTCTCTCAAGTCCAGCCTTCCCTGGATGCTACCCAGGCCCTCGATATCTGTATTCTCCTGGAATAAGGTCACCTCCTGACTAGTTCTTCTGTCTCCAGCCCCATGCCTGTCCTACATCCATCCACGCATCAACCATCTACTCATTTACTTACCCATCCAGCCCCCCATCCATCCACCAGCCATCAATCCACCCTCCATTTTTTCCTCAATGATCTTTCTAAGACACACGTTGGTTAGCTCATACCTCTGCTTAAATGACTTCCATTACTCCCTACTGCCTATAGCAGGCATTCTTAACCCTGGATGCACATTAGAATGTTCTAGAGAGTTCTTAAAAAATACGAATACCAAGGCTCAACCCCCAGCGATTCTGACTTTATTGGTCTTGGATGGGGCTTGGGGCTTGCTGTTTTCTAAAAGCTCCCCAGGTGAGTCTAGTGTGCAACCCAGATGGAGAACTGTGTGGCCTAGAGGATAAAGTCCCAGCTAATTAGCCTGGCATTCAATGTCCCCACCCCCCAATCGATTCCTTCACTGTCTCCCAGGCCTCATGCCCTACCAATTTTCCCCTACCACATTGGAATTCTCGCTCTACTAAATTACTTCTGTCTTTGCATTCACGGTTCCTTCTGCCTGCAATTCCACCTTCCTCTGCGCTTCTGCCTATTTGGAAAACTCCTACCCATTCTTCAAGACCCAGACGAATGTGATTTTTCTTTATGCATCTCTCTGCCATAGTGTCTCCTAGGTGTCGTCTCCTACGTTGCTGGGCACTAGATGTGACTAACACAGAAATGGTCCCTGCTCTGAAAGAACTTACAGTAGTAGGGTGAGGAGTGGGGGAGGGAACTCCTTAAAGCAGACATTCTCAAACTTGACCATGCATCAGAACCGCCTGGAGGGCTGGTTAAAAGACAGCTTCTGGGCCCAAACCCAGGGTTTCTTATGAAGTGGTCAGGGGTGGCCCTGCATTCCAAGCAGTTCCCAGGTGACGCTGACACTGCTGGCCTGGGACCCCACTTTGCTGTGCCTTAGAGTCCGGTCACACGCATGCTCTCTGGGGAGGTGTCATTTAACCTGAGACCCAGAGGAAGAGAAGGAGGCAGTCCCGAGAAGAGCAGGGGCGACCCCATTCCAGATGGAGGGAGTAGTGTGAGTGAAGGCCCCAGGTGGGAAAGAGCCTGGTGTGAAAGCAGAAGGGGCAGTGAGTCTGGGACGTGGTGGGCACAGGAGGAGTGCAGGGCCTTCTCCACCTTCTCACGCAGAACTGATGCTTTGTCAGCTTCCACTGTAATCCTTCTCTCCCGCCTCAGCCCCTTGACAAGGAGCCCCTCCAAGGCAGGTCTGTGTCACGGATCCCCAGAGCCCACCTGAGACCTGACACGGAGTAAATGCTGAGGGATTCGGGCTGGGTGGTTGAATTTTAGTGTTCTGGCCTTTTCTCTAGGTTATAAGCAAGGGAGAAATCGGTTTGTTTTTCCTAGGCAGCATGTCGCCTCCCTTTTCCTTAGAGAGTTTCTAATATATCTGCCTCTAAACCAAATTCCCTTCTCCCAAATTCCTGCTACCTAGACAGATTTTTAGTCTATTTGGTGACAGAAAGGAAATTTCTCTAAGTCAAGCAGCCTTCCTCACCTCTCTTTCCCAAGCCCAGGGTTTGGGTGGGGTGAGGGCGTGGGGGTGCTGTGGGTGCCCGGAGGCCCTCAGGGCTGCACCCCCCGGCACGTCCACGTGGCTTTCAGGGGATGATGCTGCGTAGTGAGAGCCAGCAGAATTCCCTTCTTCAGAAACACTGACAGTGGGAGGCTGAGAGGTAACTATGGCCAGCTCTCAGAGATGACCTGACTACCCTTAGGGCACGGGAGGCAAGGCAGGCCTGGGGGACCTGGAGCCGACCACCCTCAGGTGGAGGATGGGCCTCTCCCCCCACATCCTGCCTTTCCAACGTCTCCTTACTGCCCTGGAAAGCAGAGTAAGGGAAGAGTCAGGGTTAGAGGGCAAGATGGCCGCTTGGCATTGTGGGTTTGATTTTGGTTTCGAATTGCCCTTCCCTCTTTCTTCCTGGAGAACAGGACACACCCTTTATTGAGGCTAACAGAGGGGTCTTTGGTAAAGTATAGACAAGAGAGGTATTCCCCCGTTTCATTTTTTGGAAACAGCCCATTTCCCAAGCTCTCACACTTCAGGGTGAATCTGAGTCTCCTGGAGGGCTTGTTAAAACCCAGATTGCCAGGCTCACCGTAGAGTTTCTGATTCAGCAGTTCTGGAGTGGGGCTCAAGAATCTGCGTATCTTTCTTTTCTTTTTTTTTACTTAAAGTTTATTGGGTGACAATTGATAAAGTTACATAGATTTCAGCTGTACAATTCTGTAATCCATCATCTATATCTCACATTGTGTGTTCATCACCCAGAGTCAGTGCTCTTTCCATCACCATATGTTGGAGAGAATCTGCATTTCTACAAGATTCAGGTGATGCTGCTGCTGCTAGTCTGAGGAGCACATTTTGAGAGCCCCTGTTTTAGCATAATGTCCAGCGAGAAGATACTAAGAATCCATCAGTCATTACAGGACAAAGCTTTATTTGTCTTATGTGTACTTTACTCAAAGCAGCTTTCCTTAACCCCTCTTCCGAAATACCAAACGTGAAACCCTTCAGGCCTGCAGCTGGAGGGGTGAAGGCATGGGTTTCCAGGAGGCTGAGAGACAGAAACTGACCCTGGGGGTGTACAAAGGGTTAAGAGCCTGAGGGGAGCCCAGAAGTTGGGAGAGGCAGGGAAAGGGAAGGGAAGGGTCCCCTTTTTGTTCTTTTCAATGTGTAGTTATAGAACTCAGAAAAATATTTCAAACACAATTGGTTTAGTATTTCTTAGCCCCAGGAAAAGCAGCTTCTTCCCAGAAGGGAGAGATGCAGGTAGCAAATGGGATGGGACCTAGAGCGCCTGGCCTGGGTGTGGGCCCCAGCCCAGCTCTGTGACCTTGGGAGGATCACTTCAGTTCTCCTAGCGTCTGTTCCCCAGCTGTAAACGTCTTAGAATAAAACTCAGCTTGAAAGGGCCCCGTGAGGGTCAAAAGAGCCATGGTGAGTGACACTGTAGAACACTGTCTGGATGGCAGTTCCAGTGAAGCCAACCCGCGCTGTCTTGGTTTCCACAGGAAGGACCAGTACCTCCTCTCACCCGTGAACTGCTGGTATCTGGTCCTGAATCAGACCAGGCGGGAGAGCCGAGACCATGCCACCCTCAATGACATCTTCATGAACAATGTCATCGTCCGCCTCTCCCAGATCAGTGAGGATGTCATCAGACTCTTCAAAAAGGTGGGCAAGCAGGCCATCTGATCTGCCCGGGTCTCTGCCCCAGGCTGCCCATGGCAACACTATGCCAGCCAGGATGGAATGTGGCTTGGGGACCTGGAACCAGGAGGGCAGGTGTGTTGAAGGGTGCAAGGGGTCAGGGCTAGACTTGGCATCGCAGGCCCTGAGTTTGAATCCTGGGTATGGATGGGGGTCTCAGCCACTTTAGCAACCACCACAAAAATAAAAACCTGTGCATGATTGGGTTGGTAGTATACATTCATTGTATGAAATTTGGGAAAACAGACATGAGCACACGCATAAAAATTAAAATCACTTGCAAGGTTGTCTATTGCTCAGCAGTATTTACTTTGGGGTCATAGGTATTTCTTTATATGTACATATGCAAATACATTTTCTGTGAGTGCTCATATGTATACATTTTCCAGTTTACATATGCACTTTCCCCAAACGAGATCAGACAGCATGTATGATTTTACTATCTGCTTATACCACCTGAAAAATTATATAACACTTTATTACAGAATTTTCGCATGTCAATAAGTACATTTCTTTTCTTGTTTCTTTTTTTAAATTAAATATATCGGAGTGACAATAGTTAGTAAAATTACATAGGTTTCAAGTGTCCAATTCTATTTCTATAATACTTTTGAATGATTACATAGTTTTACATTATACAGATGCAATCTAATTTATTTAACCAATCTCTTATTGTCGAACACTTAGGTTAGTCCATTCTTTTACTCTTATAAATAATACTGCTATGAGCAAGGTTGTATATACACCTTTGTCACATTCACTGCTATTTCCTTAGGTTTCTGCAATGGGAATTTTGGAGGGCAAAGTTTGCTTATTTTTAAGTCTTTTAACAGTCTGCTCGGTTGCTTTCTGAAAGGTTTTACCCATATAAATGCCCTGAAGCCGAGTGTGGAGGGAGCAGTTACATTCTATGCTGCTGAGGTCTCTGTATCCCAAGTCCTTTGCACATTGCCTGGCAAACACTAGGTCCCGCATAAGTGTCTGTGGAACCGAACTCCCTTCTGTGAACTTCAGTCAGTTTCCTCCTCTGTAAAGTGGGCAAGTCAGTAGCCTCTGTGGGTTCCATCCTCTTTGTCTCGCAAATGGGGCTAAGATCCACTACTTCCCAGTGGCTGTGTGAGGGTTAACTGAGATGGTGTATGTGAAGGAGGGAAGTGTTACTGGGAAGTGCTTAGGGTATGGTCTTTGGGTCCAAAATTCTTGAAATTCCTGGGTTCATAATCCTGGTTCCATCGTTAGCTTTCCATCATTAGTCTTGTTCCTTAAACTCACTGAGCCTTAGCTTTCTCATTTGTGGGATGCGGATAGAAATACCCACAAGGCAGTTGGGAGGGTTACAAGGGCTGTTCACCCCAAGGAAAGCAAGGAGAATAGCACCTGGCACTGAGTAAGTGCTCAGGAAAGCTGGCTCTCGTCCTACCAAGGTAAGAGACTCTTACTACTAAAATAATCCATGGCGTCTGTTCTAGTCAGGTGCCCATTGTAGGGATTAGGCAACCTGGGATGGCTAGAAAGAAGCACAGGGAAGAGGACGAGCTGATTTGAAATATAATGATCTCTCCATGGTCTGTCTGTGGATTGTCCACTCTGAGGGTGACGTCTATAGCAAAACTGTAATTGCACACTGGTTCCTTCCCTTCACACAAGATGCGCTGGTCTCGTCCTGGGGCCATGTTTACCAAACATAGTCTAAGATTACTATCTCCATAAGGAAACATAATTAGGAAGGTAAATACAGTGCAATTAAAAAAAACCAAACACACCACACAGTGCTTTGCAGAGTCAAACTGAAGTGACTCTGGGTCCCTTGGTCCCATCATAAGCCTCTGCCTGCTGCTGCTGTCACGTCAGTTTTCCTGGGTGGGAGTGACTCACAGAAAAAAGGTCATCCAAGCCTTTAGGAAATGAAGGGTCTTTTTCCTGAGCTGAGCCTGGGGACAAGTGAGATAAATCTTTTCAGTTCTCATTTAGGCTGACAGCAGCCTCACTTGTGATGGAGGTTAACAGGGTGGAAAATAATGAAAAAATGTCTACAGCTGAGCTCCTGGCTGCCTTGTTACCGGGCCTGTGCCTGTGGAACAAAGGAAATGAACCAGCCCCTGTGGGCCGGGAGAGAGATGGGGGCCGGGCCTGGCTGGATGATTTAGCATAGCGCGGCCCTTTTGGGTCACATCAGTTGTAGATAATCTCGGCACTGAGGCTGCACCCCTTAACTAACCATAATTTCCGCAGTCCTCAAAATTCCTGTGGGGGCTGGTCTCTGGTCAGGCTGGGGAACGGGCTTCTCGCTCACTCGTTTTATAGATGAGGAGGTAAAGCCTGAGAAGCTGCAAGGAGCCCCCGGACTTGGCAACTTTGGGCCCATTGTCATAACCAGCAGGAGGCAGTGTGGCTGGGCTTTTGGAGTCAGTCTCAGAGCCTCTCACTGACAGTGTGATTCTGGGCAAGTCTCTGTGAGCCTCAGTTTTCTCATCTGGGAGATGGAGACGGTGACAATGCATCTGTCAGGGGCCTGCTTTAAAGAGTAGATGTAGGTCAAATGGCCAGCACAGGCCTGGCATCCAGTAGGTGCTCATTAAATAGTGACTTGCCAGTGATCCCAGAGAACGGAGCGCCCACCTCGTTCCTGAGACAGGGTCCTAGTACTTGAGGGGGATGTTCCTGCACCACCCTGCCATGTCATGCTCTGGCAACGCGTCTGCAGGATGTGGGAGCAGCTTCCAGGCCAGGTGCCATTCCTGGGCTTGCGTCTGGGGTAGCTGCTGTGACTGCCAGCTTCTCACTTAATAAGTTACCTTTTCATGATTCTTTGTTTCCCCTTTTGCATTGGAATCTATTCTTATGACTAGAGGTAGTACTTCAAATTCCAGAAGCTATTTTAGGATTTGTCTGGGCAAATGGGCTTATGCATGCAGGTAGCCCTTGTTAAGTATGAGGTGTGGATCCACCATAGCAGAATGGAATTGGATAAGGCCTTAGAGCCCATTGTATGGATCAGAGCTCTGTGGTTGCAAACAACAGAAACCCAGATCAACCGGCTAGAGGGAAGAAAGGGAACTTACCAGCTCTCTGGAGCCAAGCCTGGCTTCAGGCATGGGGCACTTTAAGGGCACAAAGGAATTCAGTCTCTCTGCAGCTCTGCTCCAATTTCCCCACTTTTGTGGGGAGGGGGCAGTGAAGGGCTCTTTTGTAGTCAGTCTCTCTCCATGTGATGACCACATGGCTCCTGGAAGCTCCAGGCTTACATCTCACCTGCTTCAAGTTCAGTGGAAAGTGAGAGCTCCCTTTCCCCAGAGTTGGGTCGTATGGGCTCTGATTTGCCCATTGTGGGTCACATGAACACCCCTGATTGGGCACCTGTGGCCAGGGGCTGCAGTGTGGACTGACTAGGCCTGGGAAACCGCCCCCCCTCCACTGAAGCCGGGTGTACAACTCCATCTGACACATGGGACAGAGAATGGGTGAGGGGTGGTTCCGCAGGAAAACCTGGGGAGCTCTTACAAGAAGAAGGGTGAAATAAATCAACAAATGTGCACTAGGCTTTCTGTTCCAGCCCTTTTGTCATCCTCTGTAGGAGTGATCCTCCCTCTGCTAGATCACCTTCAATACATGGCATTCACTACCTCTCAGGACAGCTCATTCCTCTTTAGAGAATTCTCCCCAGTGTCGAGATGAAATCATACAGTGTCCCACTCACAGAGCCTGGTCACACCCTTGAGGACAACATAGCTCAAGTCACATGGCAATCTGTTAATTGCTCAAAGACAGAAATCATGATGACCCTCCCAGGTCTTCCCCTCCTCTGGGTAAATGGTCCAGGTTCCTTCACGTGTCCCCGTGGTCTGGCTTTGTGTTTCCTCCCCACCTAAGTCACTTCCTGGGTCTGTCTCTGGGTCTTCTCTGACCCACAGAAGTTAATATTCAGGACCATTCAGGGAGGTCTGACCAGCTAAGAGTAGAGCAGGGCTACATGACTATTTATTTCTAATATTGAAGTCTGTGAATGCATTTCATTTTCTCATGAGCGTCTCATCACTCTGAACTCTCAGCTCAAATCCCTAGGTATTTTTGTACCAACTGTTTTTAAATCTACACTATGAATTCTGCACTTATGTTTCTTTATACTTGCCCCTTTAAAACTTTATTTTCTCAGATTCTGGTCAAGTGGGATCTGTGTCCTTATTTAAAGTGGTTTTTCAAGCAACAATAGGGTAACTTTCCCAAGAGGTTGTAATTCTTCCTCTGTGGGAAAAGCCTGTTGTGTTACTTCTCCGTGCCTTCCTCTGTGGTGTTACCTTCTTCTAAATGTCAATTTTTTGGTCCTGTGTTTGATTTTTCTCTACCTTCTTAGTGGAGAGGTGGAAAGTGGGGCAGAGAACTCAGAATGAGATAGAGTGAAGGTGACCTTTGAGTTGGGTGTTGAAGGATGAAGAGGAGTCTGCCAAGTAGGGAAAGGCAGTTGGGGAGTTCAGTGTTAGGAGAAAGGCAAGAGCATTGTGGGTACTCTTGGATGGAGGTCCAAGGCAGCTCAGAATGGAGGCTGCAAAATGGTGGTCCACAGCTGAATTTGGTTCCCAAGGGTAACCTGCTCGGCCCTCACTATGTTAAGAAAATTAAATCAACATTTTAAATTGGGGGATTTCACAGAGAAATCAGGATTTTGTGTTTCTCTTGAAAACTCAGAAGCTCTGCCAGTACTAGATCCACGTGGGTTCATACTTGGCAGTAGTTGGCTGGAACTAAGTAGCTACTGCCCCATTTAGTCAGGGCACACTCTCCACTGCCCCATGGTCCCTGCTATTGGCCAGTATAGGGCACCTATTTGGCTCTTTTATTTTGCCTCCCTGGTCCTTTACATATTTGAGTTTGTGGCCTCATCTTTTTTTTTCTTTTTTTTTAATTTATTGGGGTGACAATTGTTAGTAAAATTACATAGATTTCAGGTGTACAATTCTGTATTACATCATCTATAAATCCCAGTGTGTGTTCACCACCCAGAGTCAGTTCTCCTTCCATCACCATATATTTGATCCCCCTTACCCTCATCTCCCACCCCCCGCCCCCCTTACCCTCTGGTAACCACTAAACTATTATCTGTGTCTAAGAGTTTTTGTTTCTCATTTGTTTGTCTTGTTCTTTTGTTGTTTTTGATTTATATACCACATATCAGTGAAATCATATGGTTCTCTGCTTTTTCTGTCTGACTTATTTTGCTTAGCATTATACTCTCAGTGGCCTCATCTTTAAACATTATCTACCAGAGATTGGTTTGTAAGAGGTTAGTTTCCAGAATCACCTGGAGGGCTTGTTAAACTTGCATTGTGGGGCCCTGCCCCCATGGTTTCTGATTCAGTAGGTTGGAGTGAAGCCTGAGAATCTGCATTTCTAACAAGTTCTCAAATGAGGTTGAAGCTGCTGGTCTGGGGACCGCATGTGGAGTCCAACCTCCTTGTTTTCCAGGTGAGGAAACTGAGGCCCCCTCCCTCTGGTAAGTGCAGAATCTGGCCCCAAACGCAGGTTTTTGACTCCAGGTCTGGTGCTGAGTCTCATACCCCCTGTGGTGTTCTATCTGCATCCTGCTTGCTTTCCCTTCTCTCCCCAACCATTTCTGAGACTGGGCACTGAAGCCCATTTCATTTCCAGCCTCAGCTTTTTTAACAATAGCCACCCATTATGCTATGCTCTGAGGCCTGCAGAATTTAATTACTTGCTGAGTAGGGAAGTGAATTTGATTGTTGGAAGCTGTGGTGTTCTGGAGGAAGCACTAATGAGGAAAGACTCTTAGCAGAGAAGAGAGGGCATTTGGGGGGCTTGTGTTTGAAAGCAGCCATTCACTGTGTGGCAATAAAGGCCTGGTCGTCAGTGAGCTTTTTCGTTCCCGCCTCGAAGATGTCTGTCACATTTCATAAATAAATCAGGGCTTTTGTGTGCAATAATTGCTTTGCTTTGTAACCAAGATCAAAAGCACCAATGGCCTTGGATTCAAAGCCAAGTTTATTTTTTATTATTGGGTTGAAGGAGAGAGTGAGAGTTTGCATGCTGGAGGGTCCAGCTATGAGGCCTGAATGGAGAGAGACGGAGCAACATGGGCAAACTGCCAAGCATGAGGGACCTTCAGCCACTCTCCACTGTCTCCTAGGGAGTTGAAGTCGTGAACACTCACTCTGCTAGTACATCCTGCTGAGCTGGTCACCATCAGGCATTCTCATTCCCAAGCCATTCAATAAACATATATTAGTACCATCATGACAGTAGCTAAACAATAATTATAGATAGCAAACAATTAGGGAGTGCCAGACTCTGGGCTATACATTCTATAGACATTTAATTCTTAAAGCTTAAGAGGAAGATGCTGTCATCATCCCATTTTACAGATGAAGAAACCAATGCTGATAAAGGTGGAGCTGGGATTTGAATCCAGATTTGTCTGACTCTGGAGCCCAGTGGTAAGAGCAGATACTAAAGAAAACAGAGAAATGAGTCAGACAGGATGCCCGCTCTCAAGGAGCTTACAGTGCAGAATGGAAGTGAAGCTAGATAGATGTGTAGCAGTGATTAAAATATAGGGAGAGGGAAGTTGGTTTAAAGGAGCAGGACTTCCAACGTGGGCTGGGCTGATGGGGGAATTCCGGGAAGGTTTTCTGTTGGGGAAGCAGCATTTGAAGTGAGCTTGCAGGAGTAGGATCTATCCCAGCCTGGGTTTCCCAGAAAGCAGACTCAGTGATTCCAATGCAGGAGTGTATTAATGAGTGCTCTCGGGGTCCCCACTTGCAGAAGGGAAGGAGAAAAGCAGGAGTCAGCCTTTGGAGAAGTTGGGCTGTGGTACAGTCGTAACAAAGGCCTCAACAGACTCCTTGGGGAGCTCTGAAGCTGAGGTGGCCCTTCCGAGTTGTGGTAAGGAGGCTGAACCTTTATACCCTCACGTGGTTTCCAGAAGGGGGTGTGGCCTTTGGCAGATGCCTTAACTTCAGCTGAGGCAGTGCCACATGGGGCTGCCACCTGAGGGTGTCTGTTAGCAGCACATGGGGGAAAAAGTCCTCCAGTCCTAAAGGGGATCGGGGTGGTACATCGCTATGTCCACAGCAGATATTCAGAGATTTGGGAAAAGTGAAAGACAGGATTCCAGACTAAAGTAAAGGCCCATGGGCAGAAAACTCTGGGTCCTGTATCATGAACAGGTAGGCCAGTGTTGCAGTCTAGTGCAGTGATTAGGGTTACAGAGAGACTCTCTGGCTCAATGCCTGCTTTGCCACTTTCAGGCCATGTGAGCTCAGCCTAATCCCTTGATCCTCTGAGTTTTGTAATTTTCAAAATGGAGCTAATAACCTTCTTCATAGGATTGTTATAAGGATTAAAACACAATGATATAAAAGCCCTACCTGGTACACCACAAGCAATCAATAAATATTCACAATTATAGGGATGATTTTGGGGACTTTAAGAACATAGTTAATCTTAGAATTAAGGTTGGAGATGGGGTGAAAAAAATATTTTATTCAGGGCCACAGGTTAAATAAAGGGTCGGAAGTAAGAAAATGTGCTCAGGACACCACTCGCTGATTAGTTCTAAATGACAGTGGTCTTATCTCTTCTTTTATAACCTCTTATTTCTTTTTCTTGCCTTATTATATTGGCTAGGACCTCTATTCTGTACAGTGTGAAGGAAAATGGAAGAGAAGTGGCATTCTGTTAAAACATATGCTTCTAACATTTCACCATTTAAGACACAAACTCCTAGCAAATTCAGAATAAATAGGAACTTTCTTAGCCTGACAAAGTGTATTTACCAAAAACCAACAGCAGGTATCATACTTACTGTTGAAGAAAGTTCAGCAAGATGGCTGGTTACAAGATCATTATATAAAAATTAATATGCTCCTTTGTGCCTGCCACATTCAATTAGAAAATGTAATTTAAAAGTGGATACATTAGAAAATAAGAATGATTGAAAATTAATGCCATTAATGCTACAAATTAGCTATGTCCTAGAAGATTTGATAAGTAATGCTTTCATTGTCATTCAGATATAAATATTTCATAATTTCCATTATAGTTTCTTCTTTGCCCCATGAATTATTCAGAATTATGTTTATTTTAGTTTCAAAGATTTTTTAAAAGCTTTTACTTGCCTTTAATTTCTAACTTTATTATGCCATAATAAGAAAATAAGTTCTCTAGGTTATATTTTTTGGTATTTGTTGGAGCATTTGCTGTATCAGACTGTCAAAATTTCCTTAAAGTGATAGTCAGTAAAATGGGTAGTGCTAGAGCAGTGTTAGGTAAACTGACTAAGAAGACAAATCAGAACCCAGAAACAGCCCTCTACACGTGGGAACACCATATATGACAGTGGGGCATTAAAGATGGAGGGAAGAGGATAGACTATTTAGTAAATGGGGCTGATTCCATTGGTTGGTTGCCTTTTTCTTATTTTTAGAAACTGACATTAGACACACACGTATATTTTCTCATATGGAAAAGATAAGACTGTAGTTCACAAAAAATATATTCTAAATTGCTTTAAGTGCTAAAGGTAGAAAGCAGAACTTTAAAACTTTTCAAAGAAAATATAGGAGATTATATTTAAAACCTTGGGAGTAGGAAAAGAAACATAAAAAAAGAATATTTGTCTGCCTAAAAAAATGAAAAAACACAAATCATAAAGGAAAATATTGATAAATTCTATTATATAAAACTAAAACATTATTTTCCTGCAACAACAAAAACAATAACGCCTATACAGGGAAAATACAAACAAGATAAGAACATGTTTGACATGCATAGAATCAGTAAAAAGTTAATTTCCAGAATATAAAATCAGCTCCTACGAATTAGTAAGAAAAGGGCAAACAATCCCATAGAAACATGGGTAAAAGATATAAATGGGCACGTTACAGAAAATGATTTTTAAATGGTTAAAAATATGAGAATAGATGCTCATACTTATTGGTAACCAGGAGAAGGTAAAATTAAACGAGACATAATTTGAGTTCCATTGGATTGGTAAAACAATCCTAAGTTCTGGCAAGAATGTGGGGCAGCAGAGGTTCTCACATCCTCCCAGGAAATGTGTAAATTTGTCCAGCCCCATTGGAGAACAACTGGGCCGTATCTAGTAACAGTGTAGGAGGAGGTCCATGCCCCATGACCCAGCAATGCCACTTCTAAGTGTAACCTAAAGATATTCTAGTATATCTGCACGCATACAAAGCCTTGTACAAGGATATTTGCTGCAATAGTGTTTATAGTAAAGAAACAACAACAATCACCTAAATGTCCATAATGACGGGAATGGTTAAAAAAGCTATGGATGGTCATACAATTGAATATTACACAATAGCTAAGATGAAGGAACTAGATCTACATGTAGCAATGTGGGCAAAACCTGAAAACACAATGTTAGGTGAAAAAAGCAAGGAACACTGTGATACTTTTATGTAATTAAAAACACGAATCAGTAGTTCATATTGTTAGGCATCTGCCTGACATAAAGCTATCCAAATGTGGACTGTGTAAAAATACACACCAGCCTCAGAATAGTAATCGAGGGACGAGGGAGGAAGAAAGGAGACAACATTTCAGCTGTTATCTGCAACATTTTGCTTCCTAAGAGTAATTTTGAAGCAAAAATGGGAAAATCTTAATAGTTATCTAATTTGGGTGACACCATTCATGGGTGTTCGTTATTGTTCCCTCTACTGCATGTTTTTAATATCAGATATATTAAATATTTAACATTCAGATATTTAAAAATTGGGGAACTGAGGTAAAGGTGGGGTAAAAGGTTGAAGACAGATCAAGGAAGCCCTTGGGTGTCAGAATGAGAATCTGGGCTTTATTTTCTAGACATTGGAGAACTATTGCAGGTTCTTAAATAGGGGGTGATGTGATCAAAGCCAAGTTTAAAGATAATTAATTTGGTGTATTTGATGGATTTGAAAAGAGAGATGCTGGACTCAGGGAGAGCAGTTACATGTTACTAATACATATACACTAACATACAGATTAGTGGTAGAAGGTGGTAGGAACCTGTATCGGAATGGTTGATAGGGGAATAGAAAGGAAGGAAGGGACAGATGAATGAGTGGATAGGTGAGTGGATAAATGAGTGGATGGGGAGATTCATGGATGGATGGATAGATGGATGGATAGTTGGGTGGATGGGTGAATGGGTGGAAAGCTGGAAAATAGATGGGTGGATAGATACATGGCTACAGACATTTTTGACATGCCAGTGCAATCCTCATTACATCCTGTTTACAAACAATGCAAATGAAATGGAAGATCCAATTATAAAATTTAAAGAGGAGTTTAAAGAGGTATCTCAGGTCAGTGATTCACCAATGTGATCAATAATGTTTTGAATTCAACAAATAAGCCAGACAACATCCATAGTCACCTTGAAAATAATGTAGAGAGGGCGAAAGCAGCTTAAAATTGAGTGTCCTCGGTGTCTGTAGATAGTGGTTTTTCAGGAAGACAGCTTTGTCATGTTCTCCAGAACACACAGACTCTCACCCATACCTGAACTTTTCACTCCTTATCTGCGAGTAAGAGTCAGGGTAAAAAGTTCCCCGAAACATAGGCCAACATCAGGGCCATAGTCAAGAAAGCTTACTCCTCAGTATGTTCTGCTTCCACAGACTCAGCTCCGGTCCACAGCATCTCCTCTGCCTTGGCCTGGAGGCCAGGGGGCGGAGCTGGGACTTGGTCACAGATAACAGGAGATTCTGCAAAAGGGCACCGAGCACTGTATGTTATTTGGTATTTATGACAATCTGAAGCAGAGACTTGTAAATATCAGCATGCTTTTTATACTAAGGCAGAGGAGTATCGATGTTTTGGAATTATTTTGGAATGTTTGGGGAAGATAATTCTAAAGGTGTGTAGAGTGCTAGCTCTCCCAATGGTGGCAACAGAGTAGAATGGTTGAGAGAAGCACATTTACTAGCTCTGTGGTCTTGGGAAAATTACCCTCCCTGAGCCTCCTGACCTTTAAAGTGGGGCTACTGATAGCGCCTCCTCTAAAGCGCTGATATTAGGGTAACATGAAGTGTTGTCTGGAAAGCAGTTACCATTCTGCTTCATTGTGCTTGGCACATGCTAAGACATCAAGAAACGATTGTATTATTGTTGCTATTAATTATAATGATAAGTATTATTACTAGTAATAGTACCAAGCATTATTATTAACAAGAATAAGTATTATTAATAATAATAGTTAGTATTATGAATAGAGATCCAGAAACTCCTAGCCCAACCACATCAGGTCACTTCTGCATAGCCATCCCAAGGTATCCTGGGACTTCCTCGTACCTGTTATTTTAAGCATTTCTGAAAATGAGGGCTTTCGGTGCTAACAGGGTCCCAGAGACATGCTGGGAGTAATTACAGGGGATGGGGGTGGCAGGCACCATGCTGGGCTCGTTGCCTCGCTGTTACTGGGCTCCCAGGTTGGCATCAGTGGGGCCCACGGCTGCCGAGAACCTATGATGAGTGGTTCCAGGGCTTTCCTGTTTCCTTGCAGCCTGGTATCCGAGCCACAGCAACAGGGGAAGAGTTCAGGGCTCAAGTCTGCATTCCAGCTTCTTGCAAAAGCATGTAGATGACGGCATGTGGAGTTGCAGCAACAGGAGACATAAATTAGTTTGGGAAGGGGGGGGAAGAAAGGAGGTATCTGGGAGCAGGGAAAGGAAGAAGATGGGGAGAGGGGAGGTATAGCAAGGGTCCAGACGGAAGGTGGGACAGAGTGCAGGCTAAGGATGATGTTTGGAGGCAAGGGGTGGAAACATAACAGAGCGCAGGCAGCCCAGTTATTGGCAAGCTAGGACATGGCCAGGAGAAACAGCCAGTTGGCTGTCCAAGCTGCCATGTTCAGGGATAAGCTGACCTTCCAGGACACACTGGAGAAGCCCCCATTTCTCTGAGCCACGCCTTTAAAGCCCTTGCTTTGGAAATAAAAGCACAATCGCTTTGGGAGATGGCCAGGGCTTACATATACCAGATATTTAAATAGGGAACATCTGTGGGTCTCAAGTTTTGTTATTTGACGAGAAAACAAGTTGGAGTGTGGAAAAGCAGTGGGATTAAGAACTGCAAGAGACAGAGGTTTTTGTTTTTATTTAGTTTTGTTGGTTTATTTGCTTCCCATTGTTTGCGTGGAGCCCCAGCACTAGGAAAACCATGGAATGCCCCCAAAGGTAACCCAACATGAGAACATGTAGTGGAGCAAAGCGAGAAAAGAGAGACAGGCCTTGCTGTAGCAGTGTCTGGTGAGACGCAGAGAGGCCCGGAGGCCCCGCCTCAATCCCTGGAGGGAGACGAAGCCTCCACCTCGTTTCCTGCATTAAAGTTTTCTGAAAGTTCCTTCACTCCTTTGGAGAAGTGAAGGGGGAGTCTCTTTATTAAAACCCAACATTTTAAGATGATATTATTTTCTAGATGTAAAGAGTGACTTTAGCCATGGAATGGACCCACCTTTGAGTTCATTTGAGGGAGACAGAGACATGTCCTGTAAACACAGAACTTTCAGTACAGCTCATAAAGTTCTAGGACCCTATAGTAATAGTTTTGAGGCTTTCCCCTGAAAACCACACTTAGCCTTGTACTGAAAACTAAATCAAGCCACCACTGAAAGATTTTCATGGTGAAGACATTGATTTCACTCAGGAATCTTTGTGTCAAAAAACTTTAGTCAGCTGGTCCCATCTTGGCATGAGTGTGGGGTGTTTTGTGCACAGGCATTTAAGGGGCTCCTTGTGTATGTAAGTCTTCCTGATCTGCGCTGTGGGAAACCAGAGTCCCAGCCTTAGGGAGCTTATGCTCCCTCGAACTGGTTGGAACTTGGTCCTTTTGCAGGAACTGAGTGAAAGCTGGTGCTTGGTGGATGGTTTTCAGAAGGCCGTCTCACTCCGTGGTCATTTTGGTATCTTCATACTGATATAAGCACAGATTACGTCAGTATTCTTTCACATAAGCAAAAAGGAAAATTCACTGGATCCTGTAAGCTGGAACAGTCCAGGGGGAAATCTTGTCTAGGTATCTCCAGATCCAGGACTCTAGAGCTATTGCCAAGGCCTTGACTCTCCTTTTGATGGACAGCCCAAGGCCCCTGACGTCCTACCTTAGTGACCCAGAGGAGACGTGATCTGAGAATATGGTTGTTAGAAAGGCCCCAGGGAAGATTCTTATTGGTTGAGCCTAGAATACGTTTCCATCTCTGACCCAATCACTAGACAGAAGGAGCCAGAGCACTCCGGTCCCGCTGGGTCCCATACCCAATGGACTGTGTTGTAGGACCAGGCAAGCAGGGGTCAGTCCCATCATATCTCATCTTCTATTATCAGAAGAAGGAGGGAGGGAGAGGCCAGAGCTGGCCCTCATGGCTAATTTATTCTTACCAGTGCAGGTGGCCCAAGACGGACCCGCCAAGGAGAACTAGATGTGCCTGCAAGTCGGGACAGGTGTCAGGGATACAGATTCCTGCACAGGTGGTGAGAAAGTATATCAGACAGGCAGACTGTGGCCATTCTTTCCTTGTGGCCTGGACTCGTCTCTGTTAAATCATTGCAAGGGCTTCTTTTCACGTGTGCTTGCATCTTGTCTAGGCCCCGAGTAAGCAGACCACAGGAAGTGTCTATATGGGTCAGACCAATGAAAAGCTGAATCCTGCCTCTGCTGCTTCCTAGCTGTGCAACCAAGGGCTAGTTGCTCAACCCTTCTGAGCCAATGGCTGTCATCTGTCAAGTGGGCATAATATTAGTACCTACCTTAAAGTTTTAAATTAGATAATGTATGGAAGTGACTTTGGACAGTATTCAGCAAGTGCTCCATAAATGCTAGCAACCAACGATAGAGCAGGGGCCGCATCTCCTTCAGCTTTGTGTCTTTGGTGCCTAGTTGAAGCTGGCATCTAGTAGGTTTCAGTACGTGCTGGTGTAAATTGAAGCTAGATGAGGGTTTGGCCACAGAGGTGCAAGAGGAGGTGGTGTAGGCAGGAAGCTGGGTTCCCAGCGGTGCTGAGATTCTATACAGGTCATGCTGTTCAGGGTCTACACGGGGCCAGGAGGTTTGGTCCCAGGAAGCAGACTCTTCAGCGGCTCTCAAACGTTGGGATATGAGAAGGGCGCTGGTTAAAAGGCACTCTCACAGGTTCTGACGCGGCAGGTCCGGGATGGCTGCCCTTGACGAGTGCCCGGGGATGCAGAGGGCTGCCCCCTGCAAAACCTCACTGGCTTCTGAGTCATGACTCAAAGGCCCTCATGGGCCAGATGGGTGACGTGGCTGAGTGAAGGGAGAAGCTGGGCACGGCAGCCGACTGGAGAGCACAAACCCCACCCAAAGGGGCCACCATGCTCCAGGTGGAGACTCAGTATTGCTGGATCGTCTAGTTTTTCAGGAGAGGCTGAAAATCTGCACTCATAAGGAGAATTTCCTGATTTATAAGTGCTGGGTAAAGAATCTGATTTTCTGAAAACACCGAATGGCCCAGTAAAACATGTCTGCAGCCCAGAGAAGCTGTCTTTTGGAGCCCTGGGTTTAGGGCAGTGCTTCTCACCCAGGTGATTTTGCCCCCAGGGGACATTTGGACATATCTGGAGATGATTTTGGTTTGGGGGTCGGGGAATGCTACAGGCTAGGGATGGTGCTGAACAACTTGCCATACTCAGGACCCCCTGCCCCCCCAACATCAAAGAGTTAGCTGACCCTTAGGGGCATTTAACTAGCATTAGTTGTGGGCAGAAGAAAGAGGCAGGGCTGGGGCCACTTGTCACCTGATTTTTCAGACGTATTTGGGTCGGACAGACAGTGCTGTACCCTTTCAACCCCACAGAACCACAGCGGCCATGGCTGAGCCCTCCCTGGCCCTGTGCAATCGTTTTCCACAGTCCACACGCTTCCTGAGCATGAAGGAAGCAGCCTGCCACCCCTGACCTCTGCAGGCATGAAAGTCATGCGAGAAATGCGCACAAAGAGTGCTATTGCATTGCCACTTGGGTCCCCAAGGGCTGGGTGTGATGGTCTGCTAGAGATTATCAGGGTTTTGGCCTCCTGCTCCTGGTGGAATGTTTGGTTTGGGTTCCTCATTCAGTAGTTTCTGGAACTGTAGTTGAGAATATTTCCCTTCCCAATCAGCCCCAACCATAAAACAAATAATAAAATGCCTTTGAGTCCTGTGTAGTTCAGTAACTATTTGCTGAACACTCACTCTGTGGCCAACTCCGTGCCTGGTGCCGAGGGGGGATGAGCAGTGACTCACACAGGTTCCATCTGGTGACTGTGCCTTTGAGGAAATGCAAGAACCAGACCTCCAGCCCCTGCCCAGCCAGTCTCCCCTCCGTACACCACCGTCTTCATCTTCCTGAAGAAGCACAGCTCTGCTCATCACACTCTCCTGCTCCAAACCATTCAGAGGCTCCCCGTTCCACTCTGAATGAAGCCTCAATTTCAAGCTTGTATTCTGCTCTTCTGTTGCTGTGCTTCTTTCTTTGCAAACCAAGCTTTCCCCTGTTCCCAGGCTCCATGCCGTTGCTCAGTCTGTGCCCCTGCCTGGAATACCGTCTCTGGCCATTCACGCAAGGTGAGATGGCTCTGGTGGCAGCCCCTATGCCCTCTTCATCACTTCATCCCATCTCACCTCATCTTTCACTCTTTTGCAGCTCTTTCTATCTCCTGCCTTAAAATTATTTGGTTTTTGACTCTCGATCCCACCAAACTGGGAGGTTCTTAAGGGAAGAGTTAATAACAAATTCATCTTGTATTCCCTTTTTTGGGCAACTTTCTAGCCTTGCCCTTGGCATCCAATGGGTGTCAATCCAGCCTGTACTATTTCCAAGCTCTTCATCCATGCCAGGTGCTGCCATAAGTCTTACTTGTTTTCATCATCACATGGACTCCACAATACCCGTGACATCATCCCACTTTTACAGATAAGGACACTAAGGCTTAGAGGAACTGTCACTTCATTTGTTCATAGAGTCATTCCACTAATATATTTAATGAGCACCCATGATGTGACAGGCTCTGTGGCATTGCAGGGAGGAGAGGGGAAGCAAGATGTTGCAGGTTGGGTACCGTGGGAAGCCAACTGGGACACCGGAATTTAGCATCTACCAGAATGATTAGGGAGCATTCTTGGGATCCAGACCTTGGGAGGGCAGGGGAGGGAGCAGGGTGAGGGCAAGCAATGGGGTAGACAGCCTTACTGGAAGTCTTAGCCAGCCCTACAGGGAGTTCTCAAGAGGGAGTGACCCTTCAGAGCTGTCCAGGTTGAGACCGTGGAGGCAGGCCTTTATGCCTCACACAGATCCATCTTTGGATGAGGTGTCAGTCTTGGGAAAGTATGTCACCTTGTCCTCTGAGGCCATCCCTGAGGCACTCTTGGCTAGGGGATGTCTCCTGCCAGCCCTCCGAGCTGCTGGACAGTTGAACATCTACCACCAGAGAGAAAGTCTCTTTGCTCTCATGGGGTTTACATTCGAGTGGGGAAAACAAATGCCAAATGAATATACAAGTAAAAAAGCAAGATCATTACACTTCCCCTTTATAAGTGCAGAGAAGGACAGTAACAGGTATTCATTTTACAGACAGGGAAGCTGAGGTGCCGAGAGGTTAAATGGCTTAAAGCTCGATCTCCAGTCCCAGCCTTGGTGGCTCCCAAGTTCAGCCCTCTCTACTGTCTAACCAGGCCTATGCTAGTCACCTAGAGCCTTGAAAGTCAACCTAAAGAGTTGGATCTTGGTCCTGTGGGCAGTGAGGAGGCTTTAGAGGGACACAGTGAAATGCATTTCTAGTAAATTACACTGGCACAGGCATGAAAAACTGGTGACAGAAGTCAGGGGCTTTGTCGAGGGGGCAGCTTCTGTAGTCTGGGTCCTGCAATGATGACATGCTTATTCTGGGACTAGTGTTAGGAAATCTATCTTTTAGGATGCTTTTGGCTGCAGGAGACAACACCAGCTTAAAATGGCTTAACCAATAAGGCCACTGAAGTGGAAGTTCCTATGGAGGTAGGTTCTGGGTTCAGTTCAGCCAGTGTCTCAGGAGGTCATTAAGAAGCCAGGTTCCTTTTGCTCTGCCTCCCAAGGCTGCTTCCTCTTCTGGTCCTTGCTTCCTGCTGGTAGCAACTGGGGCTCCATTTTTTTCTTTCTTTTTTCTATCTAGCACTCAGTAGAAAAGCTAAAACCTTCATCTTAACCATCTACATACTTCTCTTCCATCCAGTTAAGTCACGTAGTCACCCCTGGACTAACAACACACCAGAACCCAGTCTCGAGTTGAGATGGCATCATCGTCCTGGGAAGCTCAAAGCTGGAGGGATAAATGCAGGGCCAAATTTACGGCTCTATCAGGAAACAGGAAGGGCAAGAATGGATGATGGGGAGGGAATGAGCGTCAGCTGCTGCAGAGAACAAAGGATTGGGCATTTTGCAGGCAGGAGGCAGTGACAGATTGGATTGAGGAGGAGGGACTTAAAAAAAGTGTCAAAAATAACTCCAAATTTTCCAGTTGCTGTGCCTGGGAAGATATTATCCCATTGACCAAACTCAATGAGATGGAGGAAAGTGCAGGAGTTTGCTTTTGGATAATTTGAGTTTGTTGTGATAAGGGGACATCCAGACCTCACTCTTTTGCAACAGTTGAAGATATAGGTCCCTGAATCTGGGCTCTGGGTTGTACGGGATGCAGCCCAGGAGAGAAGACTGTGGAGACGATGACACAGCTGCTGATGACGGAGAAGTGGGAGCTGACGTCGGTAATGCGCGGGGAGCTGGCTGGGGCACAGGCTGAGAAGGCAAGACTGGTGGGAGTTTTGAAGGCAGGACTCTTTTCAGCAGAGCTGCTTCTAGGAGTTTATCTGCCAGGGGTCTCTGCCCAGGTGCCCAGTGACAAAGTATAAGGATATTCACGGCATCATTGTTTGAAACAGTAGGAGACTGGAGACAACCCCCATGTTTATCACTATGGAGCCGGTTTATTAATTATGATACATCTGGTATATGGAACCCCAAGCAGCTGTCAAAAAAGGAGGATGTAAGACTTACATGGGCTGTGAAGGAAAAACCTCTTAGATATATTGTTAGGTGGGAAAAAAAAGCAAGATGCAAAGCTGTGTAGGGAATACTCCCATTTGTGTTAAAAAAAAGAACATGTGCTGTCCAAATGCATGCTTGTATATCCATAGACTGTTTCTGGAAGGTATCAGAAGAAACTTTGAATAGCAGTTGACTATGGGTGGGGGTCTGGGAGCCTGGGAGACCTACTCTTCACTTTTACTTTGCTGGCTATTAGCGTTCCTTTAACCATGTGCATTTATTACCTATCAAAAAGTTAGGTCATAAGCATCAATACATAAGAAAATGAGTATTGGGTGTCAGAGATGTTGGTGAAACTGAGGACTGAGAGGAGGCCACTGGAGGGTGTCAGAGGGTCCAGAGTCAGCAGTGAGGCGAATGTCAGGGGGAAGGGCCACCGGAGAAACTGAGGCACAGACTGAGAGTCTTGGAGGATAGAAAGAGATGGGGATAGCTGGCTGGGTTCATTGAGCACCACTGTAGATGCTTGGGACACAACTGAAGGTTTCCGGTGAGCTCTGCACAGAAAGTTCTGCTGAGCCTCTGCTGTGCTTTTGGATCGGGTCCCCTTTCTTTAGTCACCAGAGCGGGAGAGAGGTCTAAGCAGAGGTCTGGAATTGCCCTGAAGCTTTCGCTGTCTATTAAGAGATCTGGCGCATGCAAAGGCTGCCTTCAGACAGGTATCCTTAGCAATGCCAGGCCCAGAAGCTAAAAGAAAGGCTGTGGGTGAGGAGAAGGAGCCGGGGAAGGCATCATGTGTGGTATGGAGCCTTCCCCAGCTACCCCTGAGTCCAGTGCCTCCGGACCTGCACGGGGGCGTGAGGAAGGCTGGTCTCTGCCCGTCAGCTGCTGGTCACGGATGACTCGGCTCTCAAGGAACAGAGGTCAGGACTCCCATTTTCAACATGGAAACTTCATGTGATGGTCCAGGCAAACAGGGAGAGTATTTATAATCATAATAATAGTAATAAACAAACAGAATCCTAGACTCTTCAGGCTAGAGGGAAGCTGAAGAAAATTTATTTAATGTTTCCTGAATCGTGTCTCTCAGTATATTAAACACGTAAGTCCCCTTGCAGAAAAAGGATTGAGGACAACTAAACTGCACCCTCCAGAAAATCCATGCATGGGAGGGTATGAAAGCCTCTGAAAAGTTCTGCAGGAAGAAAACCTGTCTCACTTTGTTTAACTAGCTTTTCCCACATGTATTTGGTCACAGAAGCCCCTGCCCCCTTTATAGTGTGGCACCCAGCAGTGACCCCCAGACCGTGTTTTGGGAAGCGTTTCTTTAGTTTTTTAAGTTTTTCATTTTATAGATGTGGTGACCAAGTGTCCAAGGCCACATGGTCAGTTGTTGACAGAGGTGGCGGAGACCTCACTTTTCCGCCGTTGATCCAGGGGGCTGTCTGGTTCTCTGTGCTGCTGGTGATGACTTGAGGTGTCAGATCATTATTTCTCCAAGTGCGTTCTGTGGAACCCCACTCTCATGAGATGTTAACGAATACTGAACCAGGGACACGTGTTGTTCACATCAGTTATAGGACACACAGAGTTCATGAGAGATGAATAGGTCGGTTGACTGTGGGGCTTCTCAGAATCCTTACCATGGTGCTGTCTCTCTGGATCACCAAGGTAGGGAGGTGATGTGTAGTGTTCCCCAACTTCTATGGCCAGGGAAGGATTGCTTTCATGGACCCACGTTGAGGAATGCAAGTCTAGATCAGTGAGGTTTGTGTTGATTTCTGCTCCCCTTCTCACCCACCCCACTCCAAGCATCCCTGCCCTTTCTGTGTTGAAAAGGAAATTGGTCAGTGCGACCAGCCACCTTCTTCCCCTCTGACATTTGCTCTTCCCTGTTCCAGAGCAAGGAGATTGGCCTGCAGATGCACGAGGAGCTCCTGAAGGTCACCAACGAGCTCTACACAGTAAGTCCTGCTCAGCCTCTGCCGCTGGTTGACATCCGGTCTCTTTCTTCAGTGCCCAGGGCTGGAGAGGCAAACCGGAGGTCTGGGAGGTCCCTGAGCCTTTTTGCTGTGTCATGTGCCTGAGTGACAGTGGGCCATCATGTGGGATGTCATGACTCGCAAACCCAACTTCTCATTCTGTACATCAGGGTGGGGCCCTGGGCATGTTTAGTTTGTAAAGGTTCATGAGAGATTCGTATGACCTGCCAGCTGTAGGAACGTGTTACCTAGAAAGCAGGACACGAAGTCGGGTGAAGGGAGTATGGACAGAAAAGCTCCCGAGTAAGGGGTGTGGGTTTGGAGTCGGTAGGACAGGCTGAAATCGAGGCCTTCTCCTTGCTGAGTGTGGGAACCTAGGCGGGCACATAGCTTGTCTGGCCTCAGTATTCTCATCTGTAAAATGGAGCACTGTTCCGAGGACCATGTGAGATGAGGGGGTGATCATGACTTGCAATCCCCAGGGAATAGTTTCAGAACATCACAATTTGGCCAAGAGCTGACCTTGCTACCTGCTTAGAGGCAAGATTTAACTGGACTTGGGATGGGTGTTAGAATCCAAGAAGGTGAGTAAATGGGGAGCATAAGGTCAGCACACTGGTTATAGTGCAGAAATTCACTTGGTAGGTGGTGCAGCAGGACTCCAAACCCAGATCTGTCTGTAATCAGCGTGCCCTGCTGGGATCCTGTGTTGCCTCTCCTGCTGAGAATTCCCTTTATCTTCCTCTCTTCCCTTCTGCTTCTTGAATTCCTACCCATCCAATGGTTCCAATCTCAACTCACCCTTGATCACATAAGCCCACACGGAGCCATTATTTTTCTGAACCCTCAATTAATCTCCCATGCATGCACACTCTCCTTCTCATTTCTTTACTCAACAAATAATGTATTGATTGCTGGCTCTGTGCCAGCACTGCCAGAGGCTCTGGGGACCCTATGGAGAACACGGGGCAGCCCCCACAGGACTCACAGTGTAGACACCCTCCATCCGGGCCATGCTCTGTCAGGGCCGCTGTGTTGTCCGTTCACATACAAGATCTGACAATTAAGTTCGCGAACTCATCCTAGAAAATGTGCTCCATGCCTCATTGCTGAATATCACTACGGTCACCTTCGAAATACTCCCCTTGGGAAGTTATGCACCGATGCCAGTGCCGAGTCCACACTTCAAAGCAAGTTTGGAACTCTTTTTCTGGAATGGCCATCAGAGCTGTTGTCGTATTACTCTCGATGTCCTGAATGTCATCAAAATGTCTTCCTTTAATATTTCCTTTATCTTCGGGTAAAGAAAGAAGTCATTGGGGGCCAGATCACGTGAGTAGGGAGGGTGTTCCAATAGTTATTTGTTTACTGGCTAAAAACTCCCTCACAGACAGTGCCGTGTGAGCTGGTGCTTTGTCATGATGCAAGAGCCATGAATTGTTGGAGAAAAGTTCAGGTCATTTTCATCTAACTTTTTCACGCAGCCTTTTCAGCACATCCAAATAGTAAACTTGGTTAACTGTTTGTCCAGTTTGTGCAAGTTCATAATGAATAATCCCTCTGATATCAAAAGGTTAGCAACCTCGTTGCCATAAGTTCTTGAACTTAATTGTCAGACCTCTTTACTTGACTCTTGTCTCCCTGCCCAGATTCTAAACTGCTTGCAGGCAAAACAAACCACTTTCATTTATTCATATATCCCTCCCTCCCTCCTCCGCTTCAACAAGCACCCTGGGAACACCAGGCTTGTACAAGGTACTTCAAAGACCTCCTCTCGAAATCCTTACAGCTTGCCGCTGTGCCTCTTGCAGTGCTGGAGCCCCAGCAGGCAGCTCCGCATGCTTGTTTAAATGAATTTCTGGGCAACTGCTGAAGACTCAGTGTGCAGTCAGCAAATGACCTGGTGACGGGGTGCTGCTGGCACCCCAGTGCTCTCATGCCTCTGTAGCAAGCAGTGCCTGCTACATACTCACCAGATCAAAGGCAGTAGAACTGCACCTCCTCCATTTTATCCTGTTTCCTCCCTCACTTTTCCTCCTTCCTTCCTTTCTCTTTCTTTCCTCCTTCCTTGCATCTCTCCATCCATCCATCCATCCATCCATCCATCCATCCATCCATCCATCCATCTATCCACCTTTGGGAATTAGCCTCTCTCCTTTTTTTGGTTTTGTTTTCCTCTGTGCTGCTTTCACGATGAGGCAGGATTCTCCTATGTGGTGACAAAGATGGTCCCCCCTCACCCCAAGCTCACTTTCTATCAGCTTAGCACCCCCTAATGGAAAGAGAAAATGCCCTTTCCAGTGTTTCCAGCAAAGCCCCAGGGCTGTCTCTCATTGGCCTGTCTAGGCTCATGAGATCCAATCACTGTGGCCAGATTAACATAATGTTACTAATTGGCCAGGCCTGGGTCTCATGCCCACCCCAAGATAGGAGAGTGGTATCAGTTTCCCATGAACCACATGGATTGAGAATGAGGAGGGCTAATTTTGGAGATTGCCTCAAAGAAAATCAGGAAGCTATTTCAGAAGAGGGAGGACTAGAGGATTCTAGGCAGAGAAAAACAACAGATGTCCACTGAGGGGGAGTAGCTGGGGGAGGATAAGTAAGTGGCTCCATTGCCTAGCGCTCAAACCAACCCCTGCTTCTCAAACCTGCCTGGCTCCTGCTCCTTCTGGGCTTAATACTCATACTGTTCCCTTTGTCTGGTAAACTCCACCCCCTACACCATGCCGTGTTCGCCCAGCTGACAGCTCCTCTTTTTCAAGGTTCAGTTCAGATGTCATTTCCTCTAAGAAGCCTTCCTTTATTTAGTGCCTTGTACTCCCCTTGTCATAGCACGTATCACACCATGTAATAATCACGTGTATAATTTCCTGTGTCCCTACTAGAGTACATATTCTGCGAGGGCAGAGACCCTATCTGCCTTCCATAGTGTAGTGTTTCCTAGTATAGTACCTAATGCATAATGACCTGTTCGATAAAAATTTAATGACTGAAGGAATAGCTGTCCCCCATCCCTAACTATATTTATCAGATCAAAGGCAGTAGAACTGTACCTCCCCTATTTTATTCTCCATTCCCCCCTCTCTCCATCCCTTCCATTCAGCCATCCATCCACCCCCCATCCATCCATCCATCCACCATCCTTCCTTCCTTCCTTCCTTCCTTCCTTCCTTCCTTCCTTCCTTCCATCCATCCACCCACCCACCTATCCATCCAGCCAGCCAGCCAGTTGTTATTCTTTCATGCAAACAAATACGGATACTTGCTGGGTATCAGTCTCTGCTCTAAGAGAAGGAATATGATCATGAAAAAGGTCTTGGCCCTCAGGGAATTTGCACTCTAGTTGGGGTGAGACTGTCTATAAACATGCAAAATTAATAAATAAGAGTGATGATAAGTTCTATGGAGAACGTACGCCACACAGTGTGTGGGTGGTCAGATTAAAATGTAGGGACTTCTCTTTTCCTTCAAGGATGCTTTGGCATGAATTGGCTTAGGGTCTCACCTACATACTCCTCATGGACGGCCCAGGGATGGCCCTGCCTGTGGGACACGGGAAGCGCACAGGGATGCATTGTTGAGAACCTGTGTTCTAACAGCTGATCCTTATCCTGCCCCAGTGTGTCCCTTTATTGATGCTGTCAGCGTCCAGATTGCCTTTGCCTTCTTTTGCATTTAAACGAGCATCTGAAGGGCTGTGCAGATAATACTTTCCAGTTTTCACGATCTGAGGATTTGGGAAGATGCGAAAGGCAAAATGTACATAGCAAAAGGCAGTGTGGTTACCAGAAAAGACAACGTCCACAGCTCAGAAGGTCCAGCTGTCTGAGTTGCTATGTGATTTTGGACGATACACTTGCTATCTCTGGGCCTCAGTTTCCTTCAATGACAGGTGAATACGCCAAGCTTTCTGGAGGACCTTCTGAGCACCTAGGAAACCGATCTGGGTGTCAACTTACATGTTCCGACACAGCGTTTCTCAGCCGGTGCTAGGCTTGTTCTGAGGGAGCCTCCTGGGAGGGTCTGGAGGGCTGGAAAGTGAACCTCCCATCTGACATAAAGCCAGGTGAGCGCCTCTGAGGGGCGCTGCCGAGATCCCAGGTTAGAGACCAGGTGACAGTGACTTGGCCCCAGGTGAACTCCTGCATCCGCCTCTGCTCCTTTCCCAGCCCAACGCTGCTGTCAGCTGGTCACTTCACAGTCGCCATTTACGGAGCATCTTCCTATCTACCTCCCATCTGGTCTTCACCAGGTGAGAGGACCAGCCTCTGCCACCGTCACTCAGCAAGGGGTGGGAGTGTTGAGTCTCAAAACCAGGTCTTCTGGGCCCCTGTGGTTTTGTGGTTTCCTCATCTGTAAAGCAGGGATCACATAGTGTCTACCTCATAGGGTTTTTGTGAGAAATAAAGGAGTTACTCTGTGTACAGGCCTGGCAGGTAGTAAGTGCTTAGTGAATATTAGCTACTATTCTCATTGTTGCCATTGTTATCACACTGCCTCCCAGGACTCGGGTAAGGATTAACTGAAATGTTCCTTGGGGATAATAAAACGAGAGGTTTGCAAACTCTGAAGTAATAGATACGTTTAAATATTATTTAACACATCCTGGACTGGCAATATTGAGCTGATTGTTTTGATTATTTAACTAAGGGCCTTTCATGCTGAATCCTATTTTTCAGGTAAATAAAGGAAGTACCTAGAGGACGTTAAGTATAAATAGTTAGTTAGGCTCATTCCAGAGCAGTCCCCAGGTAAACCCTTTATGGCAGCTGTTGGACATAAGTCACGCTGGCTGGTCCAGTTCATTGATATTCTTGGAATCAGGAATTACCGATTGGATCACATAGCATTTGGCCCCAGCGTCACCAGGGCTGTTGTCTCCACACATGGGATTTTTACAATGCAGTTCAGAGACTGCACTGGGAAGTCTGGCTTGTTGAAGAGCCAGAGAAGTGTTCTGTGGTTCAAGAAGAGTAGACATCTAGGCAAAGGAAAATGTGAGAGGCTGGGACCACCCAGCTGGGATGCTGTCTGTGAGTGAGTAGATGGATGCATGCACGGAAGATCAGACAGGCAGATCTAGCTGAAGGTAGAAATGCTTTCTCTTCCCCTGAACTACCCAGTACAGATGATAGACAAGCAGACCTTAGCCACTGAACTAGAAAAAAATGGATGTAGCAGGAATGACTGAATGCAGAAAAGGGCGGAGTCCAGAAATGAGCACCAGCAGCAGCATGATGGGGAAGCGAAGAAACCAGTGGTGTTCGTGAACGTGGAAGGATAGAGAAAAGCTCCAAGAACAGGAAAGGTGGGCTCCCTGGAGACAGACTTTGGCAGGCATCCCCAACTTTTAGCTGCATTATTTTCCTGGAGCCATGGCATAAAGAAGATGGTTGAAAATAGGCAATTGCTTTATCTATAAGCCTGCAGTCCTTCCTTTTGGCCACTAGATGTCAAGAATGCATCAATGCGGCACAATTTCTGGTCCCTTGCGTTTATAAATAAGCTTAGTGGAACTGGCATAAAGAGTGGACGAAATCAGCAGGAAGCGGATCTCTAGAGGTTTTAGGGCAACGGCAAATAAGCAAAATTGGGTGGAATGCAGGAAGAGTTCTTTCCACCAAGACCCACAAAGAAAAATTGATTGCAATTTTTATTAATTTATTATTTTTGCAATTCTACGAGGTTTTCAGCATGAAAGGAGGGAGAAACATGGTATAGAATAATTTTTTTCACAATAGTTGATATTCTCTAGAGCTTGTAAACATTTTCCTGAAGCCAAGTGAATTGGAAGTTCTTAGACCCTCAGCCCAAACAGGGAGGATGGTCACGGTGGTAATGGTGGCAGCTAAGGCCTAAATGGCTCTTACTGTGTGGCAGGCATTGTTTTCAGCACTGTACAAAAATGAACTCATTTAGTTCTCCCGACAAACCTATGAGGTAGGTGCCATTAGCCCCATTTTACAGTGAGGAAGGAAAGGTCAGAAAGGTCACGACTTGCCCAAGGCCACACAGCTGGTAAGTGGCAGCATCAGGATCGGCCCAGACTTTGTGACCAATGTCTGTATTCTTACCAACCATACTCTACAACTGATGTTGCCCCCACTGCCTCCTGACCTCTGGCAAACGGAGCCTCTGAACAACAGATCGGTGCTGCGATTTAACGATAAGAGTCACAGAAGAATTCCTCATTCTAATAAACTCACTTCATCCAACTTTAAATGAGAACGAATAAGGTTATGATGTGGGCCCGCATTTCAGTCTAAGTTCCTGACTTTAAAGGGCCTGTTTAGGCAGGAGCACATCCCCTCCCCAGGTAGAAGCTTCTGCTTTATTAGCTGCTATAGTCATCTGAACAACAGAAGAAACGAATGAACAAGGCTCAGATGCCATGGAATCCAGAAATCTCTTATGTTTCTTAGCACAGAAAGATGATAATAAGCTTGATATTGCAAAGAAAAAGTGTATTTCTAGTTGGGGGCCAGGAAACAGAATACTGTTGGTATGAGACTCCCCAGCTTGCTCCAAGGATGCCAAGAGTATTCACATTTGCTGAGAAAATTGCAATACGTTAAGGAAACAGTATGATATGGTAAAAAAGTAGTGGATTAAAAGTCAGAAACTAAATTTCTAATTAGGCTAAATAGACACTGACCATATGACTCTCCATTCTACTGCTAGGTATGTACCTAAGAGATATGAAAACACGTCCATGCAAAGAATTGTACATGAACCTTCATAGCAGCTTTACAAAGCTGTAAACAACCCATATAACTATCAACCTATGACTAGATAAGGAAGTTGTGGTAGCTGTGCAATTGACTACTACTGGGCAATAAAAACAAAAATGATAACATGCAACAACATGAGAGAATCTTTCAAAAATTGTGCTGAGTGAAAGAAGGCAGACACAAAAGAGTTTATACTCTGTGGTTCCATGTATATGAAGTTATAGAACACACAAAATCAATGTACAGTGACAGAAAGCAAATCAGGGATTGCCTGGGGCTGGGGTAGGGGGTGAGGATCAAAGGCAGAGGGGCACGAGGGATCTTTCTGGTAGGATGGAAATATTACATATCTTGGCTGTGGAGTTGGCCACATGGATGTAAAGTCTGGAGACTACACTGATAATACTGTATGATCATTCATAAGCCACTTTGCCCTTTTGGGCCTCAGTTTCCCTATTTATAAAATTCGGTGGTTGGGTTAGAGGCCATCTAAGATTTCCTCTGACTCAAAAATTCCCTTGTTATAACGATATCCAACTTTTATTATTATAAGTAGAATAGCAAAGTGCAGTTTACTTTATGGGAATTCATTTTATAGCCAAGGATGAGTTTGTTTCAGAGAGCATACAATGTCTGTTAGGTTGCTCAATAATACTCCTTTTGGGGACAGGGCCATTTGCAGGCCAATTTTACTTAAGGAAACAGCTGAGAAAACAATTTGTATGTGAGTAAGAAGGATGTTCCCATAGAAGCCCCATGAGTACCTGGGGAGGGGCTTTCTCAGTGATTCTGAGGGGGGGCGGCGGGGGAAGGGACACCAGAGTCATGGTCGGCAGGCTGAAGAAGGCAGCTGAAGAAGGGCCAAGTTTGCCGTATCACCTCTGAGACCCGCATATGCTCGGGGCTGTGGCTCACCTTGTCAATTTCCTCTTTACTAGTCCATTCCTGGCACTTAGTAAGGACTGAATCATGGCGATGACAACAATGGTGATGAGTCTGTGCAAAAGCAAAGAGCTGTGCGAGTTCAGAACGTGCTGTGGGAAGGGGGCGGGCCAAGCGGACTGTAATGTGGCGCTTGGGAGGGGGCTGGGAGCACCAGGCCCCCCCTGCTGGGCCCTACCAGGCGGCTGATTTGCTCACTCATGTGTCCCCAGGTCATGAAAACCTACCACATGTACCACGCGGAGAGCATCAGTGCAGAGAGCAAGCTGAAGGAGGCTGAGAAGCAGGAGGAGAAGCAGTTCAACAAGGCGGGAGAGCTCAGCATGAATCTGCTCCGGCACGAGGACCGGCCCCAGCGGCGCAGCTCCGTGAAGAAGATCGAGAAGATGAAGGAGAAGGCGAGTGAGCGCAGGAAGGGGAGGCCATGCTGCCTGACAACCTTGGCCTCCCCCTTTGCCCCCTGGGGGGTGTGAGGGTCCAATAATGCTGCCAGCATCTGCTCTCTTGGAGGCCAGTGTCATGGAGGAGGCAGAGTTAGCCATGTCTCACTAGCACTTGGGAGCCTGGCCTCGTGCAGGGTTAGCAGGCAGGGAGAGACGCTCAGCTGACAAGAGAGCTGAACTATGAGACTCATGCCCCATGAGCACGTTCTTCAATGAGTAGGAGTCACCAGGCATTAGTGGGGGTGGGGACTTCCTCCAGGGGTCACTTAGGAGGCTGGAGTGGTGGCGGGCTGGTTGGGACTGAGTGTGTCCCTAAAAGAGTGAGCAGCACTGGGCTACCAACCAGCACCTGGGAACTCGGTAAAGAACCATTCCAAAATTGTCATTGCCAAGGCAAAGATGGGTGATTTAGAATCACTGTGCATTGGTGCTGCTGGACAGTGCTTTAGTAGAGCATGGTGAAAAAAGTGCTAGTTTTGGAGTCAGACAGGCTGGGTTTTGAAAATGCTACATTTACAACACCTCTCTGAACTTCAGTTTTAAAATCTGCAGGGATGGCAAATAAATCTCCCCTCTCATGTCAACTCTGATCGATTCGTAGTGGCTGCCCAGAGCTCTGTGCTGAGGACTGTGAGCCCTCTCCAGGCTTTAACTAAAACCAGTGCTGTGATCTACTAATGATGTCTGCCATGGCCAGGGAATTTAAAGGGGCAGTGCACCTGCTGCTATTTTGTCACCCTAGACTAGGTGACTTCTAAGGTTCCTTTCTTCTTAAAAGGCTACGATTTCTTGTTGAATTCTCTGCATTCATTCATTCCATGCAGTCAGCAAACACTTGCCGAGCTCTTTCTATGTGCCAAACATTGTGCTAGATGCTTAGTTGGGCTCCTATGAGATGAATTCTATGATGATATGATCCTACTGCTCTTAAAAATTGTAGGAGATTGAGTAGGAACATGATCCAACAGGACCTAGGTAAGTTGGAAAAATAATCACAGGCAAATAAAATAAGATTTCAGGGTAATTTCCAAAGGCAAAAAAAAAGAGGCTTCACAATAATCGGGTAGAGACTCAATTAAAAAGTGGGCAGAGGATTTGAGTAGACATTTCTCCAAAGGACATGTATGAGTGGCCAATAAGTATATGAAAAGATGCTCAGCATCATTAGTCACTAAGAAAATGCAAATCAAAACCACAGTGAGATACCACTTCATACCCACTAGGATGGCTAAGATAAAAAAAAAAAAAGGCAGACAGTGACAGATATTAATGAGGATGTGGAGGCACTGGGATCTTCTTACCCTGCTGGAGGGAATGTTAAATGGTTCAGCCACTTTGGAGTTCCACAAAATGTTAAACACAGACTAAGTTACCATGTGACTCAATTCCACTCCTTTGTATCTACTCAGGAGAAATTATAACATACGTCCACACAAAAAGTTGCACACAAATGTTCATAGCACATTATTCATAATAGTCTAAAAGTGCAAACAACCTAAATGTCTGTGAAGTGATGAATAGATGAATAAAATGTGGTCTAGCCACACAATGAAATATTATTCAGTCATAAAACAGAATGGAATACTGATTCATGCTATAACACGGATGAGTTTTGGCAACAGTAGGCTGGCTAAGTGAAAGACGCCAGTCACAATAGGCCACATATTGTAGGATTTCATTGATATGAAATATCCAGAACAGACAAATCCATAGAGACAGAAAGCAGATTAGTGGTTGCCAGGGGCTGGGGCAGAGGAGAATGGGGAATGACCACTAATGGGTGCAGGGTTTCTGTTTGGGATGATGAAAATATTCTAAATTTAGATAGTAGTGATGGTTGTGCAAATCTGTGACTATACTAAATATAAAGAAATGAAAATAAGATAACCAGGCAGGGAATTACAGAACTACAACATAGGGGGATATACAGAGGGGTAGAGAGAGTAATAGCTGGGAGTCTGGAGACTAATTTCTGGTACAGAGTTGTATGTTAATTAGCCATTTGAGTCTTGGACAAGCTACTTCTCTTCAGTTCTCATTTCTTCACCTATAAAATGGATGAATTAAACTAAGATGCCTTGATATCCTTCCCAGGTATAAAATTGTATGAGTCCATGAAGGACTGAAAATGGTCTCGGGATCATAGCAGCCCCCTGGAAATGGGGCAGGACTATCAAAACTCTCTGTGGGGGTAGGTTGGTACAGGATGTAACTGCCAGAGTCTGTTTCTGGAAATTCTCAGAATAACTGGACCCTGGAGAATGGTCAGAGGAGATCTCTGGGGACACCGCTCCTAAAATGTTAGGAGAACGCAATCTGGAATGAGGAAGGTTTAAGTGTGTAGGTGAAGGAGGAAACCCTGTTTCTTTAAGGAGAGCTGTCTTTCATCCAGCAGTGGGACTCATCAGTCTGAAAGGGGCAAGGGGAAGCTCTCCAACTCTATACTCCTTCCCGCCAAGCTGGCCCAGCTCAGAAGCAGCTTCCCAGGGAGGCAGCCTGGCTCCTAGCCAACACTGGCCCCGCTCTGGCTGCCCCACTCTGTGTCTCCCCACCACTCACATCCAGGCAGCGAGTGAAAATCACGTGCAGGGACTGTTCTAAGTGCTACAGGTCCAGCAATGAACAAGGCAGATTAAGTCCCTGACTTCATAGCGCCTACTTTCTAGTGGGGGACACTAAAAATCAGGAATTGCACAAAGAGGTTAAAAATTATAATTTGGGGTGGTGAAAAGTGCAGTTGAAGAAAAATAGAGCAACCAAGATTTCCTTCAGTAAGTGATTGGATAAATAAATGGTGATAATCCAGATCATGGAATATTGACGAAATATGCAAGATCTAAAAAGAAGTGAGCCAGCAAGCTCAAAAGACATGTAGGAACCTTAAAATGTATATTACTAAGTGAAACAAGCCAGTTTGAAAAGGCTACATACTGGATGATTCCAACTACATGACATTTTGGAAAGGGCAAAACTATGGAGACAGTAAAAAGATGAGAGGTTGCGAGGGTTGAGGGAGGGAAGGATAAAAAGGCAGAGCACAGTGTGTTTTCAGGGCAGTGAAAACACTCTGTATGAGAGAGACTATAATGATGGATACCTGTCGTTATACATTTGTCCAAACCCATAGAATGTACAACACCAACAGTGAACCCTAAAGTAGACGACGGACTCTGGGTGATAATTGTTAACGAATCTGCCACTCTGCTGGGGGATGTTGGTAATGGGGAGGCTGTGTGGGGGCTGGGGGAGGGGTTAGGGAGAAGGTACCTGGGAAATCTCTGTACCTTCCTTGCAATTTTACTGTGAACCTAAAACTGCTCTAAAAAATAGTCTTAAAAATAAAAACAATCACTAAAATTTGAATAAAAATTAAATCAATGGAAAAAATAGAGCAGGGCAAGGGGATAGAGAGTCGGGGAGAAGCAGTGGAGATGCTGGCAACACATCTTATTACAAGGCTGCCATGAGAGGCCAGTCTCAAAGTGTGACCTTTGGTAAGGACCTGACTGATATGAAGGACCAGGCCACACAGAGACTTGGAAGGATGGCCTCCCAGGCAGGGGGAACCATTAGTCCGAAGGCCTAGAGGCAGGAATGAACTTGGCCCCTTAAAAGATGGGCAGAAGAGGCTGGCAATGAGAGGGAGCCTGAAGGAAGAGGGGCTTGAGAGGTGGATGGAGCCAGGTCAGGGAGGGCTTCACAGGCCACTGTCACAGTTGGGACAGCTGCTGGGGTTGCCCGTTGGAGGCCTCAGGAGTTCTTATTGGCACCCTGCTCTAGGAGAGGCCAGTAAAAGGCTGCTGCTTACCCAATAGTGCTGTCGTTGGCTGCACACAGGCAATGTAAGGTGAGCTTTTTGAGTACAGGGCCCACATTTTACTCACCTAGGATATGGAACCAGAGGTGTGCGGTGGATTGAATTGCAGGCAGTGAGCGTAAAGAAAATCCGCAAACCCTGCCGTTAATGGCTCCGCTCTCACATCTCCTCTTTTCTTCTTCCAGAGGCAGGCGAAGTATTCTGAGAACAAGCTGAAGTGCACGAAGGCACGGAATGACTACTTGCTGAATCTGGCAGCCACCAATGCAGCTATAAGCAAATACTACATCCACGATGTCTCCGACCTAATCGACGTGAGCACCTGGGGAGTCTGGGACTGAAGAGGACCCCACACCCAGGCTGGCTCGAATCATCACCTGAAGGAGGGGCTGGCCCTTGTCCTTGGCTGACATGCCAGGGTGGAGGGGAAGGGCAGTGAGCATGTGGGGCCTGGGAGATGAGTCTCTACTTCCATGGGTGGGAGTGGGCCTCTGCTGGCCCCTACACAGTTGGGTTGGGCAGTCATATATTCAGCATGCACTTCCCAAGCTGTGTTTGGGGGTACAGGTGTGACCGTCCACAGATCATGCCCTAGGGATTTCCCAGGGTGGTACAGATGTTTATATGTTCAGCACCCCCAGGTCTAGTCTGCCAATCATACATAGGCACATGAGAGAAAATAGTGAATGAGACAGAATTACAGTTGACCTTTGAGCAATGCAGGAGCTAGGGGCACCGAACACCCCCCAACCCCCCGCCAACCCCGATGCTCCATTGAAAATCCGCATGTAACTTTTGACTCCCCCGAAACTTAACTACACTCATCCTGCAGCATCTGCAGGGGATGGGTTCCAGGACCCCCTGTGGATACCAAGCTCCACTGGTGCTCAAGTCCCTGTACAACATGGCGCAGAACAACGCGTGTAGTTGGCCCTCCCGGTACACAGATTCCCAACCCCAGATCAAAAATATGGTTGGTGTAATCAGAGGATGCAAAACCCGGGATACAGAGGGCCGACTGTATATTTATTTTTAAAACTCCATGTATAAGTGGACCTGCACAGTTCAAACCTGTGTTGTTCAAAGGTCAACTGTATACAGATCAACTTTACTTGGGAACATTATCTTAGGAGAAATCAGGCAGTTTAAGCAAAAGGAGATTGGAACACCTACTCCTGAGTGCCAGCTGCATAGGACATGCTGCAGGGACAGCGAGGCCTGGAGAAGGAACACTGAGCAGCGGCATCGGGGAGAGCTTCTGTTGTCTGTGCTGCTGCTAGCACTGCTTCTCATGTCTTCCCCTTCCTCCAGAGACAGGGATCTGGCTCAGTAGATGCTCCATAAAGATTCCATACTGGCAGATGGATCCTTTTCCTCTGGCCCTGGTGTATCCTGTCAGGATGTCAGGGAGGCTGCAGGGGGACCGTCATCGCCATTCCCGGACAGGCAGCTGCTCGGCCCTGCTTGTGCCTTCCCACGCCTGAGACCAGACCCCTCCTCTTTCTTACAACTTTCCTTTTCACTCCTTCCTGTCTTTTCATTCTTTTTTATTTACCTAATTTTTTTGAGCAGCTACTAGCTCTACGTCTTGAGTCTCTGCTGTGGACGAGAGCCTCGGGTCTACCCTTAGGAGCTTAACATACATAACTCTGACATGTTACCAGGCATTTGTAATGCCATGTGGCAGGGGTTACATTGTGGGAGGTGCAGGGAGATGTGAAACCTTAGAGGCTGGACATCTGATGTAAACTCTGAGTGTGGAGAGCATCAAGGAAGACTTCCTGAAGGAAGTGACCCCTAAACTGAAACCTGAAGGAAGAGTATTTAGGCCGGGGTGAGAGGCAGAGGGAATGCATGTGTAAAGGCCTAGAGAGGAGAAAGAAGGTGGTGAATTTGGGAAGGTGAGAGAAGTTTTGCTGTTGGCCAAACTGCAATCCCCAACTCCTCTGGAGGGTTTGGTGTGATTTGTGTGGTGTGATTCCAAAGTGCAGAATGGCCTGCAGGATGAAAGATGTGACTGTGGAATGAGAGGTAATTGTGAGTCACCATGATGGGAAAGGAAACGCCGGTGGTCCCATCTCCACGTCACAGCCCTCACCCACATCCTTCTGTTGTGTGTCTTTCTCCAAGTGCTGTGATCTGGGCTTTCATGCCAGCCTGGCCCGCACCTTCCGGACCTACCTCTCTGCCGAGTACAACCTGGAGACGTCTCGCCACGAGGGGCTAGATGTCATCGAGAACGCAGTGGACAACCTGGATTCCCGAAGTGACAAGCACACTGTCATGGACATGTGCAACCAGGTCTTCTGTCCTCCACTCAAGTTTGAGTTCCAGCCCCATATGGGGGATGAGGTAGGTTTTTCCCAGGAGTCCATGCTTCAGACTGCTTCCATCTGTTCTCCCATGTGCTCCCAGAACATCAGTGGGAGGGGAACGGCTGCCCCCATTCCACACGCAAGATGTTTATGTCAGAGGTCTAGGGTCAGGTTCGTGGTCCAAGGAGTTTGCCACTAAGAAGCTAACTTTGCTGGCTCAAGTCTCCCACCTGCAGAATTGCAGGACCTCAGTGCTCCTCAAAAACCCTCCCAGTTATGTCTAGAAGACCCCAAGAGAGTCCCTGTCTGCACACAGGCATCTCACATCCGTTCCTCGGATCACAGGATGCAGGTCTCCTCACAGCCGCTCTGGCCAGCACCCTCCAGTAAAGAGGCGTACCACCACGGAGCTCCCTCAGTGCTTGTGCTACTCAGACCCTTGCTCTATTCCGGAGAAAAAGGTTGGGAGAAGGCGTTTGTCATTGGCCCCAAAGCAGGACACGAGTTACCCAAGTTTCACAAAATCCCTTATGCAAATAGCTCCTTGAGCTTTTCCGTGTCATTCCCTGCTCTCTCTAGGGCTCAGGCCCTAGTCCTGGACCCGATGGAGGACAGCCACCAGATGTCATATCTGCATCCCCGTCACTGTCATCTCTACCCTCCGGGATATGTACAGAGGACTTGCTCCTACTGGCTCATTCTCTCCACTTAGATATATCCCCCCTATGCACATGGGAGTTGGGGAGACCTGGACCAACAGTGGACCAAACCCTGCCAAACCCTGGACCTCATGAAAGCCCAACTGGGCCATCCGCTGCCACTGCTTGGCAGGGAGGGACAAGGTGGCTCCTTAGCAGACAGCATTTGCTGGACCCTCCAGATGGTTCTACCCATTTTCTTCGTTTGCAAAAGACGGCCTTTTGCAGGGCTTCCTGCAGCTCCTGCCTCATCCCTCTGTCCGCCCTTTGGGCCCATCGTCTGGACCTGAAAATTCTGACCTCACGGTTACCCCTGGTGACTGCCAGGTTTGGGTTGTTGCCTAGTTAGTGGTAATAACTAATAAATAATGGGGCCCTGCTATCTGTTAGGATCTCAGCTGGGTCACCCCAGGTAGCCCAGCCCACAAGTGGTAACAGAGCCCTGGGTGGTGGAATGGGTGTAGGGAGAACAATCTTTTTCTCCACTCTTCTGCTCCTCCACCTCTCACTCTGTCAACCTGCTGGGGAAGAAGGTCCCCGAGAGTGACACTGCCTCATGGTTGCTTCTCCGAAGCATCTTCCTGCTGGGGAACAGGGGCACTCTGCTGATTATTCCCCATTCATTGTTCTTTTTATTGGCTTCTCTTAGGCAGTTGGCATCTCATTGGCATCTCTTACCACAACTTCCTGCCTGGAGATGAACTAACAGTCTCAGTTAATAAGATTATGTCAAAGTTCTTAGTAAACCCTCAAGGGTGCCCAATGTAGAAAACCACGACTGAGACGCCACACCTTGCAATGCCAGAGGGTGGCCCCTGGTGCCCGTCTGGCATTACCAGGTATAAGCTGTGTGACCTTTGGGAGGTCATTTAACATCTAAGTCTGTTTCCTCAGCATTTGATGTGGATATTAGTGCTAGCTCCCACCCTAGTGCCGCACTGGGCAACTGCAGGTGGGGGCTGTCATTTTTACAGGTGTGCCAGGTCAGCGCCCAGCAGCCCGTCCAGACAGAATTGCTCATGCGGTACCACCAGCTGCAGTCCAGACTAGCCACTCTCAAGATAGAAAATGAGGAGGTGAGTGAGCCCGTCTGCCCTGTAAGGGATTTTCTTACAAAGGCCTGGCTAGTTTTGGGGAGTCCACTTTCACCATGGAATACATAAGAAATTAGGGTTCATCTGTAAGATAGACTCTTTATGCAACCATTGAAATCGTGCACACCAAGACTCTTTCATGGTAAAGGGGAATCCTCACAAGGTGTCAAGTTAAAGAAAAAGAGCAAGTAAAGCTGCATGTCCAGTATTATCCTAACTAGGGTACCCTAGAGTATGTGCACGTGTACCTGTGTGTATTCACAGGCATAGAAAAAAGACTGGAAGGAAATACTTCAAAGTGAATAGTGGTGATGTCTGGGTTGTAGATTATAGGTGGGTTCTCTTTTCTTCTTTGTGCTTTTGTCCATTTTCTGCAATGAGTTTATATTATTTTATCATCAGAAATAATAATAAATTATGCAATTAAATAAACCACCCAGGGCACACTAAATGTGTCGTGGATTCTGAGCTCCAAGGAGCTTCTGTCTTCCCTTGGCCAGCACAGCTCCCATGCACCTGGTTGCACAGGATTATCTTGGGGAGGGTACACGTGGAAATACCCGCTGCGGTGCCTCTGTCCTGCTGTGGACTGATGAAGACGATGGGAAATACCCTCTTGCAGTCTGGGTGCCTCCATCCAGGGAGGAAGGCAACCAACTGGAGGACGCCAGGATGTGGGGAGTGTCACCCAAGATCGCGGGCAGGTTTATCATGGAGAAGTGCATTCACAGCTGGAGAGGGGGTGTCATGGCTCCTGTCTTAACATCTCGGACGCTTGTCCTGGGCACAGGGGGCTGCTTTGCTCTGTGTCTCTGTGAGACGGAGTATTGTTCAGGATGAAGACGAATCGAAATAGTCCCTCAGGGGAGGTTATGTGGAGACAAATTATATATCTGTTTTCCAAACCTGAGAAGAGAGAGGAGATGAACAGTGGTGTTTTTTTTTATTATTATTATTATTTACTCTTGCCCTACATCTTTCCCCGAAGCATTTTAAATTGTTTACATGGACCAGTATATGGATAATAATGTTAATGGAATTTAAATTGGAAATCAGGGCCACAGAGAGAATGAAGCAGCTGTTCCTTTGCATATCCAGGCAGTTCATGGCCATGGAAATGCTTGATTTTGAATCTGAGCTTCTGTCAGGCGATGTCAGAAAGAAATGATTCATTCATTTATTTATTCAACAAGTATTTATTCAACGAATATGTATTCAAGTGTTTATTAAGCACATACTATGTGCTGAACACTGTGCTAAATGCAAAGTGTAAGACAATATAGGACCTCCTCTCATGGAGTTTATAGTCTAGTGAGAAAAGAAAGATAATAATCCAAACACACAAGCAAACAAACCGATAAATGAGTGAGTATGCAAAGTGTTAGACAGGTAGACATTAAGTTACGAATGGTAGTCAGAGGGGCCTGATGTCACCAGGAGGCGACATTTAAGCTGAGATCTGTATAACAAGAAAGTGACATTGAGCAACAATAATTTAATGATGAATGTAGGTGCAGTTTCTCCTGGGATTGTTTTTGGAATGACGCTCCTTCAGAGTGTCAGGTCCGCCATCTGGGCACAAGTCAGCAAAGGGATATATATTGTGAGGTGGGAGATCGTGTGCCTTGCATGTGTAGCCTTCTGGGGGATCCCACTTGATCCCAGGAGAGAAGCTGGAGTCCTGGAGAGCTGACTAAACAGCTCTGTCTCTACGTCTGTCTTCCTTGAGTTTCTCTTTTCTGTCAGGCTTTTGATAGGTCTCAAGTAGCGGATAGCTGGGGAGTTCATTCATTGAGGATGGCTGCTCACTTTATCCAGATGTTGTCCGCTCCCTGATGGGAACCAAGAGTACTTCTAGTATTGTCTCTCCTCGAGGGACCTGCCTCCCATTGGAGGAGCTAGTTCGGGCCTATATAACCAGGTCAAGAGAAACAAAACTAGAAACCTGAGTTCTTTTGAATGAGTTGCCTACATTCTTCAAGGTTCTCTCTGGCAGAAGCAATCCAATAAAATGACACTAGATTGGGCAACCTGGGTCCACACCCCAGCCAGCTAACTGGCCTCACATTGCACATCCATATAATGAGGATGCACTTTAGGATTCTGCTGCCTCCTAGAGGCTTGTGTGGTAGAAATAAAGTGACGTTTAGGAAAAGGACTTTGAGGTGTCAAAGGCATTCTGAGGCTGAACGGTTTTTGTCGATATGCTATGTTTCCCCAGGTGAGAAAAACCCTGGACGCCACCATGCAGACCTTACAGGACATGCTGACTGTGGAGGACTTTGATGTCTCCGATGCTTTCCAACACAGTCGGTCCACAGAGTCTGTAAAGTCCGCTGCCTCTGAGACCTACATGAGCAAGATCAACATTGCCAAAAGGAGAGCCAACCAGCAGGAAACAGAAATGTTTTATTTTACAGTAAGTGGCATGCTGGACCCAGAACCTGCTGTCTGCTGACCCACTGGCATTAACTTTTGGGGAGCAGCCCAAGCTAGTGGGAGCCAGCGAAACCACGTGGGTCAGTTAGACCTAAAATTCTTCCAATGTCCTCAAATTAACTTGCCTGGCTTAGCTTTGTGAAGTGCAGACACCGAATTACCAGTGGATAAGCATCGGTATTGATCTTGAATTGGCGGTTATCGCAACTTTCCTGTTATGGAAAAAACACGAATTATAGAGTGCAGTAGGGTGAAAAGAAAATGGTAATGGAGCCAGGTGCAAGCCCCTTGTAACAAGCTTAAAGTTTCGTGGACGGTTGTCACGTTGTGATGTCTCAAATTGAGGTGTAGGCTTTGGAAACAGTGCCCTGCGTGGTCCATGCAGATTGCTGGTGAGTTGCCAACCCTTCATGTAAAATTCCTTGCTAACATTCTACTTGGCCAGAGACAGGGAGGAACGAGGATAAGGGGCATTGAGGCTGTAGTTCAACATGTTTTAGTGAACATAGATTTGGGGGTTGTAAGGGACCTTAAATCTCCCATATGATGCTTGATCCCATTCAACCATAAATCTGCTAAAAAGTCATACAGACTCTGCTTGAACAGCCCCAGAATGAAAAGCTCCCTCCTACCCCTAACAGCCCTTTTGTTTGACATGTGGCTGCCTATGGCTGTGATAATATTTCCCTTTATTTCTGTTCTGTTCAAAAATCTGCTTCCCCAAGATTTCTGGTCCTTGATCTTGAATCTGTTCTCTGGGACGACCAAAGAGAGGCTAATTCTACTGAACAGGCTTTGGCATGGTTGCAGGGAGCTGGGTTTTCATTTGTGTAGACTAAACATACTTGGTTCTTTCAATCCTGCCTCATATGCTTTCCTTTTGAGTGGTCTCAGAATCCCAGTGACTCTCTCCTGAACACATTCCATTTGTCGATGTCTCTTCTGAAGTGAGACTCCCAGCAGTGTTCTGACCAGCACAGAATAGAACTAAACTTTCACCTCCTTCCACAGTAGGTGCTGTGCTCCTTTTCATATGTCCTAAAATCATGTTCCTTTTTTTTTTTTATGAAAGCTAAGTTAATACCAGTTAAATCTCTATTCCCTACTCACTGCCATTAAACTAGGCCACCCTCCTTCTAAAGGATGTGTAGGTGATGTCTTGGGTAGACCTTATGTTTATCACCAGTTAGATTTCCTCTTGTTGGATTCAGTTAATGTCTTTAGACTGTCAAGGTCCTGATTCAGTTGTTCAACATGCACACTGTCTCTTCAGACCCTGTGTCATCTGCAGATTCAGTGAGTGTGGCTTCCATACTTTAATGTTTGTTAATAAAAAATAATAATAATGGGTGTGCCAGGGGCAAGACCAAAGACAGAGTTGTTCAAAACATGCCCCTAGGCTGATATTGACCCATTAATCAGCACTTTTAGATGGTGATCATTGAACCAGTTGCAAACCCACCCAATTCTCACATTCCACTCTATCTTGTGATGGTCCTGGTCAGGTCCCTTGTCGAACATCAATAGTTGGCACGTACTGGGACTCTTTGACTTTGTTGTTTTCAAGAAAGAAAACAGCTAGTCTTAGTGAATCAGCCAATGCCAATTTCTGGGGTTCACCTCTTCCATTAGGGACCTCCTGTGTTTGCAGAGAGAATGTATCAGTTCCAAAGATCCATGAAGAATACATATGATTATTAATTCACTCTGGCAGCAGAAACAAAGCACTTTGGGTGGTAGAAGCAGAGAAGGGCATCCAACCTGCTTGAAATTAAAAAATAGAATTCACCAATATCCATGCTTATGGGTCATCGGCGTTATGTTTTAATCTTGTATTTGATTTATCAACCTGGTTGGCTAGTACACCTCATGATTTGATGTGGTGCCATATTTGGGGTATTTATAAGGACATAAAATTCCTATTAATGCAGTCATTAGTATAATTTGAGGGCATTCTTTCCTTCATGGGTCACACAGGAAGCCTGGGTGAAGCTTTGGGCGCCAGAGCCCTGTGGTATAAGTGAATAACCCACCAAAGCTTGAGTTACGTGTTTGAGGTTAGAGCTACGGGGCAGTGAGGCAGGGTAAAGAAAACACTTCCTTATATCTCAGCTGGGTTTTTTTATGGAGAATTCTTAAACACATGATAAAATCAGGGGGCGTTACTATTGAAAGCATTCAGAGAGAGCCTCTAGGTGAGTTGTTATCAAACTGAAGTATGCATTTGAATCATTTTGATTCATGTGGGAAGCTCATTCATGACGTAGGTGCCCCGTCTACCACCCTCCCCAACGTGGGGCCCTGGAAACGTGAACACTTCTGGGCCTCTGTGGTGTCCTTCTCAGATGTAAAAGGAGGGGTTAGATGCTCAGTATTCCAGAGCAGGAGTCTACATTTTTATCCTCTCCCCAGCTGGGAGGAAGCTGCTGGTCCCTGTACCACACTTGCGGAAACATTGTGCGTCTCCTCTCATTTTACCCTGAAGAGGGCATGGAGGCCCAGAAATGTTCAGTCATCTGCACGATTGGCCACGTTGAGTGGCCACAGCTCTGAAGAATGGGAGTGACAATGCTCCCACCATTTGCCACCCAACACTGTGCTGAGGACCAAATAAACATGTTTGAAAACTGTCATGTGCTCTACAGATACAATCTGTATCTGTGAATGACCCAGGGACAAGGTCCTAGGAGCTAAGAAGGACAGTGGCCGAGGAGAGGGAAACCACAACCTCCCACCAGCCCAGCCGTTCCAGAAACCCGCCCAGGTGGGGCCTGGGTGAGGTGACCCGTCTTCCCCGTGCACATGTCAGTCCCCACCCCATGGCCTTGCCCCTGCAGCCGTGTTCAACAGGAGGAAGGCCGTGTTCCAGACTCCTTCACAGGTCATATTGGGGCGCCCTGAGCCTCTGTGGCTCATTTCTCTGCTCCTTTACACCCCTTTCTGAGTGTTCTGGCTGGGCAATAGAATGGATTTCTTTGTGAGAAACTAGCTGGCAGATTTGGGGCAATCACATCCATTCCTGTGCCTTCATCCTCAGGGCTTTTGCAATTGCCATTCCGTCAGCTTAGAATGCTCCTTCCCCCACGTACCCACACGACCCCTTCCTTACCTCCTTCAGGCCACGGCTCACATGTCAACTCTGCAGCGAGGTCTGCTCCAGCTCCCAGTCCTCCATTCTTGCCTTATTTCCATTCATAGCATTCATCACCATCTGAGCAATTGTGTATTTTACTTCCTTTTTTTGCTAGCTTATTGTCTCTTTCTCCATGGTGCTACATCAGCCCCACCAAGTAGGGGATTTAGGTAAATCTCTCAGCACCTACTACATGCCAGGCTCAGCTGTAGGCACTGGGGATCCAGAAATGTCCAGCAAAGGCCTGCCCCAGCAGAGAGGGCTCCAGCCCTGGGGTTGGGTGACTCAGGGGGTTGGGCATTGGCAAGGAAAACGGATACCTCAGTAGAGCCGTGGCTGAGACCTCACTGAACTTGGGGCAGGTAGATGCATTTCTGTTCTGGGTGGGCCCTGACCCTCCCCACGGCTTCAAAGTGCATTTGTGCTTGACCGGGCCCCTGAACTAGAGGCAGCCTGGGGGTCCCAGAGACCTTAGGCACGTCACTTGCCTGTGCCAGCCTCACCTGTCTCGTCTGTAATAAGAAGAAAACATATCCTCCAAGGCAGTTGAGGTTCTTTTAGTAGGAATATCTCTAGGGGCCCGCAGAGCCCTTCTTGTTCCAGAGCTGGGCCAGATGAAAGAAAGACTTGTTTTGAGAATGCTCTCTGACAGATCCAACAAAGCACTCTTGCCTCAGCTATGTGCCCCCAGGGACGGTTCCATCTTTATCGCTTTGGGCCCAAAAGCACAGTGAAGCTTTGATGACTGAAGAAGCCCTCTGCCCAGAGCTGCTGCAGTCGTCACCTGACAGAAGCGTCTTTTACTGCTCCCATTCCTCCTGAGCTTTCTTTGTGTTCCCAAAACTGACCTGAAATGCCTAGAGCCCTCCTAGGACTGGGCAGCCACTCAGCAGAGCAGGGCATCTGATGGAGAAGAGCAAAAGGGCAGCTCCTGAGGCCCCCTTTTCCCTATGCCGCGGTCCTTGAGGGTGCCACATTCTCTCTTTGACATCCCTGCCCCGGAGATCTATTCCAGAGTTAGAGATTGGGGACGTGGCCCTGCAAGCTGTAATGTCCTTGTGCCTTGTGTCTTACAGAAATTTAAAGAATACGTGAACGGCAGTAACCTCATCACTAAGCTGCAGGCCAAGCACGACTTACTCAGGCAGACCCTGGGCGAAGGTGAGTCAGGTGGCGGAGGCCTGCGGGAAGGGGCTGTCTTCCCCGCTGGGTTTGGTTGTGCCCCATGGAGCTGTTTCAGCTTGAGACACGGGCACTTGGCAGAACAAGGCCTGGTATTGGGACCACCTTCTAGGACTGGGCAGGCGATTGCAGTCTAGTCTATAGCCCTGGGACAGATGCTGAGAGGGGTCTGGCCTGGTTGCAGAAAATAGGGGGAAATACAAACGTTGGTTTAGGTTGTGGGGGAAGGTCCAAGGCAGAGTGCTACAGGGGTCCCCAATAAGTAGGGGGTGAGAATTCAGGGACACGGGTCCACACTGATGCTTTTCAGCAGATACTCTTTGTTAGGAATACTACTGGAGTGCCTGCCCAGAATCCTAGGTCCAAAGAAGGAAAATCCATGTGTAAGGCAGGGTTTGGTCCTTGAGGGGTCTGAGGACTAGGCTTAAAACTACGCAAAGGCTTCCAGTGATGGTTGGAATAAAACCCAGCTGCTCTCAGAGCACACGAGACCTTGTGTTATTTGACCTCCACCTACTTCCCTGCCTTCATCATGTAACATTCTCCACTCGCTAACTGTGCTCCAGCCACACTCAGCTCCTCTCTTCCCTTCAAAACACATTGAGCTTATTCCTGTTGCAGGGCCTTTGCACGTACTGTTCCCCCTGCCCAGAATGCCCTTACCCCAGAGCTCTGTAGACATGGCTCCTTATCCTTCCACTGTCAGCACGGATGGCACATCCTCAGTGAGATTCTCCTTGCCACCCGACCTCAAGGAATCACCACCTCGGTCCCAACACTCTCTCTGTTTGATTTTCTTCATCTCGCTCATCACCATGTGACATCACCCTGTGTATTACTATTTACTTGGCTACTGTCTTTGGTTATGCGCCTATCCTGAACAGGATCGGATCTTCAACCAGAGCAGGGACTTCCTTGCTAATTTTGTGCCTAGAACCACTTTATTCCCAGTGCCTAGGACAGTGCCTGGCTCCCAGTCAGCACTGAATTCGCAGTCACTCAGTGAATGTTGAATGGAAAGGTCACCAGAACATGAACTAGGACGCAAGGCCAAGGATGGTTTATGGCAAGTCCTGGTGACCTGGGACTTGGTCTGAGCCGAGGCTATGAGGGGAGGACTGACCTGGGGTTTATGAAGCTGCTGGGCACTGCTTGGAGCCCCACCATTAGCCCCGCACTCACATATACTCTGTGTCCTGTTTGGAAAGAGCTGCTGATGGAAGGATGTGCTCCGCCAAAAGGAAAGGACACATGGGGGCCCAGGAAATAGGGGGCCAACAGGAGAGAGATGAAGGGAATTTCCAAGGTGACGATGCCAGTCGATCCCGAGGTGACAGCTGAGGCAGGCCTAGAGGTCACCCAGGAGATTTTGGGGGCAGGAAGAGCGTTACAGGATAAGCTGTGTGGGGCATGGGACTGGCGTTCACGGGCTGTCAGGTGTTTGCACCCAGAGCGTGTTTGGGCCCTTCACTGTCTTCTCTCTTAGCGTACATAGCCTCGTGGCTGTGCTCTGGCCACACGACACTCCCTAATACTGTCCACTTGGCAACTATCAAGCAGGCTGCCAGGATCTGCAGATGGTTGGCATTTGTGAGCACTGTGCACTAGAGGAAACAGCCCCAAAGCACGTAGCATCTAGCCGGGAGACAATTCATGAATTCATAAAAAACCAAGTAACGATCGCATTGTTGCACAGAAGTACTGGATGAACTACCAAATGCATAGGACACACTCTGAGGGCTGTGAGTCAGAAGAGGAAGGATCACCGCGGGCCCAGGAGTGCTGGAAAAGCTTCACAGATGAATAGCTAGGGCTTGACAACTAATCCCAATGGAAAATTTTCAGTCAATTTCACTGACATATAAGTTGTATACAATAAGATGCACCCATGTTATGTGTAGAAATCAGTCTTGATGAACGTATGCACCCAGGAATAATAACCACTCCCATCAAGATATAGAACGTCTCCATCACCCCAAAGTTCCCTTGTGCCTCTTGGCAGCCGGTCCCCCTATTCTCCACCCCAAGCAACCACGGGTCTGATCTCTATCACTATACTTTAGTTTTCTGTTCTAGCTGGTGAGAGCTAGGGAACGTTGGGGGGGATAGAAAAGTTCTGTATCCTGATTTGGGTGATGGTTGTACATGGGTATATTCATTTGTCACAACTCATTGACTGGGGGGTCAGAGTGGAGAAGAGTGAGTCGCAACGAGCCTTTTCTTCATTTGCCCCCACCCCTCTACATTCTGCCTATCCTGACACGTCAGTATTGGGCTAGGTGCATGGGGCCATGCAGGAGTGTGGGTAACAAAGAGCGAACCTTTTTGCAAGAATGGAGCAAAAAGGAAGAGACAGAAAGTCCTAGAGAGGAGTTCGGGTGAACGTGTGATTGAGGCAGTCTCCACGACTAACATTAAAGAGGAAGACTGCTTTTTATAGTCGCAGGGCCGAGGGCTGGGGGGCTGTTTCTCATGGGCCATGTAACAAAAGGCAGGTCCCTGTGAGTCCGTGGCTACTTATAATTTCAAAGTCAGATGCCGTGGATGTAGAAAACTAGATGTTTTTCTAAAGAGTAAGAGCCCAGATGAGAAAGTGCTTCTCTCCAGCTCCTCCATGAGCATTCTCAGATGCAATCTTTTATGACTGCCCTGCCCTGAATGGCCTTCGTAAAATAATACTAATTAGTTTTGGTTGGCATAACTCCTGACTCATCTGGTCTTCCAAGTGGATTTAGCCCTCAGCTACACCTTGCTCTGAGATGTGATTTACCAGTCCTTCTTCTGAGTTCTGAGCTAAATAGCAACCCAAAACTGCAGGAAAACGCAGCTTCAGAAAGTATAAGGGCTGATAAGAAAGAGCCATTGGAATAGCCGTAGTCCTGTTTTCTAGTAAGCCAGCCATGGAAAAGCCTCGTGTGCTTCTTTTGATACTGGTCTTATTAGACTAGTCAATTCTGGGAGAAATTTTTTAGTAAAATTTTGGTTTTAGATTAGTTTTAGATTTATGGAAATGTTGCAAAGGTAGTGCAGAGGTCCCGAGTACTTCATGCCCAATTTCCCCTATTATTAACATCTTACCTTAGTATGGTGTACTTGTCATAATTAGTGACTATTCGTGCGTTTTTATTAACTAAAGTTAACAAGTTACGGAATTACTGAAAAAAACTGAAGCTGAGACCAACTCTTTAGTCATTTGTGTATGTCCCTTGCACGATACAGGCATATGTGGATTCTTAGGGTCTTGGGTGAAAAGGGGGAATTTGCAAGCAGGAGAATTTTTACTGACTTAGATTGATAAAATGCTTGCCCATTGGGCAAGGGGGTCATGGAATGAGCAGGCCAAAGAGGTTTCAGAATTTGGGCTCATTCATTCTTCCGAGTGCTGACAGATGACTCACCTTACCTGAGCACGCTGACTCTTGCATTCAGTAGAAAGCCCTTCTAAGAATGGGGCCAGGGTAGGGTTATACCTGCATCAATGGCCTTTTTATGTCATCTGAGGGCTATTTTGTATGGCAAGGAACAAGCTGGGAGTTTTGAAAACAGGTGAGAAATGTGAGGCCAAGTGGAATATTTTGACCGAAAAGACGCAAGTTTTTTTTTGTTTTGTTTTGTTTTTAAATGAAATAACGTATCATGTTGAATGCCTCAATTTCTCTCAAGTACTCTTGCCAGCAATGCTGAAAGAAACCACAAGTTAGAAGAAACAAAAACTTTTGGGTCACCTTCACTTTGAACATGACTGACCCCAGGTACACAAGTCAAAAAACTTCTCAGTACCCCTCAAATTGGCATTTTTGTTACAGTGATATCATTGCCACGTCTTGGGAACAAGAGCTCCCATCCTTGTAGGCCTTTGGCTGTTGCTATGTTGTTTTATTGGCCAGAGAATTCTTCCTTTATCATCTCTGAGTCTGAGATCTCTGACCTTTTTATTGCTCTGGGTAGTCTGTAAGCTCCAGGGCTTACACTCGAGCTATGGGTGATTTTTCAATTTACTAAAGTCCCTCAAGGAGGAATAGTGCATTGTCTATAAAAGAGATGGGACATAACCTTTTCAGGCCAAGATTTAATAGCCCATTACAGAGCAAAATGTCCACCAGGACCAGACAGTCTGACCTTCTAGAAAATGACTGAGCCACCAACTATAAAATATTTTTTCAATCCTAACAGGTCTCACAATAGAAAGGGCAGAACATTTTTTGATTTGTGATATTTGTTAGAAGGTGAGACTAGACTCAAAAAGATGTTGGTAATGGGGTTCTTGAGAGTAGAAGGTGGTTTAGAGCTGAAAAAGCATAGGTTAGATTCCTGGTCAGAGGGAAGTCTGCCTCCCGTGTGCTGGCATGTCACTGCAGGACCGAAACCCTTTGATTCCTCCCTCCCCACTTCTTCCTTCCCTGCCCATCTGTCCATTCATCTGCCCACTGTGCTTGGCCAGGACTAGGGGTACCGTGTATACAAGACATAAGGTCCCTGCCTTCTTAGAGAAGAGACACTTCAAACAGTAAAACTACTAAATAGAGAATTATAACCATGGTAAGTGCCACGAGCGGGCTGAGATAGAGAACAGTTGTGTGTGGGGCTCAGGGAGTGATGGGGGTACCTGCTCTAGGTTGGGTGATCAGAAAGGCCTCTGGGGGGTGCCATTTAAGCTGAACCTGAAGAAGGAGAAGGCGTCAGCCACGTGAAAAACTGGGGGAAGAGTGGGGCAGAGGGCACAGCATGGGCAAAGGTGGGAAGGAATGTGATGAGGCAGAACTGAAAGGAGGCAGGTGTGCCTGGACCATAGTGAGCACATGGAGGACGGGACGGTTTGGAACGAGAGGATGTCCGCAGGCAACTCCTCCTCGGTCCCCATTGTGAGTCAGAGCTGCACAGCTGACGGCAGCCCTGAGGGGAACGGTGTGCATTATACTCAGTGCAGGCCACGGGCTCACCCCTCCCGTGGGTTGCCAGCGGCTGTAACTCAGGGTCTTGGGTCTACGTGAGAATTTACCTCAAATTGGTGTCTGGTGGGAATTTGCCCCACACCCCAGATACACAATCAAGTGAAGCAGAAGTTAGTTTTAACTAACTTTTCTCCTTTCTTGCTTTGGTCTTTGACTCCAATGCAACCAACTGCAGTCACTCTTGCAACTGCTTGTGGCTTTAGCCAGGAATTAAATTGTTTGCTCATTCACTCCAAGTTTTATGTTCAGAATTCTATTACTCTCTTCCTGCCCTCAGTTCATTCAGCCATTGTTTTCTGTAGAGAAAATAAATGTTTTGCTTTTTCTTCTAAAAAGTCCCGTCGTATGAATGCTGGATGGGATTCTAGCACCTAGAGCTCTGCTCTCCAATATGGTGGCCGCCAGCGACATGTGGCTATTGAGCACTGGAAGCTCAATAGCTAGTCTGAATTGAGATGTATAAAATGAGCACCAGATTTCTGAGTTAGTTCCCCCCAAAAGTATACAAAGTATCTTATTCATTTTTATATTGATATATATATATATATATAGAAATGATAATATTTTTGATATATCAGGTGAAATACAATATAGTATTAAAATTAATCTCACCTGTTTCTTTTCCTTTTTGTAATGTGGCTACTAGAAATTGTGGCTTGCATTGTATTCTGTTAGACAGCACTGACCTAGAGGTTCTCCACTGCTCTGTAAATGGACTGAAGTACTAAATCATTGCTCTATGGATGGACTTCCAAAGCGTTATGTCAAGTGAAAGAAGCCAAATGCAAAAGACCACAGACTGTATGAGTCCATTTTTAGGAAACGTCTAGAATAAGCAGATCTATAGAGACAGGGAGTGGATTAGTGATTTCCAGGGGCTTAAGGTGGGAAGAGGGAGGCACTGTCATTTGGCACAAGGTGTCTTTCTTGTGAGATGGAAATGTTCTAAAACTTAATTGTGGGTGCAGCTGCACATCTTTGAACAGTAACTAAAAATCCTTGAATTATACATTTCAAATCGGTGAATTTTATGATATGTAAATTATACCTCAATACAGCTGTTAAAACTGAAAAAAGAGGACAGTGGATATTCTGGAATTCCAGGGAAATGTTACGATCTGGAGATAAGATTAGGAGGTCCTCAGTAAGCGTTTGAGATCACTTATGAAGGTTCACAGAAAGAGGAGATGTGGGGTTGCACCCGGGGGGCATTCCAACATTTGGAGGTTAGAGATTGGGCAGATGAGGAAGGGATGGCAGGATAAACTGGGGAACAGCCTGTAGGGCAGGAAGGATGCCTGGAAAGTGTGGAGCCATGACAATCAAGAGGAGAAAGCCTTATACGAAGAAGGGAGCAATGAACTGAGTTGACGGGTGCTGAGAAGTCAGATAAGAGCAGAGAAGACACTGGATTCAGCCACACAGAGGAGTCTCTGTGAAGTGGTGAGGACAGATGCCAACTGCAATGGGGAGAGGGGAAGACCTATGGTGACTCTGGACAGCTCCTTCAGGAAGTTCTGCTGTAAAAGGGGAGCTCAGAAAGTGGGGGTGTAGTTGGTGAAATGGGGCAGGGGAGGTTTAAAAGCTAGGTTATACATATCCAGAACATGTTTGTATGCTGATGGAAATGATCTGGAAGGGAGATTGGTGATGCTCGAGAGACGGAAGGCACTTGCAGGAACAGAGTCCCTGAGGTGGGACCCAGAGCACAGGGAGAAGGTCTGGGCTTTGGCAGAGGCCAGGTGCTTCCTTCAGAGTACCAGGAGGTAGCTGGTGAGTGGGTGGGTGCAGGTAGGTGGTGGGTCTTTTGGAGGCACACAGGAGGTCCGTCTTAATAACTTTTCTTTTCCACTGAAGGAAGTGAGCAGGTTTTCAGCTGAGAATGAAGGGAGGGGGGTGGGAGGGGGGTGGCAAGGTTGAGGAACAACCAGAAGGAGTCTTGTGGCTAGTACCCTTCAGGGCCAGGCATGTGACAGATGCTCCATAAACCATTGTTGATATAAAGCAATGCATGAGTCATTTGGCTCTGGTATGCTAGAAGGAATTACCTGGGGTGCTTGTTAAAATGCAGATTTAGCTGAAGTTGAACAATAATGAATGTCAACTATAATTTTACATATATAGTTACAAGAAGCGGAGTACAACATTAGGAATAGAGACTGGAAATGTAATGGCTGATGTAGTGCATGAGGGAGGGGTTTGTCACTGTGTGAGGGATATAAATGATAAATGTCTAACTATTACATTGTTTTGTGCACCTGAAACTAATTAAAAATGCAGATTTCTGCGTTCTTAGATATACTGATTCAGGAGGCTCATGGGAGAGCTCAGAAATCTGTTTTTAACCAGGGCCCCAGGTGATTCTGCTGCAGTTGGCAGGCTGTAGTGTGAGAACAACTGAAAATAATGTAAAAAATGCAATGTATGTGAAGACAGCTCTACTAACAGGAGGTGCTGCGGATTTACTAAGAGGCACTTCTTCCCAACAGACCATACCTTAGGCATGATTCAGTTCTCTAGTTCACAAAAAATTAATACCAGTTGTTTTACTGTTTTTAGAAAAAGATGAATGTTCTCTGGTTAAACAACAACAACTAAACGTCAATATCTATTTTACTTTGTAGGGGAGAGAGCAGAATGTGGCACAACCAGGTAAGAGCTGGGGATCTTGCTTCTCTCACCTGCTGCCCTGATGTGGGGAGTGGGATGAGATGGGAAGAGCAGGAGAGGAGGGAAGTGGGGGAAGACAGACACTGCTGAGAGCTCAGACAGCCTGGGGTATTCTTAGAGGGGGACAGCTCTTCACCACTGTCCCGAGATGGGGTGGGGGGTGGCTGCGCTGAGCGGGAAGGGAAATGTGCTGTTTCAGCTGCTCTACTAGTTCTTGCCTTAGACTGAAGCCAGGCCACCTCCAGGCTGGTGATGGGGAGGGGGCTTTCAGAGCTGTGTGTCAGTGGGGTGTCCCCCCACTCCGTTGCACTATCCATCAAGTAGGACAGTAATATATACTGCAGCGTGGCAGAGGGCAACCAGTAGAGACCAGAGGCTGTGGGGTAGCTGTTGACCTCTCTCCTCATCTGTTATATGACTGCTGAGCAAACTGCCCAGCCGAGGCAGAAGCCCCAGCCCAGGGTCCCCATTTGCCCAGGCTTTGGACTTGGCTGGAATTGCACACATTTGGGCATACGCATGCGCATACCCACATAAGCGTGGGCAGATGACCCTACTGCCCGGACCCTAGCTTTGGACCTCAGCGGCACTTGGATGGACTGATGGGGCGTCCCTTGCTGGGCAAAATAACAAACGGGCAACTTCTGCTTTCTCTCCAGCTTGCTCATTTCCCTTTGCGCTTTTTCCCTGAGCAGACCAGAGCCAGTGAACACTTTCCACTCAGCAGCTGATAGCTGACAGGCTGACTTTCAGCAACTGAGCCTTCCCTCTCCTTTCAGAGACTGTAGATCCATAAGCAGCCCTGTCATTGCCCAGGTTGTTCTTAGAGCCCATCTGTTTCTGAGTTCCCCGCAATAGCTCTCCCACTGCCCGACATGCATTCGGCTGTGGTCCAGAGGCCTGCACTTTCCATCAGGTGGCAATCGAGAGCTACCTTTTGCCTCGTTCTGGGCCCAGCAACCCGATGACATCCTCTTACAAATTCTTCTCAGTGACCCCGAATCCTGGAAAGCTGTCATACTTGACAAGAGGGAGGATGAACCCTTAACCCTCTCCTCATCGGGAAGGGAGTTGGCTGGGAAGAGGCTTAGAAAAAAACTCTAAGGTTTTCAGTTTGCGGGGCCCAGGATAACAGAGACTGAGAGCTCTCTGGAAGCTTAGCCTGTGCAACTGTTCTTCTGGACCCAGCAATCTAGGAACGTCAGGATGATTCCTAATGCCTGCTGAGGCCCTTCCAGCACACAGGCAAGCAGGTGTGCAGGGTCACTTTCTAAGAACCTTTTAGAAACAAATCCCTGATTGATTGATTGGTTGATTGATTGATTTTGGCAAGAGGTTGTTGTTATAGTACCAAAACAACAGAAGTCACATTTTACACCAAAGTCTGCAACTAGTGAAACAGATGGGGGACAAAATGAGCCGTCCTTCACCTCCTCTTAATTCCTAGAACCTACGTGGGAGAAGATTATTCCAGCAGGTCGCAGGAGAGATCTGTAATGAAATCCTTGGCTGCGTCCCAGGGCCTACCTCAGGGAAAAGTTGAGGGGTTTTTTTTGTTTGTTTGTTTATTTTGTTTTAATAAGGTCCACTGAGAGGTTGCCTTCCATGCCCTCTTTGACCCAGGGCTTGGGAAATCCAAACTAGGATGACCAGACCTCCCACTTAGATACAGTGCAGCCATCTGTACTCTGGCCCTTGGCCAGGGTCAGAGCTTACTGGGTTAGTAAACTAAAAGCTTCCCCTTCCTTCCAAAAATCATTTTTAACGTGTACAATGAATTGTCAACTTGGAAATGGTTTTTAAATTAATCTGAAAGGCCCTGGGTGAGATGACTCTATACTGTGGCGCTCTGTGTCTTCCATAGTTTCCCCCACACAGTGTCATTGTGGACAATCGTTTGTGCATGTCCCCTCAGGCAAGTTTCTGCTGTCCTCGTATAGATGGACCAGTTTTTGCACATGGGCTGCAACACGTTGTATTTTTCTCACACTTAAGACCCTCATCTTAGAATAGCCCAAATTTATAATAACTCTGTAATTTAGGTTGAACAGAAACAATATTGCACTTGAAGAGTGGATGGTAAATGTCAAAGCCAGATGCAAACATGAGGTTTGATTATGGATATTCAAACTAAAGACTGGCTACCCTAACCCAGGTTGATTTCCCCCCATGGTTTGAATTAGAGGTGAAATCACTGGAGATTTCTGCCCAAACAGATGCAACCCAATGCACAGCCTCCGAGAGTCTGACCACCACTGAAATACAATATGGCTGCTATTTTGGACATTGACACCCATGTCTGTTGGGTTGATTAGGGGAGATTTTAATCACTGTCCTTTTGGTCATAGAAAAGTTTTGAGGCCAATTCCTGTGTTGCAAATGTATGTTAACTTTTATCTTGGTTGAAAGGCAGAAAGGGGACATTGGTCTCTGGTTTCTCTTTCTTCCTCTCCGTGGCTTTCTCCGTTCCTGTTTTCCCTGCCTCTCTTTCTTTCTTTCCTTTTTGCTGTGCAACTGAGCAGCAGAAGAGATGGAAGGCTTAGGCTGCCCCACTTTCCTTGGCTGAGCTGCCCCCCTGCTCCCCACTTTGTGCCCCACCCAGCATTTCAGTAAGTCGGTATCGATTTGATGTCATGCAAAGTTGGGATAGCTACGTTTCCTTGTCAGAGATTCGTCAGTACACAGAGCACCACGCAAAGAAAGAAACCCTGGTGTGATTCCAACAGTCCTTTGCTTTCTGGATTGGGCAGGAGAAATGGGAAAAAATATCTTATTTTCCCTTTATTACATTTTGTAAACTTAAAGAAAATCCTTAGGACTTATTTTAAGGAAACCCATCCATTGGGCACCAAGACTTTTTGATATTGGGTGTCCTGCATTAAGGGTCTCTGTGCTTGCTGGCCATGGGAATTTAATAGATAATTTAACGCTATTGCTGGATATTCTGTGATAAAATAAAGTTCCAAATTTCACACTCACACCGGAACCTGGAGTAGGAAGAGCTGAATTCTATTCCCATGACCTTGGACAAGTTTCTTAATCTCTCCTCAGCTCATTTGCCTTACGTCTAAAATGGGTTTACTAATTCTTGCCTACCTCACGGGGTTGTAGTGAGGGTATCATGCAACATGAGGTAAGCAAATAATCTGAGAAAGGTAAAAAACAATCACCCAAAATGCTATGAAAACAAGGTGGCGAAGTTGTTATCCTCAAGTTATTCTTAATTCCAAGACTCAAAATCTATGACCTTATGTCACATTTTGGCACTCTCTTTTGGCATTTGGAAATTCAAAATCAGATCTGTTGTAAGAAATATCACTCCCACATACGCACATGCTCAAAAAATAAGTAACTTACGAAAAAGAAATGACACGGACTTAGCTAACCAAATTGACGAAAGAGCCAAGATGGGCTTGAAATCATCTTGCCTGTTTTTTTGTTTTTTTTTAATTGGTCTGTGCTGTTATTTTGGTTCCAGTGTTTGGGTGGCATGATATTTGGATTCAACTCTGTCTTTGCCCATGCATGTCCTGGAGCTAGCAGCATTTGCTCAGTACTCAAACGCCGAGGAGAAGTTGGTTAGAGTTTCCAGGATGGCTGGGCTACTGAAGGAGACATGTACAATGAGGCCAGTGAGCAGAAGCAGCATGACTCTCCTTCACCTTGATTGGCTCCAAAGTCTATAAGGTTGCTTACCCAGTCATAGAAATCAATCCAGACCTGGGGGACTAGGTCTTTGCTTGTCATGTGTGGACATTATCTGTGCCAGACTGGGTCCCCACTTGTTGCTCCCCAAATTGCGAACCAAGCCATTTGAAAATGAACTGCCTCTCTTGGTGAGGGGCCTTCCTCCTAACTTCAGAGCCCTTTGCCCTGGAAGGCTGGCAGCATTGAGTCACGCCAACTTGGGTGATGAAAGATGAGCAAATAAGCCAACACAGGCATATGCATGGTGAGCCACTTTGGAAACTGGTCCAGTGTCTGTGGCTGTTTCACTGTCCCTGGTGAACTGTGGTGTGGTTTCCTCTCCCTGTAGCCAAGACTGGAGCACAGGGAATGGAGATCCTAAAGCAAAGCAAGACACTTTCAACCTGGCCCGCTGGGTCCCCTGGCAAGGGTTAATGGGAAGGGTGTGTCATTGGCTGGAGATGGAGAAGTGCCTGAAGGCTCCATGACTGGCCTGGTGGGAAAAAATCTTGGATTTAGAGCCAAAGAGGCCTGAGTTTGGGGCTTCGCTCTGCCCATTCCCCTCTCTAGGCCTCAGTTTTTGCCTTTTTAAAATGAGGCCATCTATACAGGGTTGAGCTGATGTTAAGTGTGGTAATGGCTTTGGAAGCACTTTAATCAAAGTGTACTTGACTAAAGAACAGGGTATAATCATCCTTGGTTACGCCAGGACCCCAAAGAAGCTGCAGCCTCCCTCTTGGCATCAGTTTCTTCATCTCAAAAATGAGAATAATAATTGCCTGGCTCTTAGATCGATGAAATAAAGATTAGTCAAGTGCATTTGAAATGCCAAGAGGCATTAGGAAAATCAGTGCCCTGGTACATTGGGAGTTGAGACTTGGTAATGAACTTAAGCCAAAATAATGAAAATTAACCCTTCCAATCAATCATCTTTGGAAGTCTCTTGCTTTCTCAGGCTATAGATTCCATCTCTCTCCCCTGATTCCCCCTCCATCTGGTCAGCTTTGCAGGATGACAGCCTCTGATTGGAGTTTCAGCCGTTTCTTGGGCATGTACTGTTTCCTTCCTATGATTTAGAATGCATTTGTGTTATACGAGTGTTGCTCCTGCCTGACATTGTGGGTAAATTAAGACCCCCTAAACATCCAAAGGACTTCAGATGGAGCATTGGACGCCAAGGTGCTGGGGGTTCAGGGGCTCCATTTGCATTTTGTGTTCTTCTCCAGTTGTGGGTTTACAGAGCATCTTTCCCAGTTGTATGTTTACATTGGTTGCTTTCTTGATTTCTTTTGTTCCATTTTCCCCTAGGCCCCCCTGTCTTCCCCCTAAACCACAGAAAATGAGGAGACCTAGGCCTCTCTCAGTGTGTAGCCATAAACTATTTAACGGCTGTATGGAAGCGTTCATTAAGGTACTTGCTGGGGAGCCACAGAGTCCGCGAATGCCCCCGATGTAATGGCAGCCTTTCTTCTCCTCCCCTCGGCCGACAGCCCTGCCCCAACCTACTGGAACTTTCAATCTGTGCCCTCAGCCAGACCCTATGGCGAGCTAGTTCCGCCCTGCAGCCTGCACTTAGCTTCAGTGAGGGCTTCTAATCAGAGCTTCTTTTATCTCTGACCAGTTGCTGCTAAGTGCCTCCCCGTGATTCTCAAGGTTAAGATCATGAAGAAATCCGGTGAAGTCCAAGTGGGGTTGCAGTGCCAGCGCACTGGTTCTTGGCATCCACGCTTTGTTGCTTCAGAAACTGTGGTCCTAACTAGCTCGAGGGACAGTTAGAGAACCCCCCTACTTCATTTCACGCCCAAGAGGAGATTGGCTGGAAGCAACAAAAAGAAAATCCCTGAGGGCAAAAGCACATTTTTATATGTGTTTTTTATTTATTTGTTTTTTTAGTTAATAATATACCAGCAAAGGAAGCACATAAAATTTGTTTGAGAGAAAACCCTCCTACCTAGTTTTGCTTCTTGTTAGGCAGTTTGGGAGAAGGAAGAGCTAAGCCTGTCCCTTTAGAATTCCAGGTTAACACTTTACATCTTAAACTAAAAACAAAAACGTTTCCACTAGGTGAGTTTCCCCTTTCTTGCTTCTTGGATGCAAAGGGTATAGGATCAAGCCATGTCAGATAGAATGGCTCAGGCACATTAAGATGACGGTGGAGTTGAAAAGGGCAGCAGGTGGGGAAGAGACTGAAGAGGAGGAGATGCACTCGTAACACTAGGGGGAGAAGGAGAGAAGGTCCCTGCCAGTTATTTCAGAGCCCACTACCGTCTAATGAAGGTGCTTTCTGCAGAAAGGAAGCCTGGTGTCAATCTGGAGAGACGTGAAGGCTCTTGGGCTTGGCTGACGAGCCTGGAGCGGTGCAGGCTGCCCATCTTCACACGGTGCGCCCAGCACTTGCAGCAGAGGGAGGAATTGGCACCGCAGCTTGGGTCTCAGGACTGTCTGCCTCTGGGCGGAGCTCTGGGGAAGGGACCGTGGGGCAAAGGGAAAGTAGAACAGGAGGGCACAAGATAAGACTTCCCAGGGGTGGGAACAGCAAGAGCTGCTAAATTTAAAATACCTCAGAGGACTGAGGCTTGGAGGGTCCCAAAAGGAGGGGTGCTGCTGTGTGCATCGGGGTAGAGGTACTGTCTGGAGGTAACCCCGAGTGCACACTGCCATCCAACAGGTCATGGGAGGATGGGGCCATGTCAAAAGGGTCCTTCTTTCTTTAGCCTCCCTTGTCTCTCCGCCAAGGCTTTCTTCTCATTCACCCTCGCCCTCAGAAAAGCCACTCTCCATAACTGAGCGGGGACTGAAAGGCATGTAAGCTATTTTCCCTGCCCTCACGGAGCTTATAGTTGGGAGTGTTATAGTTGTTATAGTTGGTATAGTGTTAGTTGGGAGGATTTCAACACAGAAAGCTGAAAGTGGAAGGCGATTCAAATGAGCCCTCCGTGAATTCTCACCATGGAAATAAGTTCTGTGAGAGCTCAGGGCAAGAAGAGCTCTGAGTAGCAGGGCCCAGGAGGCTTCTGGCGGGGCTTTGAAGGAAGAGGAAGAATACAGTGGAGGAGGGGAGCATAGAGGAGTCCCTGGAAGGGGGAACAGAATGAATGAAGGCTCAGAGACAGGGACACCTCTGATCTGCTCAGCTCTTTGAAAATGGGTTATCAGTGAGGAGCTGACTCTTCGCTGACAGCATTTGAAAGTTCGGTGTTCTGTTGAATGAAAGAGTCTCTTACTAGAGCACTCCTACCCAGCATGTGTGATTATCAAGTATTCCTACTTTATTCCTCCCGTCAAACACATCAGAATTTCTTCAACGGTATGAGGGTTGGCCCCTTAGAAGTAGTCACCTTGGGCAGTCACTTTCTTTTTCTAAGGACATAGGCAGCTATTGCTTCAGCGTGTCAGTCTTCCTTAGAGCCTGCAGCATGTCCCTTGTCAGTGGTGCCAAGCTTTGTATTAGAATGGACATCCTGGTCTTTGGAATGAGAAGCGCCATTCAAAGCTCAGCTTTGCAATGCCACCCAGGGAACAAAATGGCAAGAGGTGTATGCAGCTTAAGGCTGGTGGACCTGCCCTGAAAAGAGGTCCCCAACAGGCATAACTCAGAACACTGAGCAGTAGCTCATTGTTAAAATAAGTGCATAGCCTCCTCAGGGACTATCGGACTGAAGAAGAAAAAGTTACGTTTGTTAAACGATTGCATTTCTGTATAGTCACACAGTACTTATGCCATATACTATCAGTGCAGTTCAGCAAACTCTTCTGCACGCCTAGTGTGAACGAGGCAGTGCACCTACCAACTTGCATGCACTGGCTCTTACTCTCAAGGACTGTTAACTTTCAGGAAATGAAAAGGCAGTCTAATATAGTCAGTCCTTCAACCTGTGTGAACAGAATTTAATTTTCTCTTATGAGTCACATGCTATCTGGACAAACATTGTGCATGGACTAAGCATCCCCAACTTTGAAATGCCAAACCTGTGAAAAGTTTTCCCATAAAATCACATCACTGGGATTCCATGATTAGGATGGTTTAGAGGGACAAGGACGCATCCCCCCTGCCCCCTAGAGCCTGAGCCACTGCACATATGGGAAGAAAGAACAGACAGGGCTCCCTGAAACTGGGCAGCTTCAGTGGCTTTTGTGACAGCAGAGGCACGATTGAGAAGGCACTCTGACTCTCTATTGCCTCCCTCCTCTGGGCCTTTCTCAGCTTTTGGGTTCCCTGAGGTGTGCTCAGTGTTCGCGTGAGGGTCGGGATAGGAAGGAGAGCAAAGCCACGCGGATACCCAGGAAAAACTACCCAGTGTGTTTGGTAAGGAAGCACGAGAAGCTGTTTGGAATTTGGAATCAGGTGGAATCCTGTTGGATCCTATCCAGAGAGCACGTGATAAACACGATCTTGGTAAAATTAGCTTTGTGCCAAGAAGGAGGCTTCCTGAGCTGGACGGCAGGGACAGCGTTACAGTAGAGCCATGAGGGCGTGTGTCCCTCCGTTCTGTGGGCAGCTGGGCTAACCTGAAGGGCTCTTGCCCGTTGGTGAAGAAAGAGCCCCCGTGTTGAAGAGAAGCCAGACATGGGATGAGGAGAGGGTTCAGTGCGCACCACTGCTGCTTTTTGACAAGGACTGAAGGAGACCCCCATGTCACCCGGTGTCCAAGGCAGCCACCCTGGAAGGCTGGCTGGGGCAGGGTCCAGAGCTCCCGTGAGGCCCTGAGACCCAGGGGTCCCTTCTCAGGGCAGGCTGGCTGGCAGTCTCCCCAGAACCTTTGCTGGTTGCCATTTCATTTCGGCGTTCACGGACTCTGAAGGATCTGCTTACTCTAACTGATCTTACTCCTGCATAATCTTTTCTTTTTCTCCTGCTCTGCTGCCTGTTTATGTTTTGTTATCAGAGGAAGAAGAAATGCTCGAACCAGGAACCAGGTATTTACTAGAAAGGTCCGTTAGCCCCATTCAGCTGGATCGAACCTGTCTTTAGTACTGACTTCCAGGACAAGGCCCACCTTACCTGTTGCCAGTGGGTCTGTTTTATTATTCTCTTTCTGACCACCATTAATCAAGAAAATAATTTACAGGTGGGGGTGTGGAGAGCCACAAAAACATCCAAATTCATGGTTTTTCTCTGTCCCTTTGCAAGAGCATATTACATAGGCCTTATTGTTTTCTCACCTTCTGAGGAGGCTAGTAATTTAATTTGGCCCCTTTTAAAGAATGTTTAAAAAAGACTTTGTGCTCTTTGCTGACCTGAAAAGCATAGAGGCCAACCAATCATAGAATCCAAACGAAAATTACCCCTTGCCCAGCCCTTTGTGGCCATGGGCCCGTCTAGGAAAATGAAATTGAAAGTACATTCACACCCCAGATGTCTGTGTTTCCAACTGCATCTTACTCAGCCTTTTTGTCTAAGATCGGCCACTCAATGGTCAAGGGCTGACATTAGCTATTTCTAGAACACTTGCTTTCAACATGTTTGCTGTTAAACAAAGTATCTGTCTGGATGTTTAGGTCGTAATATCATGAGTAGAACTGGTCTTTCCTTCTCAGAGCTCAAAAGGACCGCTGGGGCCAGTCTTGCTTCTCCCATAGTGTGTTCTTCTTAATTCTGGCATCAGGTACTGCAGTCCTAGGAGGCCTTGGTCCTGCTTTTTCACCCATGCGCACTGGGAGAGTAGGATTGAGTTGGGGCAAAGTGGAGTGGGAGACAGAGAACTCTGACGGACTCCAGCCCCCTCCCTGCGGTGGGTTCCCTCCCCTTCCAGATACGCCCATCAAGCCTCCTGAGCCCTGATTCCTTCCCAGCTGAGTAAGAAGAGCATTTCTTTAAAATTATCACAGCTATGCCTTTTTCTGCACATAACTGAAGACTTTCTGTTTTAACTGTTTGTGGAGACTTTAGAATTAGCTGTTCCTTGCTTGTTTTCCTACTAATTGGATGGTACTAATACTCTGGCTTGAGTTTATAATCTGTGTTTGCAATGTCTGTTTTCCGTGGTGGTTGCCAAGTCCAATACAATTCACATTGCTTTTTTTTTTTCTTAAGGATTCGGGACAAGCTATACCCCTTGTAGTTGAAAGCTGCATCCGATACATCAATTTATATGGTAAGCTCGATTGGGGGGCAGTGTTTTCAGCATTCTCCACAACAGGTGCTAGGCTGTTCTCCTAGGAAATGAGATTCTGATTCATCTTGGAAGACTTCCTATCACTGCTGTGCTTCCGAGAGGGAAATGCTCTGTGGAACAGCTGCTCTTCTGAGTGCTGTCTTTTGAGCTTTCTGTGTCGGGGCATGGGAGGGGTGGTGGTGGTGGTGGTGAGAAGACCCAGGAACTAGGAAAGCCAAGGAGCAGGGAGGGCACAGACAGAACCATTTTAGTTCCTTCCTCACTCCCACCCAACCCCCAGTGCTCTGTGCTTTGAGCACTGAATACAGTTGGGCCGTCAGTCAGTTTAATACTGTGGGATTGTAGTAAGCGCCATGAAGGAAATAGCGTTTGGCATTAGCTAACCATGGTGTCCCCGGCACTTAATTTGTGTCTCCGTCTATTCATGTATTCATTCCTCCAAAAATATTTTTAAACTTTTACTTATTTGAAGTGTGTTTTTCTAGGACCCATCAGCTCCAAGTCAAGTAGCTGTTTCAGTCTAGTTGTGGAGGGCGCAGCTCACAGTGGCCCATGTGGGGATCGAACCGGCAACCCTGGTGTTATAAGCATCACACTGTAATGAACTGAGCTAACCAGTCACCCCAAAAATATTTTTTTCAGCGTGCATAGCAGGCACTGTTTTGGACAATGGGAATATAGGCTTGAACAAGATGGGTAAGATACCCACCCTATGTAGCTTACATGACCAATTAGAAGGGCAAGGAAATAAACAAGCATAGGAATACATAATATAATTTCGGGTAGTGATAATGCCAAGAAACTAATTAAAAGGGAATAGAGAATAGCTGGAGAGGGGCAGGGCTACTTTGGCCAAGATGGTAAGGAGATACCTCTCCAAGGGCGTGACTAAGACGTGAGGGACCTTTAGGGTTCTAGTGAGGAGAAGAAGCCAACCATGAAATCCGGGCGGAGGGAATGGCAGGTATAAAGGCCTCCTATGGGAAGGAAAGCCAGTGTGACGGGACAGGAATGAGCCAGGAGGGTGGGATACATGATATAGGTGGTAGAAAGTCAATACTGGTTAACTAGAGAGATGAACAAGCGGTCATTGAGCACATAACTATGCACAAACCAAATTTTGACTAATATCTGTTTTTTAAGGGTAACCACTTTCCTAAATTATAATGTGGAGGGTTATTTTATATAGAAAAACTGAACCCCAGGAAAAGGATCACGGTCTCCCCTATTAATTCCATTTCAGATGAGGGGGCCCTTCCATTCTTTCAATCCTATAGGTTGCTGTTACATCATTACTGTTACATCAGGATTCGGGGTCTCTTCTTTGTTCTGGCCTTGTAGAAACACTTAAGAAAATGCGGTTGTTTTCCTTCAATAATTTATCTCCTGTAAACTCCTCAATCCCAGGCCAGCATGTACTTTAGACTCTTTAGCTTTCTTGAAAGAAGAAAATGATGTGTTAGGGAAGGAAGGGTTGGGACAGTGGTATCAATACTTCTTGTTCAAAATCTCTGTGGCCATTGCCCGCAAATGGCATTTGGAAATGCAGGCCAAGCTCTTTGGTGCCGACGTAGGCCCCAAGGTACCTAGGGGGGTATCTTACCCATCTTGTCAAGTCTTGCAGGTGTAGCTGGTAAACTCGGTAGCAAAGTACACCAATCAGTTATTTGACTGAGCTGATTGATTGGTTAAATTAGAAGTTATCCACTGGTCCAGTCTTGATATAAACTTCTTGTGGCCTTTTTCTCCAAGCCCAGACAAGAGACAGAGACATACGACGCAGGATGTGTCTGAGTATTTTGGCTGGCCACAGTTCATTGCAAAGGCTATTTTGGGGCTTCTGCCAGGAGGGCTTTATTGGGTATGAGTCTCTTATAAAGGATGGCAGGAGAGAGACAAGCAGCGGGATGAGTCATTAATGTTCCCAGTGGACTGATGAGCTCAAAACTTCACGGCATTTTTCTTCCTTTTCTTTTTTCTTTTTTTCTTTTCTTTTCTTTTCTTTTCTTTTCTTTTCTTTTCTTTTCTTTTCTTTTCTTTTCTTTTCTTTTCTTTTCTTTTTCTTTTTCTTTTTCTTTTTCCTTTTCTCCTCTCCTCTCCTCTCCTCTCCTCTCCTTTCCTTTTCTTTCTCTTTCTCTTTCTTTTTTGTTTTTCCTTTTAGGACTCCAACAGCAAGGGATCTTCAGAGTGCCAGGATCTCAGGTCGAAGTCAATGACATAAAAAATTCCTTTGAGAGAGGTAGGTGCAAAGTAACCATCTCAAGCGTGTGGCTGGGGAAGCCAGAGTGGGTGTTAGACAGTGTGTCTTAGCACCAGTGGTGTGTGGACTGGTTTGTATCTGCATCTCATTCCAACTTCACGTTCAGTGACCTCACTCAATCAGCATGCGTGGAGCCCTACACTGCACTAGGTAATGGGCTAGGGCCTGAAAATACAATAGGAACCAAAGACAGTCAGTGCTAATGGGACAATCCTGACAGTGATCAGGGCCATCATGGAGTAAGCACTGGTTCGCGTGGGAACCCCTAGGCCAGCTGGGATGGAGTGGGGAGGAATAGCAAAGCCTGAAAGCCTTCGGGGGGAGGAAATACCTGAGTAAGAGTTAAGGAAACCGGGAACGGGCATTCCACACCCAAGGAATAGCATGTGCAAAGGCCACAAAGCAAGAGGTATCTGCCATCAGCATCCCGGACAGAAGTGTCATTCCTCCTTCCCTGAGCTGCTTTTGAGAACTCCGGACAGCCCAGTCCAGCTTTGTTTATTCATTGTCCCCAACTCCTTAGCACTCCTGCTGCCCTGCATTCATTGTAAATGAACAGAGACATGGTCTGGAATCTTTGCTGGTTCCATCTTCCTGGGCTCACTTCATTATATAAAATGCCTCGAATCTCATGGGTAAACTCACTGCGTGGTGTCTCCAGCCTGGCATTTTCCTACTTCCCCATGTGCTGTAAGTAACCTTTTTGTACCAGGCAGCCAGGCCCTAGCCCCACCCCAGAAGTACTGCTTTCTTTCCTTCTTGGATGTGATTTTCTAAGGTAAACCCCTTCTGTCAGCCGCTTGGGTACCTTGCAGTGGGGCAAGTTTTTAAATCACCTTGCAGGTGAAATTTAAAAGAATTCTCTGCTCTTCATAAGCTCTAGACCGCCTCAGGCAGAGCCCCACTGGGCCGAGATCACCTGACCCAAATCTCTGCTGCAAAAACTGTTTTCTGCTTTTTCTTTGCATCACGTATGCAGTTAGCTCCTTTCCCTCTCTCCATCATTCCTGAGTGAATCTGAGTCTCTCGCCAGCTTTGTCCTTCTGCTCCACCTGAGCGTAAAATGAGGCATGGCTTACTCTAGAAGAATGCTTCCTGGTATGTCTTTTTTAGAAAAATCTGGCTCCTTTGAGCTGGCCTATACCTATATTTCTCACTTATTCTTTTCTGTTTCCTGATATTCACCAAGCAACTGCCCTGGGTTTGGCTCCTTAACGAGTTGACCCTCAGGGTCACTTCCTCCTATCTTTCTAGATCCCTCACCCCCAACCAGGTGGCCTGAGCCTGCACAGGGCTCAGCATTTCTATTCTCACCCACTCCCTGTGTCCCACATACTCTAACTTGTGATAGAGCTTTCTCTCCCAACCAGTACCTTGTGTGTTTTTCCTGTCTTCCTGTTATTTTTTAAAATTCAAGTCCCCTAATCCCTTCAGGGTGCCTGACATTTATTACTTGTTCAAAGAGAGTTGGGTCTTTTTCTTCCTTGGCCCCCTTCTTTCTCTCTCAGGTATAGTTCTTGCCTACATTCGTTGCATAGGCTGTTTAAAGAAGCACCTATCTCTTTTCCTTAATCTTCTGAAAAATGATAACATGTTGGAAAGACCATTCCTCGCTTATTATTCCCACTTTCTTTTTCTTCTGACACAAGTCAACCAGGATTTTAGTTGGGATTATTATTATCTTTATTGTTTGCTGTCAATAAATCTTAAACTTACTGATCTTTTGAGATCTTCTTGTAATCTTCTGGCAAAGTGAAGGAGAAAACATCAGGGAAAAGGTAAGACTCAGCGGCCGTGTCTCAGGAAGAGCTGTGGCTGACTGTTATCTCCTAGGTCACATTTTTTTTGTACGTCAAGATGAGGGAGATAGCTGCTAATGGTGTGTCCTATGAGGGGGGTGGCTGGAAAGAGACCCAATGGCCCTTTCTCCCTGCGCAGATCAAATAGGGTTTGGACTTGGGGCTGAAGTCATGGCTTGTAGGGTCTGACACCTTCTGGACTCAACCTGCCCTTCTGAGGCTATTTCCTGCCCCAGGAGGAGGGGTGTGGCCAGGAGACGCTGGGAGGGGCTGTCATGTAGAGGAGCCTCAGGAGGTGCTTGTGTGGATCTGTGACCACAGAGAACTGCCCTTGTAAGAGAGACCACCTGCATGCTTCCTGCCCCAGTCCAGCAGCAAGTTTCCCTGAAGACTTAAGCACGCATTGTATGTTCACACCCTGCCCTGGACACAGCCATGGCTGAAAGTCTTCGGCAATGCCTAGGTGGTCTGGTTGAGCGGAAGCTGTAGGCAGGGCTGTTTACCCAATTCTAGCTCCTCCAGGCCAGTAGCTAGCAAAGTGTGAACACAGCTTTCTTTCCAACTTGCCTGGAATTTTACTCTAATTCTCCTCCTAGAGGAAGCCATCATTCACACAAACCATCCTGCTTATCCTGAGTTCTGGAATTCCATACGTTTCTGGAGCCAAAATTGACTAGCCTTGCAGAGAGCCGAAGGCCTAGGTTGGGAGGAAGGTGCGTTTGGATGGCTCCTTTATGGTCTTCCCCCAGTTCAACTAAGACAGCTTTGTTCTATATGTTGAACACTCATAGAAACTGTTTTCTTGAAAAAGAAAAAAACACACATTGGGATTCTACTGTAAAGGAAGGAGGGAGAGAGAGAGAGGGAGGGAAAGAGGGATGGAGGGAAGGAAAGAAGGAAGGAAGGAAGGAAAGAAGGAAGGAAGGGAGGGAGGGAGGGAGGGAGGGAGGGAGGATAGGCTGTATGCAGATAGGCAGACAGATAGTACTGAAAAGGTAGAAGAAGGACTATCTCCCGGGCAACATGACATCTGGGAGCTGCTGGTGTCTGTTTTTGAGTGTGGGCAAGTTGTTTCACTTGTTGGGGCCTCAGCTTTCTCGCCGGAGAGAATGGTGGTGTTGGACCCATGCCTTCCCGGGTGCCATACATCGCTTTTGTGAGGATGAAGAGCGAGCACAGGTGTGAATGTGCTGTAGCAGTATAGGCAATGATTGTTCAGTGTTTTCTCTCTTCCTTCCCCATGAGAAAGTCTTGTGGGGGAAGCATTCTCTCTCTCTTTCCGTGGGGACATCTGAGAGGTTGACCTGTGGAACAACAATGTCTGGGCTGCCCCATGCAGTTGTTCAGGTCAGGCACTGCACAAGGGTGCCGCTCCAAGGGAGGGGGGGAGGTGACTCCGGCTCGCGCTCTGTCTGCCACAAGCCCTCGTTCAGGAAGGAAGGGGGGCCTTTCTCTAATTTGCACGACAGCAAGTTGGGGCTGGCAGAGGCCCTCACAGTGACACATATTCTCTTCTTACGGAGGCAGAGCAAAAATAGCCAATTCTCCTCTTCATTACTTGCCAGTCTTAGAATGCTCTGGGCTGTTCTGGGAGGAGAAGCCTACTGTGTAGACTTCTCTCAGAACCTGCTGGGAGGTGGCAGATTGCTCCCTGCTTCCTCTCACCTCCCCCACAGATGCTCGACTGCCCCGCCCCGTGAACTAGCTCAGCAGCCCCTGATTACACTGAAAAGTGTTGCTCTCCTGAGAGATCATTTCCCCTGTCGGATTGGCAAACATTCCAAAGGTTGACCACATTCCATGGGCAGGGCTGTGGAAAGAAGCATCCTCTGTGTTGCTGGTAGGAGTATAAAACGGTGCAGCCCCAATGGAGGAGAATTTGGCAAAGTCTGATGAAACCACATATGTATTTACTCTTTGACCCAGCAATCCCATTTCTAGGAACTTACCACAGAGACATACCTCCACAAATACAAAACCACATGTACAAGGTTATTTGTCAGGGTAATAGTTGTGATAGCAAAATATTGGAAAGAAAACAAGTATCGATCCATAGGAAATTAGTTAACTTAATTATGATCTATCCATAAAATAAGAGTACTTTATAGCCGTCTTACAAAATGAGGAAGATCTCTATGAACTGATGTGGAAGCATTTCTCGGATTTATCGTTAAGAGAAGAAATGAATGTATATGGTAGGATAGTATGCTACTTACATTTTCTGTAAAAAAAGTGAGAGAAAATAAAAAACTCGTGTATATGTATTTGCTTATTTTTGCAGAAAGAAACACAGCAGGACAAACCAGAAACTAATGAAAATGGTTAAATATAAGATGTGGAGGGGAGAAGGATAAGAATATGGCCTCTCCGCATGCAACTTTTTTTTGGCTTTGACTTTTGGACCATGTAAATTCTTTATATTTTCAAAACTGCAAATTAAAAAAAAAAGGATTTCTTAAAAAAAAATCAGTTCCTAAAATTGAACATAAATATAAATAAATAAGCTGTGTCTCAAATTGATAACCATACAGAGAGTAACTTTTGAATGTGTGCTCAGATCATACATTTTTCACAGCTTAATTGAATTAAATACCATAAGGTATGTACATTCTTAAAGTGTACAATTCAGTGGTTTTTAGTATATTGTGCAATCATCGCGATAAACTAATTTCAGAAATTTTTCGTCATCCCCAAAAGGGACCTTGTAGGTATTTGTAGTCACTCCCTATAACCCCTCCCCACAAGGTCCCAGCCCTGGGGAACCACTAATCTATTGTTTGACCTCTGACCACACATCTTTAGTGGGAGACATTCTGAGAACGAAAAACAAAGCCCTAAAAATAAATCTTAAATTTTATGTAGTAGCTATATTGTTAGTGGTAATATTGCTATTAAAATTCTGAAACCATTTTATGTATATTATAGAAATTATTGACATTATCCATAACCAACATTTTCACTGTCAGAAGAATAAAATGCAAATACAAAATACATAAAGGTAAAGAAAACCTTGTATTTTAAATATGATTGGAAATAGCAGTGTGAACTCATGAAAAAAAAAAGATACTCTAGCTCTAGCCACTGAAAGAGCTTAGAGCCTCTTTATGTTACTCCTGGAGCAATGAGCATACCTAGAACCTACATCTTGGTTTCTAAATACCATTCCTGACAAAAAGCAAACAGAGCTCCTTGGAGGAATGTTTGATTCCAGATCTGGGTCAAGGAAAAGGTGCAAAGTGATCTATGGACATCTTTTGTGCCAGAAAGCCAAGAAGTACTCAATGGAGGTCGCGTCAAAAGGACATAAGAAAGAACTCCCCCTGGCCAGGTCTGGGGACAATCTGAATATCCCAGTGAATAGTGGTGGCAGTGGATTAGAACACATTGAATTAAAAATTACCAAACAAGTCCGTAAAATGTTTTTAAAAGATAAGAGGAGACAGGAGGGAACATGGGGAAAGTTGTTCTTGACCAAAAAATTTAAGCTAATAATTGTAGATGAAATGACAGAATTTTTAAAAATCACCGTTTTACAACCCCAGGGTAATAACTGATTTGGGCAAAAGTCATTATTGGATGCTAAAGCATTGGGTGAAACATCTTGAGCGTAATGATATGCACATAATATATTTTACAAAAGTATGTTATGTTTTACTCTTATTATTACAAAGGGGAAAATATACCTTTATCAATGTAGAGGTCTGGAGGCCAGTACTTAACCCAGCGATCCAACTTAGTGTGGCCAGTAGCAGGACAGCCTGACATATGTGCCTCCTGACGCAGCAAGGTGTCCACAACATCACCCGTGTGGTATTCTTACCAAAGCGGTTGAACCTGAATCTAATCATGAGGAAACAAGACAAACCTAGAATGTGAAGCATCCTACAAGGCAGTTGGCCTGCACTCTTCAAGAGTCAATCTTAAAAAAAAAAAAAAAAAAAAAAAAGAGTCAATCTTAACAAAAAGCAAACTAACAATAAAAAATGTTGGGTTCTATTATATATTCAACAGCATAAAGACACATAACCAAATGAATTGTGAACGTTGATTAGATCTTAGCTTTTGAAAAAAAACTGTGAAAGACATGGGACAATTGGAAATGTTTGATGTGGGCTGTATATGAGATGGTGTTTTGGAACTGTCGTTAATTTCCTTAGGTATAATAATATTGTGAGACGATGTAGGAGAATATCCTTATACCTAGCTGACACGTGTTGAAGTTCAGCAGTGACGTGTTGTGATATGTACAAAGTACTCTCAATTAGCTGAGCAATAATAAATACAAGCAGAGAAAGAGAGAGAAAGCAAATATGGCAAGATGAGTGTTAAGTTGATGAGGGTAAGTGAAGGGTGATGGTTGTTCATTATTTTGTTTTCACAACATTTCTCTAGAGTTGACCATTTTCAAAATCAGTTGCAGGGAGAACTGTGAACTTGCTCTGTTGGGGAGTACGTAAGATGTCCCCTTGGTCTCTTCTCCAGTTCAGACTAGGCCTGGTCATCTCTTCTGCCATCTACGCGTTCCCTGCCTCCTCGCCAAGCTGAATCATCATCTCTGTTTCCTCACAGGTGAAGACCCCCTTGTGGATGATCAAAATGAACGAGATATCAATTCAGTCGCTGGTGTTTTAAAACTGTATTTCCGAGGACTGGAAAACCCACTCTTTCCTAAGGAAAGGTTTCAAGATTTGATATCTACTATTAGTAAGTATTTCGCAGGGGAATGATCAATTCCTTGACAAATATTTATTGACGTTGCATTATGGACTCATCGGTGTGTTAGCCATGCAGGAGGGACACTGGGAAAGAAGCCGTAGGGTCCTTGTCCTTAGAGAACTTCAAGCCTAGTTGTGGAAATAATAAGATGCTTTATAATGGAAGAACTAACGGGCATGGTACACTTGGGGATGGAAGGAGCTCAGAACAGCAGAGAGAGAGGGACACTTGGCTTCACAGATCACAGCTGAGAGAGTGAAGTGAACAGAGTCTTCCAGGAGGAGTGGACACGGGGATCCTGGGAAGGGGTGGGGACACACAGACCGAGGGGCCCAGCAGGAGGGTGTCCCGGCCAGTGCCCGGGGCAAGAGGGGGAAGGCCGTGGATGCCTTCCAAGGATTCTGGGGCTTTTCCCCTGGGGTGATGGGGAGCCATGGAGGGCTTGGGAGTCTGCTCAGCAACATGACCAACCAGGGAAATGGTGACAATAAGTTGACTGAGGGCTTCCTCTGACATTGCTAGCCATCAGAGTCCTCCTTGACTGGTATTTCTGTGGATGAAGGCAGGAGCCCAGTCCAAGGGGCTGAAGTAAAAGCACCTTCACTGTAAGATGCCCAACTCCAAGGCAGCCTTTTAAGGATATTTTTTAAAAATAAACTTTTAATATTGGAATATGAGAATTTTAGTATTTTGGAATAAACTCTTGAATTTGATTTGCAGAAAATCGCCGCACACCTAGTTGCACTAGGGATGCTTCTCACAATGCTCTGAGAGAGATTGGCAGCCAGGACAGTGCCCCCAGAGGTGGCAAGAGCCTCCAGAGGCTTGAGCCCTCTATCTGCCTGTGCACAAGACCCTTCCTGCGCCCTTCTATCCTCCACACTACTTGCTGCTCATCTTTCCAGACCCACTTCAAGCTCCAAATCACCTCTCAGAAATTCCAGGCCACAAAGGCGCAACTTTACCTGAGCCCCACGTCACTAGCTCAGCCGATGTTTCCAGAAGCCCCAATAGTCCATTTCCTGAGCAGGGCCCTCAGTGGACCAGGTCGTTGACCTCTGGTCCAAGCTCATGACATTAGACACCTTGAATCACAACTTGAATCATACCGTGGGAAAAAACAACAAGTCCCTTCTCAGCTCCTGTGAGTACATCAAGGGGCAAACCTCATGGTCAATCTCCCTTCCAAACAGAGAGATGCGGCCTCAGTCTCAGAAACTTTTGTAGAGAACAATGTCTACGTATAACTTAGTAGCACTGTTTTCCTCTCGTTGTATCTGTTTTTATGTTACGTCCTAATTATGACAAATGATCCTCATTTACAGAGTGAGATAAAGTCTCCTTTTTAAGAAGAAAATCAATGATGGTGGAGATGGTACTAGGGCACGGTGACCGAAGCTGAGGACCTGAAGGGGCCTATAATAGGGGCAGTGGAATCAGTGAAGGTGTAAGAGCTTACCTCTGTGGGGAGACTTCCTGGAACCAGACCTTGATGGTAGGCTGGAGCGTGCCCGGCAGAGAAGGGAGATCCCTAGTGTGTGCAAAGCCCTAGGGGTAGCCAAGTCCTTTGTGAGAGGGAGATGGTGGAAAGGCAGCCTGGCACAGAGTTTCTCCAGGGGGTGCTATTGGCATTTAGGGAAGAGCAGTGCCTTGTTGTGTGTTCCCTACATTCAGGACACGTAGCGCCTTCCCCCTGTACCTCTAATGCCAGTGGCATCCTCCAGTCACCTTTTCACCCCAAAGAATGCCCTCAGGGGTTCAGTACTACTTCATTTGAGACGCATGGCTCTAAATCATCTTCAAATACTCCAGGAAGGGGTGGTAGCTAGGAGATGGGGCAGGTAAGGTTGGTTGAAGCCCCTTCATGAAGAGCCTTGCGTGCAGAGGAGAAATGGGAAAAGTGGTGTTTTGGAAGGAACATGTTGACAGAATGTGGAGGCTGGAGAGAGAGGCTATGTGAGAAAAAAACATGTTTTCTGAAAAAGAACCTGACATGGGTTTTATGCGTCAGCCCAGCATCAGCCCTGTATATAAACATCAGAGCTTTGGCAGCTCACTCTTCTTAGCCCCAGCTTTTCCTCTCCACAAGGTGAAGCCCACAAAGTACTTTTCTCTCCTTATCAAGCCAGATTTGCTGCTCCTACACCTGGCCTGACTGAGAAAAATACCAGTGTCTGTATCTCTAGGATTGACCTGAAAACAGGGGTCAGAGACGAGATCCCAAGCATCTGCCAGGCCATTCGGCCAATAAGCAGCTCAGGAGGGGTTATTCAGCTCTCATATCCTGAGCACCTACTATGTGCTGGAGCTGGTGTTTATAAAGAGTTTAATGAAACATGGACCCTGCCTGGGTTCATCAGGACTCATAGGTTGCAGGTGACAGAAACTCAGCTTACACTGGTTTAATCCATCAAAGGGAATGTATTGGCTCACATTCCTCAAATGTTGAGGCCCAGCTGGACCCAGACCTCACATGGCATCAGCAGGAATCTGTCCCTTCCATCTCTGTGCTGTCGTCACTGTCAGGAAGTATCTTCTTCCCTAGGAGCCCCCAGCTACTCCAGACTTCCCTCTATCTAGTTTCAAGAGGGCACCTCTCTCAGGTTTCTCCAGCCCAAACTCCCAAGGATCAACTCCAGTTGGTTCTGATGAGGCCATGTACCCCTCCCGGGACCCACCCCTGTGGCCAGGGGAATATGATGCTCTGATCGGCCAGGCCAGGCTCCCAGAACTGAGAGTAGAACTGGCTCCCCTGAACCACATGGGCTGATCGAAGAGGTAGGACTCGCAAATGTTGGCTAATTGGCTCACCAAGGATGATGGACAACCTGAAAGCCCCTTTATGTTACAGAACTGGAGAGCTCCGCTGAGAGGGTGCACCAGATCCAACAAATCCTCATCACCCTTCCCCGTGTGGTCGTCGTGGTCATGAGATATCTCTTCGCTTTCCTCAATCAGTGAGTTGCCCGGCCAGGGGGTCCCCTCTTTGACTTGGCCCTGACCTCCTTTGGGAAGGGGTGTCCTGAGGCTTCTGCAGGTGCAGCTGTTCTTAAAACAGAACATGGAATCCTCCTGGATTTGAACGGAGTCCCCTAAAGAAAGAAACCGCAGGGGGAGGCTTCGCCTTTCCCCGGTGACGTGTGGTGCCTCCTCTCTTGTAGCCTCTCGCAGTACAGCGACGAGAACATGATGGACCCCTACAACCTGGCCATCTGCTTTGGGCCCACCCTCATGCACATCCCCGACGGGCAGGACCCCGTGTCCTGCCAGGCACACGTCAACGAAGTCATCAAAACCATCATCATCCATCATGAAGCCATCTTCCCCAGCCCCCGGGAGCTAGAGGGACCCGTGTATGAGAAATGCATGGCTGGAGGGGAAGAATATTGGTAAGATTCCATTCCTCTTAATATTATTATTATCACTGTCGTCGTCGTTGTTGCTGTTGAACAGGAACAGTAAGAAACCCTTTGATTTTCTCACCACTTTGTAGTCTGTACTCCCATACCCATTTTCTCAGTTGAGCTTCATAGCAGCCTGAGCGGAGATAGTTACATCGGTCAAATTGGCTTAAGCTACATGGGAATGTACAGGTTTCCGTCACTAAAAAGTCTGGGTTCATGGCTTCAGGTATGGCTGGATCCAGGGGTTTGGTGATGAACAGCAGGCCTTGGCCCTGCAATGCCCAGCCTGTGGCTCTGCTTTCTTCTGTGTTGGCTTCATTCTCAGGCAGGCTCTCCTGTGGTAGTTTCAAGAAGCCATCTGGTAACTCCTGATTCAGAGCGCATTCTCTTAGCATCCCCAGTGGACAAAAAGAGCTTCTCTATTCCCGATGTTCCAACACAAGCCCAAGAATGATGTCTGCTCGCTGAGGCTTGGGTCTGGCAAACTAATCACATTAGTTAAGAGATGTAATGCTGTCGTTGGCCAGGTGAGTCGCAAGCCCATCTCAGGCATCAAGGGAAGTAGGTAATCCCCACCTCAACCTGGTGAATGGAGAGTGACACTTCCCGCTATTGTCCCCTCCCACCCAGGACAAAGTGAGTTCACTGTCTCTGAGAGCGCCACACCAAGTCAGCAGTTGCTAGCTGGCCACCTCAGTGTCCCCAGAGCTGCACTGGGTCTTGGAGGGTCTTATCCAAGTCAGGGCTGACTGCCTTCCCCAGGCTAAGACCTTAAATGTGGCAAAGAATGGAAAATTCTTTTAAATGGGGAAAAGACAGGAGATTCAGACCGCTGACTGGCAGAGAGCAGTGAAGAGGTTTGCAGTCTTTCCCGATCCCTGGTCCCGGACAACACACGGCTGTATTTTTAGGCATTACCTGTACTGCTTTGAGCCAGGTGCCTGCAGGAGTTTGTCTTTTGATGGACAAAGCTCCCCTGGGTTCTCGAACCGCTTTCGTGCTGTGGGCATTTTGGGCAACTGCTTCAAAGAAGGAAGATGTCCCAGCCTGTTTCCCCGCAACGCTTCCCGGCACAGAAATACCGGGCACTGGTGTTATCTAATCATAGCTCTCTAATCTCATGTGAGGTATGAGGACAAGTCTGTCCCTGATCTGTAACGGAAACATTAAACAGCCAGCAAGCGTACTTTCTGGACAAAGAGAAGCTTTTCACATGTTACAGCCATTACCAGTTCTCTTTTCTTGCTGCAATACATAATAATTAGTGTTCTCGTAGGGGTCCCGTATACTTATCAAAGAACAACATACAATCCCCACACTATTCTCAGTCCCATGAGAAAGGAAAACTGTTAATTACATGGTAATTCTGGAGACATTTTCAAAGCCCAAAAGGGGGATGGGGCTGAGGGTCTCACCACAGTGGACAACACTCATTCATTCAACAAATGGTTACTGAGCACCTCTCCTGGGTCAGACCTGGGTGGGGGGCAGGGATGTACTCCCTGATACAGGGAGCGCTGGTGGAGGAGGAAATAGGCAGTTCCCGAAGCAGTCTTCTGAGCCAATGAAGGCAGGTTAGGAAAGGCTTCCTGGAGGAAACAATGACTTAACTGAAACCTGTAGGATGAACTGGAGTCAGCCAGGTGAGGAGTGGGCAAAGAATGTTTTAAGCCCGGAGCGTTCAATGAAATGAAAAGCAGTTCTGTGTGTCTGAAGTGTTTTCGTGTGAGGGAATGGTGAGGGCGGAGGCTCCGCCGGCCAGCAGGAGCCAGGGTATAAGAGGTCTTAAACAAGCCATTGTACAGAGTCTGGACCTTATCCAGGAGGCAATGGAGAATGTTTCATAATAAAGTCCATATTCCTTTAAATGGTATTGTATATGTCACCTCCTCCGAGAAGCCTTCCCTGACCACCCCATGTAGGTCCCCTCTGCTGTTCTTGTCTCTGCTCATTTGATCCTACATAACACATTTCCACTTGCCACAGTTTTATTTCCTGGCCCATGAGAGCAGGGTCTGTGTCCACCTTACTACCAGACACTGTGCTAGTAGGAGGGATGCACTACTAGTATGTTAGGCGTATGTTAGGTCTCAATCAATGGCTCAATTAAAAAGCCAACTGACCAACTATGTGAATGAACCCTGGCCTCAAGAAGCTTATAATTTAGCGAGACAGCAGCAGCTGGTAAAATTATCCCAATGCATTCATGACTAAATTTAACGGGCTGGATACAGTCTACCGCCCTGCCCATCATGGTCGCCAGCCAACTCGCACCAGCTGGACTGATAGGGGCTTTTGCACACAGCATCAAGAGGCTTCACTGAGGGACCCTTTTCCTCGTGAGCTTCACTCAGCCTCGCTGGGTGTGTCACCTCTCCTGTAAGACCGGGAGCCAGGCTAGATGAATGACTCACAGTGCTTCTAAAATTCCTTTTTATTTTTCTGGCCAGGGGTTCTTCCGAGAATAAAGGCCAGGGTTTTACCATTGCCCTCTGGATCTTGACGTTGACAACCTTTACCAAGAAGGCAGCCCAACAAATTCCAGGGCTGGGGCCATCTGGGGAAGGCTATGCACGGAAACTTCCCAGCCAGGGGGCTGGGAGTGGTTTTATCTTAGGAAGATCCATGAGTGGTCAGGTGGTAAAGCTGGGATTCAAGTGGGTCTGGGCCTGATCTGGATCAAGGCCCAGAGGTGGGTTGGGCTGGTGCCTGAGGGAGGCTAAGGGCAGCGTGAGGGTACAAGGCCCCCCAACGGGTCCCCGTCTCGTGTTGCCTTGCAGTGACAGCCCACACAGTGAGCCAGGGACCATTGATGAAGTTGACCACGACAATGGCACTGAACCTCACACCAGTGACGAAGGTGAGTAAGAGGGATTCTAGGGCCGGTGGACCCACCCGAGGGCGTCTCATATTGACTTATGTTCGCTCAACACTGGGCAGGTCCGCATAACCCCCTCCAACTTTGCAAGTCAGCACATCCTCCTCCAGAATAGATGGGGACCCAGGAAGACCTCGGAGGCATGTGCACTCCAATTCGTCACATTCCTGCCTGGCTGCCTCATCTTCTTCGGTGCCCTCGTCCGCCCAAGTGCCAATCCTAAGTAACAAGAGTTTCCTAAGTAGGAAGCGCACTTTGTCCCTTAATCTCTCCCCCACCGGGGATCTGTTTTGCACCCAGCCTGTGCTGGGACTTGGGGCATGTCGATGAATGAGACATGGGTCAGGGAGTAGCTGCCAGTCTCGTCACTGATAATACCAGACTACTTTACAGGTGTGTCCCCAGTGCAGTGGGTGCCGGAATATGAAGCCCAGTGGTGATGACTCAGGGAAGTGGTGGAGGGAGAGAGTGAAAGTCCAGCCTGGACTCTGAAGGGCTCACCAGGCCCTTCCATCCCTTCTAGACAAGGAGAAGAGAGTCAAGTTAGTCTTGAGGGAACAGGGATTATATAGACAAGCAATCTCGGTAGTACAGGCTCTCCAGTGCTGGCATATCCACCAGGCCCAGCGCCCACCATACTTTTAGGGACCCATACAAATGTTTTAATTTCTTTTAAAGAAAAAGAAAAAAATGAATATGATCCAGCCTGGACTATATTCATCTTTATACCAATGCAGTTGTAAAATATAATATTCGATTTTTTTTTTCTAATGGAGGAAGGAATCCATGCAAGCAAAAGAGCCAGGGGCCCGTGAAAGTCCTAATGCAGCCCAGTATAGACCAAGCATAGCCCCCCTTTCTCCCTGTGATAGTTTTACTTTTTAAAAATCATTATTTGGCAGTTATCTTATTGGCCTTTGTGTTGCCCTTGTGGGCCAGCCCCAGGCCCTGTTGGCTGCCATATTTGTCAGGACAGCTGTGTATGTACTTAGGTGTGGATACTGGGAACTGGTAAAAGAGGCAAGACTGATAAGTGGGTTTGCACATTCTAGTAGGACTAGTTCAGTTGCTAATGACAGAACCTCCAGCTCAAACTGATTTAAGCGTAAAAGAAATTCAAATCATGTACCGGAAAATTCCCAGGATAGGCATGGCTTCAGGCACAGCTGGATCCAGGAGCTTAGTTGATCCTGTCAGGAGTTTGTTCCCACCTTCCTGTTCTGTTTCCCTCTGTGTTGACTTCATTCTCAAGTATGATCGCCCTGCATGGTGCTCTCTGGCAGTTTCAGACTTTCATTATCCTTTTATACAAACTCCCAATGGAAAAGAGCTTCCTTTTCCTAATGGTTCCAAGAAAGCTGCTGGGATGGAGTCTCATGGACTGACTCGAGTCATACACCCAGGCCAGAGCCAATCACTGCGGCCCAAGAGGGAGCCAATGGGTCAGGCCTGGGTCACGGGTGCAGAAAAGCAAATCGAGGTGTAACGTTGAGCTCTGCCAGCCTCCTTAGGGCTGAAGGCATCCTGAGCTGAGAAAAACATCCTGTAGAGCCTTTGTTCGGAGACCTGAAGGCTGCCACCTTCTGCTTGTTTGCAGTGATTTGCTTTCCTCCTTCCTTCTTTTCCTCTTTCCCTACCACCTCCAGTTCTCCCTCTCCTATCACTTTTAACAGTCCCCACCCCCCTTCTTGTTCTCACCATCTTTCACTTGCTTTATTTCTGTGTGTGTGTGTGTGTGTGTGTGTGTGTGTGTGTGTGTGTGTGTCCCTCTTGCTCCAGATCTCACTCCCAGTCTCTTCTTCTACTTCTTGTCCAACAAGATAGACTGATTTTTCAGAAATCAGATGTGTCTGGACTGCTGCTGGTGGAGGCAGATGTGTCCACAGGAGGGCGGGGCAGGTGCCCTCTGAGGACCCATGCAGCCCACCTTCCTGGGGGCGGAAGTCACTGTTAGTCATCCCACACCTGTTGACTTTCCCCAAGCTCCTCAGCCTGGGTCTGCAAGGCCGCTGTGGGTACCAGGACTGAGCAGGACGAGGGCCAGACTTGCTGGGTGAGGGAACAAGCAGCCACAGGTGGCTTCACCCTGTGCCAAGAAGACCTGCCCCCCCCCCCCCCCCCCCCCCGAGAATGCTGCCTGGCCCCTCTCAGAGCAGAGGCACACAGTGTCCTAGGAATGGGATAAGTCAGGGCTGTGTGTCTGCTTCCCCAGAATGTCCTTGCTCCTGTTTTCTTTGTCAGGTTGCTGGTTTCTGAGAATGACACAGGCAGGAAGAGTCATCCGGGAAGGGCCACAGCCACCCCAGGGAGAGCTAGTTTCCTGAAGGTTCTCCTTGTATCCTGCGGGTTGGAAGGGACGTGCTGAATTAGGGGCATTCATCAGAGGAAAATTAATTGTGTTTGCTAAATGTTTACATGCATGCTGACTAGAGCCAAAACAGTCACAGAAATACTGAGCTGCAGGAACCGTTAAGGGACCCTGGACTCTGAGAAAGGAGACCTAGAGGTGAAAGACAGGGAGAGATCTTTATGGCCATGTGATATTTGGCAAGCGCCAGAATCTCTGGCCTCAGTGTCTTTTCTGTAAAGTAGTAATGACCGCACTAGGAGAATTGTGGCGTAGGTTAAAATGAGGCGATGTAGATAAAGAGCTTAGCATAGTGCCTGGGACAACTGCGTATGCAAAATAAATCCTTCCTAATCCTGATAAAGGAAGTGGGTCCAGAGAATTGTATTGACCTAACTGCTCATTGGCAGTTGAAACCTCCTGATTTCTTCATCTACTTTCCTTTAAGATATTTCACTGGGAGAATCCTCAGTATTTTTTTTTCTCTTGAAAACACCCGGTATGAATGGAGCGCAGCAGACTTCAAAGGTCAAATCAGCCATAAAACCACAATTCTGTGTCCTTGTAATAAATGGGTCACCCAGTGAGTGACCAGATTGAAAAACAAGTTAGTTGTTTGGCCATCTACTGCCTTTCCTGTCTCAAAAGATTCTGTACCCCGCTGATAGTCTTGAGCCTATTAGCACATCATCAGTTTAAGTCTGGAAAATCCAGACTTTTGCTCTTTTGGTCTCCAAGATTTATAAAGAAACCATGGTTAGACTAAGAACCTTTGATCGTCAGAACTAAACCAAATGAAAACATCAAGGTAGCTTGTCAGTAGGCAACTTTATTAGTTGGATGCTAAGTGAGGAACAAGACTGCCAGATAAAGAAACCACTAAGAAATCAGTAACAGAAACATGTCTATATAGATACGTATGTCTATTTTCAACTATAATTGCACCATCATTCTCTCACTGGTATTTCCCCAAATTCACTCTTGTCTCCTTGTTCATCATCCACATCTAGAAAACCATTAGGCCATTCACTCTTTGGATACATTAGGGGTTCATAAATGGGCTTCAGGAGGTCCATTAGGGCAAAAGTTTGTTTCTGTTGCAATGTGAGCCTCCGAGACGAGGTCCGTAGATTTTATGAGATTGTTTTAAGCACCTACTCCAAATCAGGGTCAGATTTTTCTTTGTTTGTAGTTCCCAATATTTTCTTTAATAAAAAATTACAAATACATAGAAAAGTTGCAGGATTTTATATATCCATATACCTACCACCTCGTTTCTACAATTAACACTTTATTTTATTTGCTTTATCGTATATTTATCTATCCCTCTATCGATCCATCTTATTTTTTAACACATTTCAAAGTAGTGCGTTGCAGTCATCAGTGCATATCTCCCCCAGACACTTCAGCATGCAAATCATTAACTAGGGGTCAATATTGTGTATGGTTATTTTTTTGAAGTAAAATTACTTACACTGTAATATAGAAATCTTACATGTATCATTCCATGAGTATTTATACATGCAAACACTTGTGTAACTCAGACCCCTATCAAGAGATAGAACATTTCCAACACCCCGGAAAGTTCCTTCATGCTCCTCAATCAGTCCCTGCCCCAAAAGCTCAAGAAGCAACCACTGACATGATTTATTTTTTTTACCATAGATAGTTTGCCTGTTATGGAACATGTAAATGGAACTGGACAGAGTAGAGATTTTTGCCTTTGTCTTCTTTTGCTTCGTATAACGTGTAGAGATTTATTTGTTGTGTGTATTAGGTGAGGTTTTGGTGGTATGAACATGGTATTATAGGCAGTTTATCCATAACACCCAGTTCTGCCTGAATCATGGTCACTCTGCCCTGTAAGAAATAAAGAACAATAGAAAAGAGAACGGTGGCCACTTTATTCCTCCTTCGGCTATTGTTCCTCAGCCCTAGTGCGGAGATGGTAAACTGGCCTGCCCCACGTGGCTGAGGCCTGATGCCTAAGGAAGACTCTCTCTTCCTCTTTTTTTAACCATTTTATTGTGATATGATTCACATGCCATACAATTCACCCATTTAAAGTATACAATTTAACAGTTTTTAATATATTCACAGATATATACAACCAATTTTTGAACATTTTCCTTGCTGCAAATAGAAACCCATGCCCTCAGCTACCATCCCTTATCCTTCTGTCCCCTGTACGTTTTCCCCCAGCCCTAAGCAACCACTAATCTGATTTCTATCTCTATGGATTTATCTATTCTGGACATTTCATAGAAATGGGATCATGCAGTATGTGGCCTTTGTGTCTGGCTTCTTTCACTTAGCACAACATTTGCAAGGTTCATCCCTGTTGTAGCATGGATCTGAAATTGATTCCTTTTTATGGCTGAATAATATTCCATTGCATGGATAGACCACATTTTGTTTATCCATTGGTCACTTGATGGACATTTGGGTTGTTTCCACTTTTGTGTTATTGTGGATAATACTATTATAAAGAATTGTGTACAACTTTTGTGCAGACATATGTGTTCATTTCTCTTGGGTATACCTATGAATTGCTGGGTCACATAGTAGCTCTGTGTTTAATCATTTAAGGAGCTGCCCAACTGCTTTCCAGACCCTAGTGGGTATGAAGTGGTATCTCACTGAGGTTTGGATTTGAATTTCTCTGATGACTAATACTGCTGAGCATAATGTGCTTATTGGTCATTTGTATATCTTCTTTGGAGAAATGTCCCTTCAGGTCCTTTACCCAATTTAAAATTTGGTTATCTTTTTACTATTGAGTTGTAAGAGCTCTTTATATACTCTAGGTATAAGTCCTATAGCAGATACATGATTTGCAAACCTATTCTGTAGGTTGTCTTTTCACTTTCTTGATGGTGTCTTTTGAAGCATAAAAGTTTTTTTAATTTTAATGAAGTCTAATTCATCTACTTTTTCTTTGGTTGCTCATGCTTTTGGTGCTATATCCAAGAATCCTCTGCCAGTCCCAAGTTCATGAAGATTTACCTTATGTTTTCTTCCAAGAGTTTTATAGTTTGAGGTCTTACGTTTAGCTAATCATTTTGATTCATTTTAAGTTTTGTATATGGTTTAAGGTAATGGCCCATCTTCATTCCTTTGTGTGTGGCTATCCAGTTGTCCTACCACCATTAGTGATTCTTTTCTCCATTGAATGGTCTTGGCCTCCTTGCAAAAAATCATTTGACTATAGATATATGGGTTTATTTTGGTAGTTCCAGTTCTATCCCACTGATTGATATGCTTATCCTAGTACCAATACTAGACTGTCTTGGTTATACTGTTGCTGTTTAAATTTTGAAATCAGGAAGTATGAGTCCTTTTTCGTATTTTTCAAGATATTTTGGTTATTCCGGGTTCTTTGCAATTCCATATGAATTTTAGCATCAGCTTGTCAATTTCTACAAAGAAGTCATCTGGGATTCTGACGGATTGCACTGAATCTGTGGACTGATTTGGGAATATTGCCATCTTAATAGTGTTAAGTCTTCCAATCCATGAACCTGAGATGTTTTTCCAATTATGTAGATCTTTAATTTCTTTCAACAATAATTTGTAGTTTTCAGTGCATGAACTTAACATTTGTTTTGTTACATTTATTCCTCAGTATTTCATTCTTTTTTATTCTAATTAAATTGAATTGTTTTCTTAATTTCACTTTCAAATTGTTTGTTACAAATGTGTACAAATATAATTGATTTTAATATATTGCTCTTGTAACCTGCAGCCTTGCTGAATTTGTTCATTCATTCAAATAGCTTTAGTGAATTCCTTAGATTTTCTGTATACAGTTTCATAGCACCTGTGAATAGACTTAGCTTTACTTCTTTTTTTTTTTATAGAAGTTTTTTTTTTTTTTGCTTTACTTCTTCCTTTCCAATCTGGATGCCTTTTATTTTCCTTGCTTAATCAGCCTCGCTAGAAGCTCCAAGACAATGTTGATTAAAGTGGTGAGGATTCACATCGTTGTTTTGCTCCTGATCTTAGGGAGAAATATCCAGTATTTCACCATTAAGTATGATGTTAGCTGTGGGTTTTCCACAGATGCCAAGTTGAGGACGTTCATTTCTATTCCTAGTTTGTTGAGTATTTTTATCATATTGGATTTTTTCAAATGCTTTTTCTTCATCTTTTGAGATGATCATGTATTTTTTTATTCTATTGATTGATATCTTCATTGATTTCTTTGTTTGGTAAACCAATTTTGCATTCCTCAGATAAATTCCACTTGAGCAAGGAGTATAATTCTTTTTATATGTTACTGGATTCAATTTGCCAGTCTTTTGTTGAGGATTTTTGCATCCATGTTCATGACATATCAGTCTATAGTTTTCTTGTGATGTCTTTGTCTGATTTGGGTATCCAGATAATAATGACCTCATAAAATGAGTTGGGAAGTGTTTCCTCCTCTTCTATTTTTTCAAGATTTTGTGCAGAATTGTTATTAATTCTTCTTTAAATGTTTGGTAGAATTCAACAGTGAAGCCATCTGGACTTAGGCATTTCTTTGTGGGAGGGTAGTTTTTTGATTACCGCAATCTCTTCCTTTATTACAGATTTTCTATTTCTTCCTGTGTTAGTTTCAGTAGTTTGTTTCTTTGTAGGAATTTGTGCTTTTCATCTCAGTTATTCAATTTATTTCCATACAAGTATACACAGTATTGCTTTATAACCCTTTTTATTTCTGTAGAATTGGTAGTAATGTCCCTTTTTCATTTCTGATTCTAATAATTTGAGTCTTCTCTTTTTTTCTTGGTCAGTGTAGCTCAAGGTTTGTCAATTTTGTTGATTTTCAAAGAACCAGCTTCTGGTTTTATTGATTTTCTCTATAACTTGTCTGTTCTCTATTTCATTAACTTCTATACTAGTCTTTATTATTTCCTTCCTTGCTTTAGGTTTAGTTTGTTCTTCTTTTTTCTAGTATCTTACAGTAGAAGGTTAGGTTATGGATCTGAGTTCTTTTTTTTTTTTTAATACAGGCATTTATAGCTATAAATTTCTCTCTAAGCCCTGCTTTAGGTGCATCTCATACGATTTGGTTGTTATGTCTTCATTTTCATTCATCTCAAAGTATTTTCTGATTTTTCTTTTGACTTTTTCCTTGACCATTGGTTATACAGGAGTGTGCTGTTTAATTTCCTCATATTTGTCAGTTTTCCTAAATTTCTTTTCTGCTATTGATTTCTATAAAGGAAATCAATAGTTTCATTCTATTGTCACTGGAGAACATACTTCATATGATTTATATCCTTTTAAATTATTGGGGTTTGTTTTATGGCCCAGCATATGGCATATTGCAGAGAATGTTCCATGTGCATTTGAGAAGAATGTATAGTCTCTTGTTGGATGGAGCATCCTATAGATGTCTGTTAGGTCTACTTGATTTATAGAGTTAAGTTTTTTTATTTCCTTGTTGATCTTCTGTCTAGTTGTTCTATCCATTATTGAAAGTGGGGTAATCAGGTCTCCAACTATTATTTTTGAATTGTCTGTTCCTCCCTTTGTTTCTGTCAGTTTTTGCTTCATTTATTTCACTGTTCTATTATTAGATGCATTGTTTATCATTGTTATCTCTTCCCAATGGATTGAACCTTTTATAATTATAAAATTTCCGTCTTTATTTCTACTAAACTTGCTTTGTTTTAATGTCCGTGTTGTCTGATATTAGTATAGCCACTCCAGCTTTTCTGTGATTGTAGTGTGCATAATATATGTTTTATCCTTTTACTTTTACTCTATTTGTATCTTTGAATCTAAAGTATGTCTCCTATAGACAACATATAGCTAGATCATGTTATTTTATCCAGTCTGACAATCTCTGCATTTTAATTGGATTATTTAATCCATTCACATTTAATGTTATTATTGATACAGTTAGATTTATGTCTGCCATTTTACTGTTTTCTTTTCTATATGTCACATGTCTTTTTTGTTCCCCTATTCCTTATTTACTGCTTTCTTTTGCATTAAGTGAATATTTTCTAATGTAGAATTTAAATTTATTTGATGATTTTTTTCACTGTATTTTTCAGTGGTTGCTCTAGGGTGTATTGTATATATCTTAACTTACCAGAATGAGGTGGAGATTTATACTAGTTTAATTCCAGTGATATATGAAAATATTACTCATATATAGTTCTTTTCCCCTTTTACATGTTTCTGGTTTTATTGTTATACATATTACACCTGCTTATGTTATAAACCAAACAGTACATTGTTATAATTATTTCCTTACCCTCTGTAGTCATTTTCTTAGCCCAGTACAACTTTGCTCTTAACTCCTTTGTGCTGTTATTGACAAATGTATTATATGTATATTACATATTTATATATTATAGGCCAAACAATACATTATATGCATATTTTATACACTTGCTTTAAAATCAATTAAAAGAAAAGAGAATAATATGATTTTTACTCTTTATGATTACATAATTATTTTGACTGGTGCTATTCCTTTTTTCTTGTGGATTTACATTACTGTCAGGAGTCACTTTCAGCCTTAAAAAAATTTCCTTTAGTATTTCTTGAAAGGTAGATTTACTAGTGACAAATTCTGTTTGTTTTTTAATCTGAGAATATCCTTATTTTATCTTATTTTTGAAAGATAGCTTTGTTAGATTTAAGATTCTTGGTTGACAGTTATTTTTTTAAGCACTTTGGACATGATATCTCACTGCCTCTGGCCTCCATTGTTTCTACTGAGAAGTCAGCTGTTAATCTTATTTAGATTCCCTGGTAAGTAATAGATTGCTTTTCTCTTGATGCTTTCAAGATTTTCTCCTTCAGTGTTATTACTATGATGTGTCTATATGTGGATCTTTTTGCATACAGACACTTGGAGTTTGGTGAGCTTCCTAGACATGTAAGTTATTGTTTTTAAATAAATTTGGGAGGTTTTCAGCCATTATTTCTTCAAATATTTTTTCTGCTCCTTTACCTCTCTTCTCCCTTTACTGCTCTCATTACATGTATGTTGGTGCACTTAATGGCGTCCCACATTTCTTTGGGGTTCTTTTCATTTTTCTTCATTCTTTATTCTCTCTGTTTTTCAACTTTTATTATCGCTATCAATCTGTCTTCAAGTTTGTTAATTCTGCTGCTAAGTCAAATCTCTAGTAAATTCATAATTTTAGTTGTACTTTTCAATTCCAGAATTCCATTTTTTAATTTATAATTTCTATCTCTTTATTGATATTCTTTTTGATTTGACACTGTCATCATACCTTCCTTTACTTCTCTAAGTATGGTTTCCTTTAGTGTTGTGAACATATTTTTAAAGCTACTTGGAAGTCTTCTGTTAAATCTGACATCTGGTTATTCTCACAGGCAGTTCCTGTTGTCTGCTTTTTCACCCCCAGTGTATGGGTCATAGTTTCTGTTTCTTTGCATGCCTTGTAATTTTTTTTTCATTGGAAACTGGACATTTTAGATCACGTATTGTTACAACTCTGGGTACTGGTCTCTACCCTTTGGGGCTTATTGTTATTTGCTTCTGTATTTGTTTAGTGACTGGCTGGATTATTTCAGTGTAGTCCATTCTCCCCTCCCCCTCCCTTTCTTCCACATACATGGTGTTAGGCCTGATGTCACTTCTCAGAGAGGAACTACTTTGAATATGCCCACAGTCACTCTGGAATGACAGTGGTTTTGGTAGGGTCCTCTTTCCCTGACCGCATCCACTGTTAAACTCCATTAACCGCTAGATGTTTTGCTCTAGTCTTATGAATGGTGTCCTCAGTCATAAATCATTCTACAAACTATTCCAATTGAATTCTGTCTCCTTTGAAGGAATAATTTCTGAGATCAGTGTTGGCTATTTGTTCTGACCCCAAGAGGTCTCCTCTCTGCTGTCGTAGTCCCTGGTTATCTCTTATAAACTAACTAGCCTACAATGTAGGCTGTATCGTCATTAAATTCATGAACCTACCCCCAAATGCCTTTCACCACAACCTCTGCTGTTCTTGAGGGCACCCTTAGGCTTGAACTTCTCCAAGCTCTGTTGCAAATAAAGTCAATTCCTTCAAGATGAGATTAGCAGGTATTGTATAGCCTGCTTCTTCCCCTAGACAAAATCTCTGAGGTACAGCTCTGGAGCTGGGAGTGAGGACAATGGCAAACGTCTGAGGAACCTCCTCACTCTGGGAGCCGAGGCTTTGTGGAGAGGCAGGCAGCAGCCTGAGGTCCTCTCACCTTGCCTCTCCTCACACGGAATCATCACCCCATGAGCTGGGCCATGGGTGATCAGGGCCCCAGTATTCTCAGTGGCACAGTGCCTAGAACTTCCATTGCATGAGGGAGAGTTGGTGGAAGAAGGAAGCTCTCACGTTCCTACTGTGCTCTCCTGGGACTTAACGCCAGCAAGAGGTAGCTTCGGGCAGAATGATAAATACTGATCTCCTGGGAAGAAAGCCTTACAACTAGAAGTGGGGGGTGGGGGAGAGGAAGCCCTATTTTTCAGGCTGCAGCAGTCTGGAGTAATCTCTGCCTCCCTGAGCTAGGGGGACGGGGCTGGTGGAGGGGGGGAGCCATTTTGGTTCAAATTCCATAGATTCTCGCGTTTCTTACTGAATTTTCATAGGTTTTATTGAGTAGACGTTTATTTGCTGTTTGCCCTTAGGACCATTTCCAGATACTTTCAATGGTTATTTGTTTGTTTGCTTGTTTTGTATTTTTCACAAGTTTCACTGGGGAATGGATCAGCAGATCTTACACTGTCATACCAGGTCAATCTCTTTTCCTGTAAAACAAAATCTAAATCTTAATACTAGCTGGTGCTACAGCCTGAGGCAATGAAAGAAACCAAGGTCATGAGTGAGAAGAGGAGAAAAGAGGGAACCTGTGGACAGGCCCTAGGTTATGTCATTGCTTTAGTTGCAGAGAAGATGAGAGGGAAGAAAGGGCACATCCATGTTCCCAACCTTTAACATGGTGACCATGGCCTCTAATACACCGGCCTAGTGAGAGTAGTGTTCTCTCTTCAGAGACAGTGTAGGGGTGGAGGTGGGGGAGTGGGGATACTGAGGTGGTATTGAGAGGAATGGAGTCATCTTCTCTCCCATATAAGCAGAGTTCCTGACCTAAAAAAGTCTTCTCTGGTGTGGCGTCATTAGAGAGGAGCGTCTGAGCTTGCTATCGGGTGATAGGCAGAGAAGGATAACGGGGATAATGGGACTTGTAAAGTGTCACATTCTGAAATTAAAGGAAAGCTCCAATCTGTCTTTTCATCTCCATGTCAGGCCCCAGACTATTGTAATAGCCACTGAACTGCTGTCGCCTCTGGCCTTTCCCATCTAGTGCTTCTCCAACTCTGTGACTGCTGTGCTCCTGGAGTGGCTGTCCCAAAGTGGGATTCCAGCCAGGCCCCTACTAGGACAGTCCTCAACCCCTCTGTCAGCTCGAGGGCTGGCCTCTCCCTCCCTCCACTCACTGGTACCATATGGTACCTACCTGGCAAAACTGCCCTCTCAATCAGCAGGAGTTAAATTGAATATCAAACATATAGCATGGTGTAGCTGTATATTCACATTTACACTGTATAGATGCAAAGGTCCTGGGCAGGAATAAGCAGCATGTTTTAAAAACATCAGGAAGTCTCTATTAATGATACCTGGGGCCTGGGCTTAGATCTCAGCTCATCACTCTCTACTTGTTTGACTCACCCCTGGTGTGACACATCATTTCAACTCAGCCTCAGTTTCCTCATCTGTAAAATGAGTACAGTACTGTAGATGTTGTTGTGAGGATGAAATGTGATGATGTAAGAACACTTAGATCATAGTAAAAGCTTAATTTGTTCATACAAGTAACAAACATGCATTGAGTGCCTACTCATCCCAGGGACTGTTCTAGAAGTGGGAAAAATAGCCAGAAATAAAATAAAATCTCTGTCCAAACGGAGCTTACATTTTAGTAGGAAAGATTGACAGTAAAAAGTTTCAAAACTGCTTATGTGCACATACACACATGTAAGTTCAGGTTGTGATACGTGCTCTGAAGAAGAGTAAAGCAAGAGAAGGTGGTAGAGTTATTTGACAGTTGGTGCTTTTGTAGTTGTGGATGGTCAGGAATTGCTTTGCTGAGGCAATAGCATTTGAGTACAGACTTGAATGAAATTAGGAAATGGAACACAGTGGTCAGTAAATATTTGTTGAATGTGAATGCGTGCAGAGCTTTCCAGGCAGGGGCAGTAACAAGTGCAAAGGCCCTGTGGCAGGAAAAAGCATGGCCTGTATTAAAAGCATCAAGAAGGCTCTGAGAATGTGTATGCTATTGTGGTTAGGGGTAGCATATACTAATGTCGGCAACACATTTTAAAATTCATTAAAAGATAAGATGGATAGATGGATGGATGAATAGATAGAGGGATGAATAGATATGTGAGAAAGCTCATATAATAAAATGTTAATAGTAGAATTTATGTGGTGGGTATATACATGTTTACTGTAAAACCCCTTCAGTTTCACTTTGTGTTTGAAAAATGTCATACTACGATGTGGGAGGAGAAATATCCAAAAGGCCAGTGAGGCCGGAGCAGACGGCATGAGGGAGAGATGAGGCTGCAGAGATCTCCGGGGTCTAGAGCGTGGAGGGCCTCAGAAACCAGGAGAAGACATTTGGGTTTTCTTTCAAGCACAGTGGGAAACCTTCAGAGGGATCTGAACAAGAGATTTCATGATCTGATTTATAATTTTAAAAGATTCTTCTGGCTGCTGTGGGGAGAGATGGTTCCCCAAGTAAGAATGAAAGCAAGGAGGCCAGGTAGAGGGACAGCGATGACAGTGGAGATGATGAGACTGGTCAGACTCAGGAGACAGTTCAAAGGGGTTGCTGATGGATTAGACGTGGGACGCGCAAGAGCAACTGCAAGGCTGTGGCCCGAGCCAGAGAGCAAGGTGGTCCTATTTCCTAATGGGGAAAATTTAGTAAGTGTGGGGACGGGTGTGGGAGAGTGGTAAGGGAGAAAATTGCATGTTCTATTTTAGGTGTGATAAACCCAAACAATGGATTTCTTAACAAATGGTAGTTGTTATTACCGTCTCTACCACACACATTTATATAACGACATCTGCAAACACACGCGTTTGCTCTCAGCATGTGGCTCAGCTCTGTTCCTCCCATTTTCTTTTCTCCCCCTTACATTTCCTATTCCATCCTGGCCTCCCCATCACCATCTCCTACCCCGAGCACCAGATTACCTTAGTGATTGCTGAATGCATTGGAGATGGGAAAGAAAGGCAGGAACTAGAAACCCAGCCTCTCTGTGCTCCTCCTAGCATGAGAAAGGCTCTGTTCAGGTCAGCTTCTTTATTAGTTGAATCAGCCCAATGGAAGCCCTGGGGTGAAAGCACGCAGCTGGCTGGGTTCAGCTCCTGGTCTGGCAAACCCTCTGGCCTGTCTGTCTCTGAGGCTAGGCTAGCAGGCAGAGCTAGCACATGGCTGGGTGGCAGAGTCAAAGATGCAGCAGAGAGAACAGAGATCTCCCCACTTTACTGAGAAGGTGACTCTGAGTCAAGAACTGAGTTAATTTGACCCATTTAGCTGTGCTGTCATCTTGCATCAACTGTGTTAGGATAGCATTTAAAGACATTTGTCATGGAGCCAGCTGGGAAAAGCTGACTTAACTGTCTGAGCCTGCTCCCTAGAGAAGGCTGTCCCAGACACTGGGAATTGGGTCCATCCAAAGACCACTATGTCTCTCAGAGGCACCAGTATAGTCGTCCTGAGCCAGCTGCTTATACAGGGAGCCCTAGTGCGTGCGTGTGGTGGGGATTAGGGGGGGAGGTGAGTGAAGGGGTTTCCTCCCTCTACTCTGATTTTCCATGCTGCCCGTGGCCCTTAGAAGTGTATCCGCTCTGGTAAAAACTAACTCTCGTATAGAGCTAACTATATGCCCAGCACTGTATAGTAACTCATTTAGTCCTCATAACAATCCTATAAGGCATAGGTACTAGTATTATTCATTCCCATTTTACAGATGAGGAAACTGAGGCTTAGAAAGGAGAACTAAGTTGTCTAAGGTCACACAGCTGGAAAGCAGCAAAGCCAGGTGTTCTGGGCTTAACTCCATGAGGGACAGCTGAAGAGCAGGATTGACAGACACATGATAACCCACCAGGAATGGAGCAGATAGGGAGTCCAATGGAAGGGCTACGGAAGCTCAGCATAGGGAAGGTATCTGCTGGTTAGAGAGAGCAGGGGTCACTTTTGTTACTCTTTTATTCTATTAGAATTTAATATATCTATACATATTATTTTTATAATGTTAAACATCTTTGTGCTTGTTTTAAAATAGAAAAACATTAATACCTACACACAATCAGTTTTCTACCAAGTATGGGCACGTCTTAGGGTATAAACTATAGCACAGGTTAAATAAATTGTAGGCATAACCCCCTGCTCCCTAAATATCTTTAGCTGGATGGTCTCGGGCAAACCACTTAAACTCTCTGCAGCTTAGATTTCTTGTCTGGACCTACCCCATAGGCTAAAGCCGTTAGTAGTCACGAGAGCCTCTGTTAACTGAATACCAAATGCTTGTCTGTACTATGCTGTGAATTTCCATGCATTCTCCTTTAATCCTCCTAACACCCCTTACAGGTAAGGCAGCTGAGGTGTGCAGAGGTTATATAACCTGCCTGAGTTTGCACAGACAAGAAGTGACAGAGCTGAGCAGTAGGAGTGCCTCAAGGGCAAGAGCCATATCCTCATTGGTAACTCACTCAGGGCCTGTCACTGACCAGAGAAGAGGAAATGTTTGATGGGTAAATAAATATCTGTGTGCAAAGAGATATGCTTGAGCTATGGCCCCAATAAGAATTTTCCCTCCTCCCAAATTAAGTCCATGGATGAGTGTGTTAGTCAGGTCCAGCTGCCATAACAGACTACCACAGACCAGGTGGCTTAAACAACAGAAATTTATTTCCTCACAATTCTTTAGAAGTTCAAGATTAAGATGCCATCGGGTTGCTTTCTGGGGAAGCCTCTCCTCCTGGCTTGTAGACAGCTCCCTTCTCTCTGTGTCCTCATGGCCTTACCTCTGTGCGCATGTGGGGAGAGAGATGGAGAGATCTCTGGTGCCTTCCCTCTTCTTAGAGGGACCCCAGTCCTTGGGTTAGGGCCCTATCCTTTTGATTTCATTTAACCTCAGTTACTTCCTAAAAGTCCTATCGCCAAATACTATCACGTTAGGGGTTGTGGCTTCAACATACGGATTTTGGGGGACACAGTTTAGTCCACAACAGTGAGCTCTGAGGAAACCTTAAGGAGTTCCGGGGACCCCTAGACATTGTGTACATCATTTTGCGTAGATGGGAGTCCACATACACCATCTATTTGACTTCTGAAAAGGTAAGAACCACTAAAAGTATTGCAAGTGGACAAAGAGGGAAACGGTTCATGGAAAAATGGAAACAGAACTTGTATTTAGGGGTAGAACAAAAATAAATTTCTTATAATATTGTTTTAATAAGTTTAAAAAGTGGAGAACAAAAAGCACAGTGGACAATAAGGATGTGATATGTCAGCCCCCACTCTCTATTTTGAGAAGTTAGATCATCTGCCTGAGGTCACAGCATGGGGGAGCAGATGTGCGCCTAGAACTCCAGTGTCATGAACCCCAGTCCATACTCTTCTCACTAGGCTTGCTTTCTGGCTGCCCCATAGAAGCCCGGGCCATCTGGGCAAGGCGCCTGGCTTGCCCTTCTGCTGACCTTATGGATGCTCCTTCTTACTTTCCTTCTAGAAGTGGAACAGATCGAGGCCATCGCCAAATTTGACTATGTGGGGCGCTCTCCGCGTGAGCTGTCCTTCAAGAAGGGGGCCTCACTGCTGTTGTACCATCGCGCCTCAGAGGACTGGTGGGAGGGTCGTCACAACGGCGTGGATGGACTCATTCCACATCAGTACATAGTCGTACAAGACATGTGAGTGGGCGCTGAAGAATGCGGTAATCAATTAGTGATGTCTAGAATGGGTACAGGAATATACCAAGGGTTATATGCCAAGGGTATGCTCTCCCTGATGTCATAGCCTTGGTCTTCTGTAAGGATGGATTATTTCTAACGTCCCCTTTATGGTGATCCTCTGAACAAATAAGCAAATTGCTCATGCTTCAGAGTACCCAGAGACAGCGTTTGGTGCCCTTGGCCCACCATCCTGACCCACTCGGCAGCCTCCAGGGCATTCATCACCCGCCATGGTTCTCAGTGTCTCAGTATGCAGGGATCTTGCCACACACTTCCACCTTCCTGGTCTTCCCTGTAGCCAGTGGCTAGCCCACCACTCCCTTAACTGCCCAGTATTCCACTGCTCCCCCCCCCCCAAGGTGGCTCTCTCAGGGGGCAGAAACAATCATCCCCTCGTTTCAAGTTAATAGGGTACTATTTTTTATTGAGATATAACTGACATATAATATTATATTAGTTTCAGGTATACAACATAATGATTTGATATTTTTATATATTGCAAAATGATTACTATAATAAGTCTAGTTAACATCCACCACCACACATAGTGACAATTTTTTTGTATGGTGAGAACTTTTAAGACCTACGTTCTTAGCAACTTTCAAATATGCAATACAGTATTAACTACCGTGTTTCCCCAGAAAATAAGACCTAACCAGAAAAGAAGCCCTAGCATGATTTTTCAGGATGACATCCCCTAAACATAGTAAGCCCTAATGCATCTTTTGGAGCAAAACTTAATATAAGACCGGTCTTATTTTCAGGGAAACACGGTATCATCACCATGCTGTACTTTATTTATATCCCTGTGATTTATTTATTTTATAAGTGGAAGTTTCTACCTTTTGACCACCTTTACCTGTTTTGCCTACCCACCACCGCCTGCTTCTGGCAACCACCAATCTATTCTCTGTATCTATTTTCTTTTAAACAATTTTAGGCATTAGAAAAACCCCTAGATCCCAAATACTAGCCCTACTAGAAGGCCCAGAAAGTCTACACCTTCCATTCCTTGAAAGCCATTGAAGGTTCCTGTATACACACTACCTCTGAGTACCTGTCAGGCTCAGGTGGAACTGATTTCTTGAGAAAGCAGCCACCAAGCTAGACCTCAAGTGAAGGGGGCCAAAAACATAAGTTTTGATGGAAGAGAGGATTGTCTGAAGCCAGAGAAATGTCTGGAAGAGGCAAACCCAAAGATGAGTGCCACAGTGGAGGGCCCTTGGTACTCTGATGTCCCTAGGCCTGTGTGGGCAGGAGGAACAGGGCACTGGAAGGGAGAGGGCAGTGGAAGGAGGCTCATAGGCACCCCCACAAGCTTGAGCCACCTCACAGTTGTCCCAAGCCCTGGGTGGGGAGGTGAAGGATGGCGGCATCTTCTTCCTCCCTTGCTTAGCCCTGAACTGCTTCTCCTGGAGACACATGACTCAGCACTCAGTGCCCAGCTTGTAGGCTCCTGCCCCCATTTCTCCAACACGCCCTCCAGCATTTAGCTTGTCCTTGCTGGAGCAAGGAGGGGAGAGGTGAAGGTAGGCATGGGGCGGGGCGGCAGAGGAGGAAGTCTTGCTGATGAAACTGACTTAGAAGTGTGGCCGTGTGGTGGTAAAAGCATGGCGGGAAGTGGCTCACTCTGAGCTTTGGGTATAAATGAGCCCTGAGGTGTGTGTTGAGCCAGCCCCTCAGGCAGGTCTCAAGGAGCCCTGCACATCCTGGGTCCTCTGGAGCGAAGCACTGCCAATTCACATCTGTCCTTTTCCCCAGGGATGATGCCTTCTCGGACAGCCTGAGCCAAAAGGCGGATAGCGAGGCCAGCAGTGGGCCGCTGCTGGATGACAAGGCCTCCTCCAAAAACGACCTCCAGTCCCCCACGGAGCACATCTCGGATTACGGCTTTGGTGGGGTGATGGGCCGGTAGGAAATGAGGATTCAGTTTTTCCTGCGAGTGCTATGCCCATTCATGTCTGATTTGGGAGAATCAAGGGGGCAGGAGGGAGAGAAGTAGGCGGTCATCGCCCCTTGTTCCCCATATGATGTGATACTGGGCACGTCTGGTGGGCTGGCTGGACCTGGGCCAAGAATGCCAGGTGTGTAACGATCCAGCTTGGGGTGGGGAGGGGATATGGAGAAGGAGGAGGAAAGATGTATATTGGCAAATCAGTGCTTTTTATTTAAAATAATAAATGGGGAGAGAGGGTTTCAAATTGGCAAGTATTTCTCCAACTTCTCTTTAGTTCTTGCACCTCTTCCACTTTCTGTGGAAGACTAAAGTTGTTATATTTAAAAATTTAAAGCTCATATACTCTCTGAAGTGTGCTATATAAACAGAAAACTTACACCCCCTCAGATGTGGGGGAAATTGACACTTAACTCCACCCACTTATCTGGTGGGAGCACATTTGCCAATTTCTTCACTCCCCATGTGTGGGCTGGGCTGTGTCACATGACCTTTCTGCCAGGCAAGGAGCTGTGCTCCTTATTCTGCGTACAAGTATAGCCCAAAGTATGTGGTTGTTTAAAAAAAAAAAAAATAAGGAAAAGAGAAGAAAAGAAAAGGAAAAGAGGCTGACAGTTTCTCACTGCTTTCTTAATCAGATTCTCAAAATGCCATATTCTTCATTTTCTTGGTGGCGAGGTCATGGAATCCACCCACACATATGGGTACTTGGAGATAGAGCCAAAAAAAAAAATCAGTCATAATAGGAGCATACGTTTATGAATTTATTTCAGAAGTCCCAATGCCTCTTTCCGTGTTCTATTTAGTTCAGCGAACAGTTCGGGTCACTGTGATAGATGATAGATTAGGAGGGGAGGAAGGCTGGGGCAGGTAGATGACAAAGTCATGGTCCCTTGACTTGGGGGGAGGGCATATCTTTTCCTGCTTCGATTTTCCTCTCCCTTTCCCCTCCCTCATCTACTTTCTCCTTCTTCTTTCTTTCTCAATACCTCTTACTCTGCAACACCTCTGCTTTGGTCCTGTTGGGGTACCCACAGGCGGTGCTTAGCTTGGCTGGTGGCATTCTAAAGTGCTGCTGACCCGATTGAACCTGGTCCCCTGGTCACAATCCATTCCACACTCTGTCCTTGCTCCCTACCCCCTTGCTACTTGCGGACTTCTCTCCCCTCACCAGTGTCTTAGAATCTTTGGTGGCCTCCAAAGGATGTAGCTAAATCTCCTGTGGGTAGAACATTTTATCTTCAAAATGCTTTCACACCCACTGAACCTCCTTGCTAGGTGGACAAGGACTATTATGCCCATTTATCATTAATAAAATGGGTCTGAAAGAGGACACAGGAAGGTCTGTGACAGAGAGGATAAGGACTCACCCTCCTGAAAGACTCGCTAGTTCCGTTTTCACTCCACCAGCACCTCTCTAAGGGGTGAAAGGTGTCCAAACACATGGAAGGCATGCATGGTCAACAATGCACTTTTCCCTCTTGAATGACTATTTTCCCAAGAAAAGCCTCATAGAAGTAGATCTTTGCTGGGGAGATTGCAGTTGGTAACAATATTGGAATGTATTCAGTTCCCTCCGGTGCTTGCAGGGAGCTGGTAACTTTTGGTACAGTCAAGCCTCAATGCTTCAGACCAATTAGAAGCCCTTTGACATCATGGAAATGTCTGAACCACTTAAGAACCCAACTAACCATCACCAAAGCATTCCCAGGTTGCCATCCTCCTGGCCTTACTTAACACATAGCCAAGATTCATTATGTAATTACCACCAGCAGCACCTCTGCAGCGTGGAAGCAGAATGCTCTGATTCTTCCGTTTGTGTGGATTAAGTCTGCCCCCTGCCGCTGAGGACCGTGCTCAGCCAGTGTTTTCATTGTGGCATTGCGGAGTCTGGCTGAAGGAGGCTTTACTATACCACTCCCTAGACTAGTGTGTAATGTGTGGCCTGGGGGTTGGCTGACCCATTCTGAGACTTGCCAGGGTTGACCTCTGCCCCATACCCCCGCCCCCTGGCTCCTTTGCAGAGTGCGGTTACGATCCGATGGAGCAGCCATCCCCAGGCGCCGAAGCGGGGGCGACTCGCACAGTCCGCCCCGGGGCCTGGGCCCCAGCATAGACACGCCGCCCCGGGCTGCCGCCTGCCCCAGCAGCCCCCACAAAATCCCCCTCACCCGGGGCAGGATCGAGAGCCCTGAGAAGCGGAGGATGGCGACGTTCGGGAGCGCCGGCAGCATCAACTACCCTGACAAGAAAGCGCTCTCGGAAGGGCACTCAATGCGGTCGACGTGCGGCTCCACCAGGCACAGCAGCCTGGGCGACCACAAGTCCCTGGAGGCTGAGGCCCTGGCAGAAGTAAGGGCCAAAGGGAAGGCAGGCTGGGCTGGCCGAGAACCCCCAGAGGGGCCGCAGGGTGGGCACCTGAGGACTGGAGAGCCACTTTGCCCTTCGTGCCAGGCTCAAGACTAAGCCAGAACACAGGGAAGAGAGCGAGCTGGCTTCCGGTTTGCTTGCTGGCCTCCCCCTGGGCATAGAAGCTGGATGGGTGCCGCTGCTGGCTAGGGATCCTATAAAGACTGAAAACCCCCAGTCTCCAGGGCTGAGGATTCCTGCCCTGGGTGTAGGCTGGGTAATGGGGATGTAGTAATGGCAAGTGTCCCCCACAAGATGGCATGATTGAGTCATTCATTCATTCATTCATTCATTCATTCATTCATTCATTCATCTGTTCATGCATTCATTTCATTCATTGACGAATATTGATTGCTCATCTATTGTGTGAAAATCATTGTGCTAGGCAGTGAGAGAACAATGATGACCTAAAATGGATCCAGGTTCTGCCCACGGGGAGCTTACAGTTTAGCCAAGACAGAGACATCAATAACACACACAGCAGTGACGTGACCGTTGGGTCAGGTGCTTTAAAAGAGTGGTACATGGTATTTTGAGAGCTTACAATATGGGGGTTGCTCCTAGGCAGGGAGAGACTTGCCTGGGGAGGATATGACCTGAGATACAAGGGATAGGTATCTAAATAGCTGAAGCTGTAAGGAAAGAATGTTCCAGGCTCTCCCAAAGTACTAAGGGTTGTTGTTTTTTTATTTTAATCTTAAGTTTTTAAAAATTTGGATGAACAGCTCACCCAACAACTAGGACTCTTGTTCATACCTGCAGGGTCTAGCTTGACTATGTCCTGATGCCCACACCCGAGGGATCCCAGAAGATCAGCACCTTGGCTCAGAGAAGCCAGGCAACCTATTGCCCCCCCCATTTTTGAAGGCTGTGCTCTTGGGGAACATCACCTAGCATCCACCATCATGTAGAAGTTCTACCAAGGCCCATGGTAGGCCATGGGCTCCCCGAGGCCTGGCCCAGCGCCCTTTACATAAAGGAGCAAATGCAGTCTAGGTCAGTGTTTCCAAAAGTAGCTCCCATAGCGGACTAATTCCACAGGACGTTAATGGGGGAATAAAAGTGTTTTGTGGTCAACAAAGTTTGGGGAACACTGCTTGACAAAGTTGAACGGCTCGTCTGCAAGACTTTTTAGAACCTTTAAATATGTGAATCTCCAAGAAAGAGAACAGGGCACATCCCCTCACCCAGACGTCTTTGAATTTTATTCACAGAGCATTTATAAGACCAGCCTAAAAAATACACTTGGGGAACGCTGCATGTGTTTTCCGTTTGCAAACATAGCTACACACTCTCTAATTTGATAGTTGCCATTCAAGAGCGCCTTTTGTGACAGAGGTAAAATAGGAATGCATGGTAGACAATACGTAAATAGCCGAAAGGGGACACTGGCTGGCCTCCAGCCTGCCAAGCACTGGCTCTAATGGGCGCTGACTTTTAGGCTATAAAGGGGAGCTGTGGCCAGGACATCCCAAGTAGTTGATGGAGTTACCCAACATACTCTGGCTTGAAAAATGTCCTTTAGGACTTAGATTTGAACCCAGTGAAGAGGTTGGGAAACTTCTGCCATCCAAAGTGGGAAGTTTTAAGCTGGGAGGAGGTGAAAAGTTCTCACTCCCCCCCCGCCACCCCCTGCTATCTGTCCTCTCCCAACGCCTCTGCAGCTCCACTCTAGAGATTATGGCCTCAGCTCTTAGACTAATGCAAGGCTTGTGCCTAAACTACTCACCTGATCTTTCTCTGAGCTTTCTGTCCTTTGGCTCCCACTCTGCCCAGGGAAGAGTGGTGGGGATGGTGGGGATGGTGGTGGAATGGACCATTGCTCTTTATTTATTAAAGTTTTACCTTTCAGCTCATGCTAGAGTAGAGCAAACAAAGCGAGAAGTGATGTCAATAGAGGAGCTTAATTTAAGCAGAGTGGGGTGTGGAAAGCAGGCTTTACCACTGCAGGGTTGGGATATAGCAAAAATGGAGAAAGGATCACCATCTCTCCCATTATGCAGAAACTCCCCCACAGCTAATCCTTTTGGATAAAGGCACAAAAGTCCCCTTCTTCAAGTAGCCAGTGTTATGGGGCAAAGGATAAAATGTCATGGGGAATCAGAAAAGCTAATACTAGCTTTATGTTAATATTAGCTAATTAGCCATTAGCTAATTACCAAGCCTCTTGAAGCAAAAAGGATAGGCTAGGACCCTGACTGTGGCCAGATTGGAGCCTGTCATGGGCAGGCAGGAAGCTTCCTTTGGACAGGGGGAGGAGAGGAGGTAAAAGAAGAATTGGGTAGAGGGATGGCCAGAACTCCAACCCCATCAGTCAGACCAGACATGTAGATTTTTCCGGATTTGCCTCAGGGTGGAAGAGCAGGGTGTCTTAATAGTCATCAGTTACTGAGATTGTGCACAGACCTTCCAACAATGGTCTTAAGCAGTATCGCTAATTGTCCCCTCAGTGGCCAAGCCCATTGGGCTCTGGCCCAGCTCAGCCTGAGCAGCTCCTCTTGCATCTTTTGATGTGGCGGTAACCCTGTAAAGCCCTATCTGAAGCATGGACTCTGGCTAATGGGACTTTAAAAACCATTGTCTGGCGGTTTACAAAGCTTCATCATATCCATTATCTCATTCCATCTTCACCGTAAACATGTGGGCTTCCAACAGATGAATGAAGTATGGTACAAAGACTGAGACTTAGAAGTGGCAGAGGAGTCTTTGCTCAAAATTCCCAGCCCAGTGTCCTGGGTTAGCCAAAGGCTCCTGGGTTAAACACTGACTTCCACCTCCAGCGCCCCCTTCTGGCTCGAGGGGAATGGAGGCCTTGGGAATCCGGGAAGGTGAGCCCCAGGCTGACAGGGCAGCCCCTCTGCTCACCAGCAGGTCCTGGGCATGGCGTAATCTCTGTCTTTCAAAGCACTCTCATTCTGATGAGTTTGAATAGTACATCTTCCCCAGGAATTATGTAGGCAGGAAAGGATTTTTGTTGCTTTTTAAGACTTCCGTTTTTTCAAAAAACAAAAATTTCTGATTATAATACAGAGAAGAGAGTAACAATCCCATCATTTTGGGGTAAACATTGTGATATATAACCTCTCAGTAGTTATATATCACTCATCAAGCCCCTGGGGTCTGTATTGTAACAATCTGTCATTTACAGATGAGGATTCTGAGGCTCAGAGAGGTAACTTGCCCAAGGAGCTTGCTCAAGTCACATAGCAAGGAAGTGGCAGAGCCAGAATTTGAGCCCATGTCTGTCTGACTCCAGAGCGTGCCTTCTTAACCAGTCATCTGAAGGTTAGGACTGCTTCCTGTGCACACGTTGTGCAGGTCATAACCACGTGGGCGCCCCCAGTTGGTCATAGGACACCCTAGGGATTTAATCTCCATCCCAGCCACCAGGCGCCCGGGGAAACCTCCCTCAGAAGCCTACAAGCTGCCGAGGAAGGATTGGACCCCAGGCCTCCAGACTCGGTGCTGACCAGAGCTCTCTTTGTCCCCAGGACATCGAGAAGACCATGAGCACAGCTCTGCACGAGTTGCGGGAACTCGAGAGGCAGAACACAGTCAAGCAGGCGCCAGATGTGGTGCTGGACACCCTGGAGCCCCTGAAGAACCCGCCAGGCCCCATCAGCTCGGAGCCCGCCAGTCCCCTGCACACCATCGTCATCCGAGACCCTGATGCCGCCATGCGCCGCAGCAGCAGCTCCTCCACGGAGATGATGACCACCTTCAAGCCAGCCCTGTCCGCCCGCCTCGCAGGCGCCCAGCTGCGCCCACCCCCCATGCGGCCCGTGCGGCCCGTGGTCCAGCATCGATCCAGCAGCAGCAGCAGCTCGGGTGTGGGCAGCCCAGCTGTGACGCCGACCGAGAAGATGTTCCCCAACAGCTCAGCAGACAAGTCAGGTACCATGTGACCTCAGGATGGGGCGGCACTGCCCTGGCCACTGTGGCACACCGAGGGTGGCCTCTGTGACTTCCACGTCCTTCCCAGTGCTCCTGGCCTGGTCGAGCAGGGACCAGAAGGTCAGCCCGGAAGAGTGTCTGTGCAGAGCTGAGGCCCAGGCGCCAGCCGTCGCTCACATCCAGCCCTGTGAATCGCACAGGCCTTGTGTGTGTAAACAGAGGCCCAGAGGAGTGCAGGAGCAGGGGCAGCCCCAACTAGAGTGTTTCCTAAGAGTGTGGCAAAATGTTATGGCTTCGCCCGCATATCGTCACTGGAAAATTATTCTCTCGACATTCTCTCCACATACATAGATATGTGTGTATATATATATGTGTGCATATACACACATATGTATGTATGTATGTGTCTGTAGGTGTGTGTATATATATATATATTTATGCATCTATATACATATACTAGATCTGGACGCACATACTAAATGTATATAGGATCTCCTTTTTTCTTTTTATGAAACTTAGATTTACCTCAGACCCATGCCACCAAACATCTCCCGCTGAGTTATTTGGTGGGATTTGCAGGGACTTTTCTGGGAGAATTTAGAGGCCCACAGTAACTGCGAATGAAGCAATATACCACTAACCTGCAGAAAAAACAAAAACAGTCTCTCACTGTCTCCAGAAGTTGTGGCCTTCCAGAACAGTCTGCCCCTAAACAAAGGGTGGGGCAGGCAGTACCCCAAGCAGGCTGCTCCTAGAGGTGGGGGACCCTTCACAGGATACCCCAACCCCCATCCACTCCAGAGACCCTGCCTTTCCACCTGAAGGCAAGTGCCAACTGTACCCGCAGAGGGACGGGAGGACGTTGGCAAGAAGACCCCTGACCACAGCATCCTGTGTTTGTATGTAGAAAAAGGGGAAAGTGAGAACCTAAGCCACATCTTAGCACAATATGTGTGGTTGGGAAAAAGTAAAAGAAAAGAAAAAAAAAACCCACAGTGGGTGTGGAACACTTCAAAACCTAGAAATGCTGTAGGAATAATTCTGGTAACTATAGAGGTTTAACTTATACAATTTTCAAAATATTTAATTTTTTCTCTTCCTCTTTCTACTAATTATACTGTGTCAGATTTGGAACTAAACAGGCAAGGAGGCTTTGAGTCACATCGTTTTAATTTTAAACCAGGCCATGACGCACTTTGACTGGTGCCCTCTTGCACAAAGTACATGAACCATAAGTGCCCAGCTCAGACCAGGGGCTGAGGAGACGCAATGCTTGGCACTTTCTGTCCTAGAGACTGCTTCAGTTGAGTTAACAGAAGTGAAATAGCTCCCCTCCCTCTCCCTTCCCTTCCCTTCCACTCGCCTACTCCAAAACATTTAATGTCATTGAAAATATGGTGATACAATTAGGGTGCACGATCTTCAAGTATTCTGAGCAAGGCTTCCGCCTCTTGGCTGGGAAAAGCCCTTCTGCATCACTCGTTTGATTGTATTTTCCTTCCTCTTTGGATCGCTTCCTTTTCCAGAGATGGCTGTTTCTGGATTATGGAACATAGGCAGATCAAATTCTAATGGGACCACTTTTACTCACCCTCCTCATACCAAGCCAAGGGTTTCTTCCCTGTTGTTCTCAAGCTTCACGTCTTTCCCTTTCTCGAGGCTTCTAAGTGTGTCCATGGCTGTGGTTTGGAGTCAAAAGTCCTGTGTTTGAGTCTCAGTCCCATCACTTGGGAACTGTGGCTCTGGGCGTGTCACTGCACCTCATCGAGCCTCAGTTTCTTGCTCCATAAAATGAAGATAATAATGATAAAATGGAAGTGAGCAAGCTGTTTAAACTAGAAAGCACTGTGCCAAACCAATTGCTCTTTTTATTGTCATTAGTAAAGTAAGTCTTTTAGCTCAAAAACCACCCAAGACCTTCCTTTTGAAACCTCCTAATGACATTTGAGAAGTGGGCAGTGGAATTTCCCCACCAGCTTCATACGCTCCCCGCAGCACGGCCCTGCATTATATTGCCTATCGATGCTTGAAATTCCATCATTACCATTTCACCCCATTGGATGAAGTTTTGTCTTCTCCTCTGGTCCACCATAAAAAGGTGACTATACCTCAGAGAGAGGGACCTACTGAGTCACTGATACCTGAGTGTGGTATTAGTGGTAAGACATTCTGAGTGTGGGAGTGGTAAGACATTCTGCCTCATCTGAGAACTGGTATTGAGAGCAGTAGAAGGAAGAATCAAGAAAGGGCCCAAAAAGAGAATGCCAGGGAGAGGCCAATGACAAACTTGACCTTCCTTTTTTTTTTTCTTTTTTTTCTGCCTAGAACCAACCGTTCTCTTTTAGCTCCTGGAGATGAAAGCACCTCAGAACTAGGTTGGAGCCCTCTGCCTTTGTGAGCGTATAAAGATATTCCCATTTTACAGCTTAGGAAAGAAAGCAAGGCCTTGGGATGTGCTGTGACTTGCCCAAGATTTAATAGATGACTGAGAGTGGGGGCTGTGTCAGGCTCATTAAGTAATTTATTTGCAAGGATGCTATGCTGTCCAGCCAGGATACAAGGCATTCCATTTCTACCCCACAGATCCTCCCAGACCTTAAATGTAGTAGCCTTCTGTGCAAAATGTAACCTTCTCTGCCATGACTAACAGATGAAAAGAGAAAATGTGAGTTGACAGATCTGTTGCCTGATACCCATAACACCAGTCAGACAGACCATGTGGCTTTTCCTCTGAATTGACTAACTTCATTTTTCTTCCCTGAAAATGGACCTGCCTTTCACCGAATTACCTGAAGGCAGAGCTGTAGCTGTTTTCTTTAAGCGCCTGTTTTTCCATTGGGGAAAGGCTGATGAGGTCACATGTCGAGAAGCTCACACCTTACTCATCCAGCCCCAAATCTGAGCCTTGATGCAGAACCCAATGGAAAAACACTTTGCTTCCCGCTCCCCGCTTTCTCACCCAGCACTCTGCATGTCTCGCTCGGTCCTCACAGGCACCCAGTGCCACCCATAGTCACGGAGCTTTGACACCCTCTTCCCGACTCCTGCCTGTGTTAGTCCACTATATATCGCTGTATTTGCTTAAATGCTGGAAAGTAACTGTTAAAATGTGAAACTGTACTTTTTAAAAAGGCGACAATTAAATTATAGCCAATGACACTCACCAAATCTTCGCACCTAGTAGATAGATCAATGTAAAAAACAAATACCAGAAACCTAACTGTACAGTGAGTGTGAGGGAAACGTAGTAACCTAGTTAGTAGTCCTCAATATAATCAATCGTACAAGGGGAAGTGGTGTTTACCTACTCGTTCATCACCATTACTGAAAGCTGTACTAATCAGTTCCTCGATAACGGGCATTTTTTTTTTTTTTTTTTTTTTTTTTTGCTTCACAGAATGATTTCTTTTCTTAACCTTTGACTTACCCTGAGGTCATGCCTTTGTCTTTATGTGTAACCGATGTTCAGTCTGTTTTAGGAATGAACCAGCAAGATGTTCATTTAAAACTGACCAAAGACAATTCCTTCCTGGTCTAGTTTCTTGGGCCTCGGGGGCCCAGCTGCCGCTAAAGACCTTTCTCGGATAAAATTGAGAAGAAGCCGTGCTTCCTACCCCACTCTCCCTCTCTCCATTTATTCCCCATTTCCTCTCAAAGAGCTGCTCTGAGCTGTGGGATTCTATGAAAAATTCTTGCCTTTCCTTGTTTTCAGTGCTAACGATTTCTCACCTTGAAGCGCCTTTGAACCCAGACAGAGCGCATAATGCGAGGGACTTGTAAGCTTGGGCGTCAGACCTGTCCTCTGAGGTCACCAGGCCGAGGAGCAGGAGAGCAGTGGATTCCTGAGGGATGAAAGGTTTCTATTCAATGAAGAAATGTGAGTGAGAAGAGACAGGGAAATGGAGCCATCCTTTGGCCACTGGCTGGAACCAGCAGTTCAAAGATCTGCCTTATAAACCCTTCAGAACTGGTTTGCAGCACACAGAAGGAGCCAGTGTGGGAAAGGGCCTTGACGTGGGCCTGGCTTCTCTGTTGGAGGCCCTTGGAGTGCCTTGGTGGGTATGTTTCTTTCTCATTCAGGAGGCGTGAACGCAGAGGACTTCCTGTGACCTGATCGTTCCTTGGCACTCAGCGCCCGTACATGGCTGAGGGAAAACCACAAGGACTAATGCAATGGTTCTTCCTCTCAGTCTTTCTATTCCTAACTGTTCACATATCCAGACGGTTCCACACTAGAGCAAATGCCTCATTCGTCTGAGAAACCCAGAAAGAAGAACGGCTGCCTCACGACCATGGTGGGGGCCCTGTTGGGCTTGGGGGGGTGGCGGCGAGGAAAAGGCAGGAAGGGGTGAGCGGAGGTGTTGCTTAGCTGATTTTCTGCTATGCAGAGCTAATGCTGACGTTTCATGTCAACTTCCCCGGTTGTCTGGGGTCTCCTCTCTTTTGAGCAGCCATGTAGAGACTTCCCCACATACCCAAAGCTGCCCAGGGGAGCTGAGAGAAGGGACTTTGCTGTCAGGTCACAGTCCTCCTGGCCTCGCTGAGGTGGATCTGTCAGTGTCCCGCTGTCCCATCCTCTGGGACTGGCCGAATGGCCAACGCTGCCCCTTGCTGACACCTCTTTTCTCTGTGAACAGTCCCAGGCAAATAACAAAACTGTTCCTTGAACCAGAACAACCAGAGCGCACTTTTCCTTCCTTAGACGGAAGTAGATTCTGCTAGAGTTTATGCTCAGGCTCTTGTTCCCGGCGGTGTGACTGTTTACACGGTTTGGCAATACATTTGGTTCTGATTGCTTCAGAGTGGCTGGTCTATTTTGTTTCCTTTGGTTTCTTTCCGTCCCAAACTGTGTCAGGAAAAAACAAACCGAAACCACCCTTGGAAATTGCTGGTTACCTGTCCCCACGTGATGAGAAGTGCTGCCCTCTTCCAGATATCGTTTCTCTACCTTACAACCAAACGCCCGTCCTATAGAGTGTCTGATTGGATCCTGTCGCGTATTCTGATGGTGCCTGCTGGTTTGACGTGGAGCTATCCTGTGAAATAAAACAGCTTAACTTTTCTCAAGCATGGTCCTGTGGTTTTTTGAAAGGCTGAGGTGGCACATGTGGGGTGGGGAGGTCCCAGGGGGTAGTTCCCACGCTGCAGTCCACACTGTTTGCTTCCCCCAGGAGCTGTCCCTGAAATGTCCTTTAGTTCAGATCCAACAAGGTGAAGGTCAGGCTTCCAAGAAGGACTGCTTCAACTGTAGAGCTAACTGAAAAAGTAACTGTGGGCTACCCACTGGCAAGCAGAAGCTGGACATGTCAAAGGAAAGGCAAGTGGAAGAAAGAGCTATTTGCAGAGGGTGGCTTTAAAAGTTTACGATGGCACCAGAGGCCACAAGATACTGATTTCCATTGTGAAGACATATGCAACATTTTAGCATTCACTGTCTACACACGTGATACAGGCCCTATGACTTTTTTAAAAAATCTATGTTTGCGTGCGTGTGTGTGTGTACATGCATGCACATGAAGTGTTTACTGATCACTTATTTTTGTCCCAGGTACTAGTTTATCCCTTTACATGGCATTTTCTCATCAAATTCTCAAAGCAGCTATTCAAGGTAAGTACCTTTCTTAAACCCCATTCTGCAGAGGAGGAAACTGAGGCTCTGAGAGGTAACACTCACCCAAGGTTAGGCTAGGAAGTGAAGGAGCCAGAATTTGAGCCCAGTTTATCTGACTCCAGAGCCTTTACAAGTTCATTGTACTGCCTGTCACTGAGCATGCTCATTACACCAGGCTTGGTGGCAGGATCTCATGATTAAGGGAACTTGATGCCTGCTGCAGTCAAGGAAGACTCCAGGGCCTTTCCTTTCTGATGAACCCTCTGTTCGATTTTCATGCAGCAGCCTCTTTGCAGAAGAGAATGAGGTCGCCAGCCAGCCTCATGGAATCCATTATTCCCGTCATAACCATTTGATACTCAGTGGTGGCCTCTTGCTAATTCCAGACTTCAATGCTATATACTTGCCGCAGTGTCTCTTCCTCTTTGGGAGACCTTCCACTCAATGCCTTTACTTGGTGCATATTGAGTGGGTTTGTGTTTCTTGCAATCAAATGGAAAAAGAGGAAAGAATAGTAATAGTAATAGTTTTGAGTCTTTATTATGTTCTAGGCATTCTACTAAACCCTTTCACATATAAAAGCCAACTCATTAATTCTTTGACCACCCTATAAAGTAGGTACCACTGGTGTTCCTAGCTTATGTTGAGGAAATAGCACAGGGAGGTTAAGTAACTTGCAGAAGGACACACTGCTAGGAGGTTGGAGCTGGGCTTCCCACTTAGACAGTCTCACTTTGGACCTGGGTTGTTGCCACTCTCTCAGGCCCAAGGACAGGACGGGGTCCTGGGCATGATTTTGAACTGTGAGCTTCACCTGTCTGGGTGTGTTTTACCCAAGATACCTCCCGCGGGGGGGCCTGTGCCAGGCACGGGGCAGCTGTGGTGAGGAGGGGTGGTCTGCCGCTGCTCACTGCTGCTCAGACAGCCTCAAAAGAAGGAGCCACGGTAGATTCAATGTTCTAGATCAGCCTACCTCTGACACGTGTGCACATTTCGTATTGGACAATTCTGTAGAGAAAGGGTGTGTGTGGTTAATGGGAGAAGCCTAGAAATTGCTCTGCTGCTGCCTCAGTGTGTGGAGCTGATGGAGACCATCCCTGGAACGGCGTTAAGAGAAGTTTTCCCAGTGGAGGGTCGTGAAGAAGGATGGGGAAGGGGGCAGGCAAAGAAGAGACCACCAGCAGCAGCAGAAGTGGCAGCTTTCCTTTTGGCAGTGAGAGGGAAGGTTGTGTTTAAATAAGAGATGCGAAGAAGAGACAGAGAGAGGATGAGAACTCCCCAGGCCTTTTGAGCCACCCCAGGAAGTCCAGCCTGGGATTTGACAAGCAAATGACTGATCACTGGAAGGACATCTTCCAGAGCCAGCACTGGGACTCACCTGCAACCTTCCTCAGGTGCCCCAGAGGGTCTGGCATCAGATCTCTGAATCCCTCACTATGGCCCGCAAAGCCCCTGGGGGCCCACCCCCTACCCATCTCACCCAGCTTATCTCCTCCCACCCCTAGTCATTCCCCACTGAGCCCTCGTTTCCTGGAACCAACTCAGGGCTTCGTACCTCAGGGCCTTTGTCCTTGCTCAGTCTTCTACCTGTGTGGCTCTTTCTCAGCCTCTCCTCCTTGCTGCCTCCTTCTCTCCCTTGCAGTGTCTGTTCAAATGTCATTGCTTCCGAGGGGCTCCCTCTGACCACCTTGTTCAGAGCTGCCCCCTCCCCCAGTCACCACTGGGTTAATTTGTTTTGTTTTCCTCATTACATTCATCATCATGGGAATTGACTTTATTTGTTTAGTTAATGCATTGTCTCTTTCCCCCAAACTAGAATGTAAGCTCCAGAAAAGCTGGGTTTCTGTCCATCTTGCCCACGCTCTCTCCAGATGGTATGGTTCCTAGCATAGTAAGTGCTCAATAAATATTTGTGAACGAAATGAATGTCCATCCACAGCTCTGGGGAAAATGCCATTTCTGAGTGAGGAGAGGTAGGTACTTAAACAAAATCACATCTTTGGCTGACAGTCACTCATTTAACAAATTGTTCTTGAGTACCTACTGTGTGCCAAGCTTCAAGTGGATAATGGGAATACATCTGTGAGCAAAGCAGACCAAGATCCCTGTGGAGTTTTATGGTCAAATGCTGGAGATCAAACAATGACAACAAAAGAGGAAACACCAAGGATGTGGGGAGGGTAGATATTGGGTCCTGCTTTAGACTAGGAAGTTGGGACAGCCCCACTGAGAAGTTTAAATTGGGAACAGAAGCCTGAGAAGGAGCCCACCCTGTGAAGGGGTGAGGGGTGCAGGAAACGGGACCAAGCAGGGGAACATCATGGGCAAATGCTCTGAGGTGAGGAAGAGCTTGGTGTGTGAGAATGGAGAAGGCCGGTGTGGCTGGAGCTGCGAGAGTGAGAGATGTGAAAACAGGCGGGCAAGGGGTGAGGCATAGGCAGTGCCCTTTGAGCCATAGTGAGAATTTTATTCTAAGAGCAATGAGAAGCCCTTGAAAGGTTTTACTAAGGGCATTACTTGATCCTATTTATTGCTGTTAAAAAAATTATCTCTGGCTTCTAGGTCACAGCTACTTTTTACCAATGGAGGGCTGGGTGATGATGAAGGATTTGAATACTGCACAGGGCCATGACACCACGTCCTGAACCCCGGATTGTGATGAACCTGCTTCTCTTTACCTAAGCTCTGATAAAGGGGTGGAAGACTTAGTGGGTTGTTGTTATTCATGGGTCTTGAGCACCTCCACCCCATTTTGTTTCTGGGCTTCCAGCTCTGCTCCCTTCCTCCATCCACACATCCACGCAGCCCCCATCTCATCCCCCAAAGGGGCTTATTTGAATTCTTCCTGATAAGGACATCAGTGGCTCATGCGTGAAGCAGATCTGTATACCTTTACAGGCAACTTACAGAGTCCTGCCATCTGTAGGACAAGACTTTCCTTCTTCAAATGCCCATTCTTTTAACTGAACCTAGACCAGTGTTCATAGGTCCTTGATGCCCTGATAAATAGCTTGGCTCTTTCTGCTTTACATCATGCTGTTAGAATACGTTCAGTCAGGACTCAAAAACCCAACTCAGCCTGGCTTAAATGAAAAGGAATAATTTCTGCCCCATCTGAATGAAAATAAAACGGGATTCAGGAAGGCCTGGATCCAAGTGTTCCAACAACGCCGACAAGCTTCTGGCTCCCCACGTCTCAGCTCTGCTCTCCTTCATGGGGCCTGTATCCCAGGCTGACTCCTCCCAAGTGATGAGAAGGATGGCGCTCAGCAATTCCAGGCTTACATCTTAGCACTTAGCTACACCAGCAAAAAAAAGCGCGCATCCCTTCCCCAATAGATAAGTAAAAGTCCCAGGATTTCCTCTGATTGGCCTCGCTTGAGTCACAAGCTTACCATGAACCAATCACTGAAATGGAGGGCAAGTCTTACTGTCATTGACTAGGTCTGGTCACTTGCTCATTTTTGAGCTAGAAGTTGGGGTCAGCTTTGCCTCACCACGTCGTTGAGGGTAAGAGTGCTTCCCCAAAAGGAAGACATGGGTTCTAGTATCAGAAAAAAAATAATGCTGGGCAGGCAAACCCCAGGGGCGCTTGAAGAGCCCCACCCTCCAGGGGGCGCTCTTGAAAAATCCGTTCAGAGCATGATCTTGGACCATCTTGCCACCCCTTCCCTAGGGTCCACAGACTCCTATCAAAAGTAGGATGACACCCCCCCTCTCCCTAGGAAAATGCTTTGTCTTCCCACAGCACCCATTGCCAGAGAAGAGTACAGTAGATTTGAATAGCCCTCATGGATATGAATGAGGGCTCCGAGGCCTTAAATCCCCTCCTTAACAGCTGAGAAACCTCAGGAAAGTTCTTTAACAGCTCTGTCCCTCAGCCTTGTAGGCTTGTTGTGGGAAGTAAGTTAGTAGATGTAAAGTGCTCGGCACAGAGAAAACCCTCAATAAAAGTAGCTGCTATAATTATCATCTTGCTTTGTGAAGAGTCTCAAGGCCCCATTTGTCATTTTCCCCAGCAGGGCTTTCTGTAAATCAGATAAGCTGGCCACTTGCTTCTATCCCGGGGCTCCAAATGGGAACATAGAGATGTATAAATATGTTCATATCGAGCACTTAACTATGTGCCAGGCACCATTCTAAGCAATTTACATCTCATTCTTTTTCAACAGAAAGGCTGCAAGGTATGAACTATTATTAGCCCCACACGGTTCAGAGAGATCAAGTAACTTTCCCAAGATCACACAGTTGATTAGTACGTAAACCTGAACGCATGTAGAAGAGGTGAACTCATACAAGTGGCACCCCGGTCTCCACTGCGCACCTCATATTAATTTATTCCCTCCCATATGTCCAAAGTCTTTATTCCAATGATGTCAAACGTAGAGACACCCATGTCTTCACGGACCCACCAAGATAGGCTCCTGGTGACTGCCCCTTCTTGACCCCCAGATACAAGTGGCTGCAGGAGAGCAGGGGCATGGGTGAATTCGACTCTTTGTCCCCTATAGGCCCAGCTCAGGGGCCCTTGTGGAAGCTAAATGCTAGGGTGAGAGGAAATAAATGAATAAAGAATGGATGGGGTGATTGCTCTTCTGCATTTCTTCCACAAAGCTCCAGCCTGATACTCTACTGCCCCCATGTGGCCACCTGTAAAATGGCAGGTGGGATGAGTTACCTCCAATTTTTATGGTGAAACGTTTCAAACTTACAGAAGAATACAGAGAATAGTATAATTAGCCATTATGTCTATCAGCTAGATTTAGCAATAATTTATATTTTTCCAAGTTTGCGTTACCTTTTTAAGCTTTCAAATAAATCACCGACATGGCATTTTACTCTGAAATACGTACGTCAGCATGCATCTCTAAAAATGACATTATTCTACATGACGATCCCATTATCACACCTAATAAAATTAATAACAATTTGTTAGTGTAATTTCACACCTAATTCATGTTCAAATTTCATTGATTGCTCCCAAAATGTCTTTTAAAGTCTGTTCTGTTCAAATCAGGATCCAAACAAGGCTGTAATGGGGTAAGTCTCTTAAGCCTTTTTTATTCTAGAACAGTGACCTCATGACCTGTGGAAGAACTCTGGTTTGTTTTCTGTACAATGCCTCACATTCTGAATTTGTCTGGTTGCTTCCTCGAGCTGTCCACTGCCTGGTGGTGGTCCTACATACATGTTTTACACATTGGAAGTTGGATCTAAACATTTGATTAGATTCAGTTGCACCACTTTTTTGCAAGAACATTTCCTGGATGATGTGTACTTCATATTACATCATACCAGGAGGTGCATGCTGTTTGGTGCTCACTTTTAGAGATAAGATTGATCCGTAGACTCAGGTAGGTTCACCCTCATCCCTCCATTGAAAAGCTTGCATTTTCCCTGTGAGCAGCAAGTAAACTCGTTTGATGAGTTGGAAACCTGATGAATCCTCAGTTCCCCAAGAAGCTCCCCGCGTTGGTGATTATTACCTGAAACAATAATGTTTCACTAGGAGTTGCAAAATGGTGTTTTTCTCATTTTATCATTTCTTCTATATTTATTGGCTTGAATTCTCATCAACAGGGGCTAGTATTTCCCTAAAATATTGTTCCTTTTGGGAGGGAAGAGTAAATGCTTCCTTCTTTCACCTTCTTTATCAACTTTCAGAGTGAGAAGCTGACACAATGACTACCTCCAATGGTAGCAAATGAGGGATTTTCTTTCTTCTGCTGAGACACATTATAAATTCCTGGATTTTAAAATACTCAGTGTGGTTCAGTGGTAACCAATACTCTTTTTGATGCTTAAGCGAGTGGGAACAACTTCAAGCTGGCTCTTGTGTCCATTCGTTTTTTAGTACTTCCTTATTTGGGGCACAATAAGATGCTCCAGGCTCGTCTTGCACCTACTTTGTCCCAGACCTAAAGGAACTCTGATTCCTTTTTGTGGGGACAGTATTTAGAGACCACAATCCATGCACTAGTAAGTAGTGGAGATAAGATTTGAACCCAGGCAGTCTGATGTCAGAGCTAGAGCTCTTAACCTCTATGCCCTCTGGTTAATAATGTCTGCTAGTGACAATAACAGTAATAATTACAACTATTGCTCCTGTTGCCAAAGCCAGCCGCTTACTAAGCACCCTGACAGGTACTCCCCAACATTTAAAAATGTAATCATATAACAACCCTCTGAGGCAGGCATTATTATTCTTACCTTACAAGGTCACATGGGGGAGAACATGGATGCAAACAGTTCTGTGCCTCTAAATCCTGTTCCTTTAGTCACTATAGACCATACTGGTTGGTGAGAATCCTGTCTTTGGTGATTCCCACCCTGTCTCATTTTAAAGGTTCCTTGATTTGCTCCCTTAGCCCCAGGTACTCCCTGTGTCCTAGGGCCCCAGAACCCCAGGGCCAGACTGACATCACTTGGCATCTTTCCAGGTGATCCACCCAGTGAGCATTTGCTGGGCCCCTACTACATTCTCAGCTGTGCTAGGGCACACAGGGCCTCATTGGGGAGAGTAAATACTCGCCATATAGTGTGTCTGTGCTATAAGATACGAGGTGCAACCTGCATTAACACCCTCGGAGGAATATTTGACTCCCAGGGAGGTCTGGGGATCTAAACAGCCTTTAAGAACCAAAGAATTGGAGCTTGAGTGGGGGAGGGGTATTCAGACACCATGCTAGATGGTGGACACCTCCTGACGCAGGACTCAGCTGTATACCCTTCAATTTATTACAGGTGGATGGCTGCCTCCTTGTAAGGAGAAATGCCTGGGACCCTGCAGAGACAAGAAGAGCTGCTCTTCATAAGAAGAGTTGTCCTGCCCCTGGCATCCATAAAATCCAGCACCAGATCAGAAGCAGAGTAGAGATAAGTATTGGGGTCAAAGGGAGCAGGACCAGATTGCTATGGGGGAGTGGAGGGACCCACTGGACTGGGGCTCCAGCATCTGGGGGCTCCAAAGCCAGGCTCCAGGTAGACAGAAGACTCCTGTAGGGGGTCCCTAAGGTTTTGATCACTGTAGCACTTATTCATTGCTGTATAACAAACCACCCCCAAATTGTGGCTTGTGATAATCAACATTTATTGTTGGCCATGTCCTGTGGGTGTGTTGAGCAGGTCTCTGGTCAGGGCTGGCTGAGCTGGTCTCTGTGGGAAGCAAGTGTCTTGGCTGGGGCTGGGTGGTCTAGGATGGCTTCACTCACATGTGTTGTAGGTGGCTCAATATCAGCTGGGTGACAAAGATGACTTTACAACCTGTCTCTGAGCATCCAGGAGGATTGTTATGGTTTGTTCACATGGTGGTGGTTAGAAGGTTCCCAAGAGCACCGAGAGAGGGCAAGCTCCTGTGTATTGGCACGCTTCAAGGCTCTGTTTGTATCACCTTTATTAATGTTGCATTGGCCAAAGCAAGTCACATGACTAAGCCCAGATTCAAGGAGTGGAGAAATAGATCCACCTCTTGATGAAAGGAGTCAGATCATAAGAGATGTGGATATGGGAAGGGGAAGAATTTGCAACTGTAATTTGCATACATATAGGCATCCATTCCCTCTTTTACTATATACATAACTCCAATGTTCATTGGGGTATCCACCCCATCCCCAAACTCAGACCTAGACAATCTGAGGCACAGTGATTGGTTCAAGGATGTGCATGTGACCCAAATCTGGCCAATGAGATTCAGCCCTGGTCCTTTTGCTGGGGACAGTTGGGAATGAGGTACTTTTTGTCTGCTGAGGCAAATGTACTAGTAGAATGTAGACCTTGCTCTTCTGGAGGCCGTGTGTGTCATCACGTGGCAGAAAGTCTGCTTGAGCATGAAGCCAGCACTGAGGAGAGCAGATATAAGGCATTAAGAAAGACGGATTGAGAGGAAGGAAAAGAGACTAATCTGATGACACCTGGATCAAGTCACAATATAAACTTCTGGCCTTTTCAGTTATATGAGCTAATACATTTCTGTTTTTTGATTAGGCCATTTTGACATGGCTCTCTAACTCAACACTTGTAACCAAAAGAATCCTGACACAGACAGCTTCCTCCCTTAAAAGTTTTTCCTCTTTCATCTCAAAGCTCTTCCCATCTGTGGACCTTTATTTGGATGGATATTCTTTGTCTTGTTTACTGTTTGTCACCCTGCCTGGGCGTATAGTAAATTCTCAGTAAACACCTGTTGAAAGCATCAGTAGGAGGGGTTAGGACCCCTCCTAAGAAGAGCCTGTGGTGACAGGCATGTAACCAGGCTCAGGGAGAAGCCCCCAGAGGTGGTGTTCTAACAGGCAGGTAGAGCAGGTAATGGACACAATCTGTGTTTAAACTAGGCCTCGCTGGCCCTGAGTCTGGGGCTCTAAGGAGGAGGGACTGGTGAGAACAAGGCAGGGGTCAAGCCTAGGAGGACTCAGGATGGGACCTGGCATACGGATAAAGCAAGGTCTTACTGTGGAGTCCGTAGCAAGCATGGCGCCCCAGCACTTCCCTTCCTCCTGACTGCAGCCGGTTGTCACTGTCCCATGGTTGGTACTTCTGCTCTTTCTCCACTGAAATCCTTTCTTCACCCAGCAGCTAGAGTGGCACTTTGAAAATGTAAATTAGATCATGTCACCTCCCTGTCTAAAACCCTCCAAGAGCTTCCCCACGTGCTTATAGCAACATAATAACAATGATAGCTGACACTTGCGCTGTGCTTGTTAGGTGACAGACATTGTTCTAGGCACTTCCCTAATAACTCACTTAATTCTCAAATATTATCACCCCCATTTTACAGAAGAGAAAATTGAGGCACTGAGAGATTCAATAACTTGTCAGAGTTAACATGGATTAAAATCCAAACTCTTTATCAAGGCCTGGAACTCTCTACCCCTAGGTCTTTGCATGGCTGCCTCTATCTTATCAGTTGGGTCCTAGCACAAATGTCACCTGCTCAGGGAGGGCTTCTCAGATCATCCAATTTATAATGTCTTCCCACTCTCTATTATATCATCCCCTTTTGTTTTCACATCACTTACCACTGTATTAAATTATTTCTTAATTTTCTTACAAAATGACTTGTTTCTGTCTAGGCCTCATTGTCCCCTCAAGGTGTCAGCTCCTTGAGAGCAGGAACCAAGACTCTCTTGTTCACCTTTGTATTCCAACACCTGGCATAGGTGGATAGCACCTCAGTGAACATTTGTTAAAATGGACAGAGGAGAAGAGGAAGGGAAGAAAAAAGGGATAAGACTTGAGCCTCCCTCCCATGACTAGAATGCAGATGGGTCCTCAAGGAAGAAAGAATGGAGGACAGAGAGGAAGAGAGACACTGAAAAGGAACTCAGGGCCTTGGGACTCCTCAAAGATGCAGCCAGGCCAGGCCCCCCACTCAGGTGGGAGAATGTTTCCCTGATTAGGGTTGTCAGACTTGGCAAATAAAACTATAGGATGCTCAGTTAAATTTGAATTTCAGATAAACAATGAATAGTTTTTAATATAAGTATGTCGTGTGCAATATTTGGGATAACTTACGAGTATATTAAAAAATTACTGGCTATTTATCTGAAACTCAAATTTCCTGGGCATTTTGTTTCTTGTCTGGCAGCCCTATCCCAGATCCTCACTTTGTCCTAAGTGCCACGAGAGATTCCACTGAGTACTAGCCTGCTTTTTTTTTAATATGGAACATTTTGTTTTTGCTTCTGGATAAAGAAGTACATTCTCTTTATTGGATCTAACAGGAGAATATCCGTGGAAACAGCAGCTTGTTAGAGGGGGTGGAGAAATGCCCTGGGGAAGGCAGGGCAGATGCTTGCCCTGACTCGAGGTGGCCCTTCACACCTGCTTGTGCCTTGTGACTTTGCTTCCTGGGCCCAGAGGTGGGCTTGAGTGGGTGCTGCTGAAAAGAGCAGAAAGAGAATTGCTCAATCTGGGAGAAAAAGATTTATGGGAATGTGGGCCTTTACTGGTGATTCACTCATTCATTCAGTCTCTGAGCAGCTGGTGGCAGGAACTCAGAGACGAATAGCCCTGAGTGCTGCCATGGAAGCTCTCCAGACTCGGGGGGATGGCTCTGGACCCCAGGACCAATAAGTGATGCCTGCTTCTGAATTTGTCTTCATGGTTGAATGGGAAGAGTGTGTTTCTTTCTCTGTCATGTCTCTACTTCATTCCCTACTCTTTTTTCTTTTCTCATTTCTCTTGTCTCACCTTTCAGTCCTTAGTCAACTTAAACCTAATTACGTTGTAACCAACTAGTACCATAAAGGAACAATTGCTGGTGCACTCAGGTAGGGGACCTGGTCTTCTTCTCAATTCCTTTGCCATCCAACTCAGCTTGGAATTATTTGCACACCCTTTTCTGATTGGCTGATACAAACCCACAGCAGCCTCCACCCTTTCCTGCCACTCCTCACCTGCTTGTTGAAGCCCCAGTAGGTCCACCATCCTGGGATCCTCAGATCTCTGCCCTGCAGCTTTGTCTGCTCAGTTATTCCTTGATAAAGTGTCAATAGGTGGTCCCTTCTAGCGGATTTCAGCACTGACAAGCAGTGTGGTCTTGAATGAATTCCTTTGCCTCTCTGAGACTCAGTTTCCACATCTATAAAATGGGAATAATTCTCATGATTAAGTCCTTATGAGAATATCTGTAGTGGGTAATATGGACTCTTAAGCCAGATGCCCAAGTTCAAATCCTTTTTCTTTCACTTACCAGCAGCGTGCCCTGACCAAGTTTCCTGTTTACTTCCCTTTTCTCCTATGGTTGGAGTGAGTCTAAAATAAGTCAATATGTGTAAAAAACACCTAAAACAGTACTTTGTATACAAGCGCCTACTAAATGTCAGCTATTATTGTAATGGATATTAAAGTTCTTTGTCTAACTACTATGTCATGATTATTGCCCAATGAGTATTAGGGCAAAGTCAGTTGAGTACATCTCTGGCTCAGGGGCCAGAAGTTCCTTAGGAAGAGAGCCCAAAGGAGTGAAGCCTTAACTTCTCTGAGCCTCAGTGTCTTCGTCTGTAAAATGGCAATAATAACCTTACCTCTGCCTACTTCACAGGTTAGCTCGAGTGCTTGACCAGTGGTTACTTAGAAAACTATTTGTTGAACGAATGAATGCATGGACCACGTGGGGCAGCAGTGGCAAGCTGCAGGGGTCTGCACCAAGCAACATAACTGTGCAGACTTGCTGGCCATGAGGCCTGCTGCAATGGAGGCCCACCTAAGGCAGTGGATGATGAGTGCTGAGCTGAGTAGACAGGCTGGGTGGCGTGCTGGTCAGCACAGGTACTCTTATACCGGCTTGGTGAATGTGTACCTGTATTGGTACAGTCTGTTTAGAAACTCACATAATGCTAGCGATCACAGTTTTAAACGAGCAAATTGACCTAGTAGTTCTATTTACAAGAAATCACCAGATATCCTGGCTCAAGTGTGCCAAGATTTATACAGATAGTATGTTTATGGCCACTCTTTGCAAGAGTAAAAAATTGGAAACAACCTAAATGTTTCCTTCATATGAGAGTAGATAAATAAACTGTGGTACCTTTACATTATGGGCTACATGGCTATTAAGACGAATGAGGTAAAGCTATATGTAGTAACATGGAAAGGTCTCAAGATGTATGGTTAAGTAAAAAAACAGAAAAATTCAAGTTGACAGAGCTATACATTGAATATAACACTTGCGGGGGCGGGGGGAGAAATCCGTTTCTATGTATCTTCATAGAAAATATTTGGAAGGCTACGCAAAGTTAAGGCGGTAAAGAAAAGGACTAACTTTATAATTTTAATTTGATAAATGAAAGCGCTCCTGTTTAAAAAGTCCAGAGGCTCTATAATCTGGTCAATGACACTGTGAGACTCAAGGAAACAGCTCACTTTTTTGAGCCAAAGCTTCCTTTTGTGTAAACTGACAATGATAATTCCTACCTCCCGGTACTGTGATGGGGTTAGCTGAAATAATACTAGATACAAAAACCCTTTTCAGAGTCAGGGGTTCAGAGACAGATAATTACAGCAACCAGGGAGGGCAACACAAAGAAGGAGACATTAGCCTAGACCTTGAAAGATCTGGCAAGATCTGGATTTGGTTTGTGTCCTGGCTGTCTTTCCCCAACATTCAACATCCATTTATTAGGGGTCTGATACAAAACCTGATGTGGGCTTTTTAACTATTTACTTTCTGCACTGGAAGGCAAAGCAGAAGTCCGGCGCGTGCGCAGTACTGGAGCATCTTAGGCTGCGCCCTCCCTCGTACTACAACTCCCGGCAGACTCCGCGCAGGCCTCGGCGCGTCGCGGGCTGCTGTCGTAGCGTGGTAGCGCGGGGAATTTCGAGTCGCACTGGAGTGCGGGAGGCTAGTGGCTGGTGGACCCCCCCATCCTCCTTAGGGGAGACCATGGACTCACTAGTCGAGCCTCGGTGGCCTCCAGGTCTGGCAATCATGAAGGTGAGTGCTTCGGGGAGGTTGGGGCGCCCGGGTGTCAGCGGGAGGCCAGTCCCGCCTTGAGGACGAGAAAGGACGAGGCGTGAGCGGCGACGTGGGCCTGGGTACCGGGTTCTGCTCTGCCACTTACCAGCTGCGTGGCTCAGGGCCTTAGTTTCCTCCCCGAGAAGGGACGGGGACAGGCCTCGGTCCCTTAGGATGAGCTGAGGTTGACTGTCTTATGGAACCTGCAGTTAAGTCACAACAACAATGACCTCGAGAAAAGCAGTTACTTTAAACAGTGAAAACGACAGTGACAGCCCTTTCTGAGGACTTACTACTACATGCCAAGCATTATGTCAACTCTTTCAGTACATTAGTTGAGAATTTCCGAAAGTGACCCCCGACATGATTTTGGGTGAACCTTGCATCAAAATATATTTATTTAATCACCTAGCGAAGCAGGTAATCTCCTTCACATCCTATTGTTACCCTTTAATTACCCTCTAAATACACCCTCTAATTACCCTCAAGAAGCCTAGTGCTGGTTTGCCCTAACTCCTTCCCAACGAATCCTAACTCCTAACAGTTGTGCATGTCTCTCTTTTAAACAAAGGGACCAGGACTCGGGCTCAGCACTAGCCTTTCATTTCATTGAATTATTTCTCTCAAATAACATTGATTTTTGTGGCTGCTTGGCATTTTGTGGCTGCAAGGCATTTTAGTTTCCATTTACAGTAGTGGTGAGCCCAGGATTCCTGCTGTATTTGGTCAAGAACAAATACACTTTGCTGTGTTAGTTAAGAGTCAATTGCTTGGTGTTTCTCCTTGCTCTGTGATCACTTTCATTTCCAGTTCTCATCCTGTTCTAAAATTTCGTACACTTGGGGGTTATGGCATGTGTCCCACTGATTTATAAGGCTGTCTCTGAGGATTAAGTGAAGGGACTTGGGGGAGGTTAACTAAGTTTGAGACTTTATTCTTCCGTCATCATCAGTGTTATCTACTGTTTTTGGGCCCTTGAGATACAGCCCCACGGTGAAAAGCTGACATTGGGAGGATCTAAGAAAGATGTGGTTTTGAGGTTGTGGTGGCCCTGGCACCAAGGTGAGCATAGATTTGAGTTCTGATGGTCCTGGGTTAAATCTGGTCTCTGCCTCCTCTTTAACTGTGACCTTGAGTCAGTTACTTAATCTCTGAGCATGAATTTCTTCAACTATAAACTGGAGACAAAAATAAACAGTTTATAGGGTTGGTTAAATGAATTGCTGTTTGTGGCTAGGGATCCTGTCCGTCTTACTCACTGCATAACACAGTGTGTGGCACATAGTGGGTGCTCAAAAATTATTTCCTAATTGATTAAAGGTATCTGGAAGGTAGTAAGCATTCAATTAACATATCATATTAACACTTACCATGTGTTAACTGTTTAAACCCCCTTTTTATTTGTTGTGAGGATTGAATTGGATAAAGGAAGTGAGAGCTGTGTAACTTGTAAAGCTACCTGTCTGTAGATTTAAGCAGATTTTATGTATTCCCACAACTTCCACTGTGTTCTCTGGAGGCAGGGTCTGTGTCTTTGGCTTTGATATCTCATCACAGCACTGAATTGAGGGTTCAGCACCAGAGAGTGTTAAGTGATGGAGTTGATTGAGCCCGTATTAGAATCATGAAATACTAAGGTTGGGAAGCTAGCACCCCCCCCTCCAGTCTTTTAATCCCTTTTACATTGTATTTGCCAGTTTCTCATCTAGCTTTTGCTTGAAGTCTGCCAAGGGCAAAGAATTAGCTGCTCCCAGAAGTAGCTCTGTTTGAAGTTCTTTCTTATATTGAATAGAAATCTGACTTCAAATCCATGGTTCCTAACAGGATCCATGAAAAGACTTTGGTATCTAGATTATTTATAAAATTTTTGTTTGTATGTATGCTTTTCTAAGGAGAGAGTCCATAGTTTTCATCCATTTTTCAAAGGGATCTGTGACCCAAAAACTTAAGAACCTTTGCTCTAATTATTGTCTTTTTACCCATTCCCTGCTTCCCCGTTCCACTGTCTCTAAGTTAAAGAAATCCTGGGGTATCCACTTGACCACTCTCTATTTGGGTTTAGATGCATGTGACGTGTCTGTTACTGTCTTGAAATGGCATGATGGGAAATTTGTACGAGAGTGTTATAGCTCATCTGATGCGGTGACTCCTTCTGCGCCACCTTCCGCGCGTCTTGCTCAGCAGACCTGTCAGAACCACTCCTCCGCCAGAAGAGGATGGTTATATAGAAGGAAGTACAATAGACTAGATGCCAGGGCTCTGTCCTGCCTCTGCTTTTAATTGATTTTCAACACAGCCCTTTATTTAGCTTTTTGTGTCAGTGGTAATTTATATTCCAAAATAATGGAAGATTTTGGCATTTTAATGTTTATTTCCCTGGTTTAACCATAACAGAAATTTCTAGGTTTAACAGGTTTTAAATGTGTGTGTATATAGTAGAAAAAAATTAAAATTCAGGGTAAGATAAAGGAGTAAATGAAAGTTACCCATCATCCTACCAACCAGAGATGACCACTGTTTAATATTTTCTCTAATTTTCCTTCAGTTTTTCTTCTGTGGACTCATGTGCACACATACCCGACAATGTATATATGCATTTAAAATTTGAGATTACTTTGGAGTCAACATCTTGGATTTGACCCAATCCCCTTTAAGCTCTATAGTCTTTGTCTATAAAACTGGGATACAGATGCTATAGACATCATAAGATTGTTCTGGAGATTAAACTACATAGTTCTCTTATTATCTGTGGTTGTAGATTTGTTCTCTCTTTTTGAAAGTTTTCATTAAAATATGAACATTTTCTCATGCATTAATTATTCTTTGAAAGCATGTTCTTTTTAAATGGCTACATAATATTTCATCATATGGACTATTAGTGACATCAGTCTTTTTTTTGGTTTGTTTGTATTTTTAAAATTTAGGTAGTATACTCACATGGTTCAGAAAGTAGATGAAAAGTAAATGTCTCTCTCCCAACTTTTCTCTCATCCAGTTTCCTGACCCTTGTGACCGTTATTTATTAACTTTCTTGTGTATCTTTTCAGAATTTATATATATATATATGTGATAAAAATAGAATACATTCTTACTCTCCCATCCCTTTTTAATAAAGGGTAGCATACCATATGTACTGTCTTTTTTCACTTATCTTGGCACTCTTTTTGTATCAGTGCACAAGAGAACTCCTTTTTTTTCTTCTCTTAAATACCTACTCGGTAGGTATTCTATTGAATGGAATAACATTTTATTTTAAATGATTTTAAAGATTTGGGGTTGTGAGAATAGATCCTTTTTTGTTCAGGTTGCATTTCAGATTGACACCCATCTGTTTGACTTTCCAGATTGTCCACTTCTTCACCTCCCTCTGCTGTCACCGGCCCTGGCCCTTCCCAGGGCTTCCTTATTTGGCTGCATGGTGTAGTACCATGCAGAAAGCGCTGGGCTGACTGCCAGTGGGGAGACAGGAAGGTTAGTCCTGGCTGGACTCATGCCCCATATGTGTACCTTCTCTGGATACAAGTTTCCTCATTTGTGAAGTAAGGGGTTTAACCAGATAATTGCTAATGTTTGGCTCTCATGTCCCCTGATTTGGTTCTTAACCTGTGTGGTGACTGGCTACTGGTCGGCCAGGGGATGGTCTGAGGAGGAGGTGGCTTAGTGTAAGAGCTGGAAACGTGGGAAGTAGAGCAGGAATGGAGTAGCCCTTTTATGGACGGTTGGCAGTATTGCATAGGAATCTGTACAGTGTCAGTTTTATGTGTCTACAGTGTTTTGGGAAACCTGAGATTTGAATGTGAAAGAGTCATACGGAGGAGGTTTTTCTCTATTTGTCAAGATCCCCTGCGGTTCATGTAGAGTTTGTTTTTGAGTGTATATTTGACAAAGAAGTATTATTAAATTATTTTTTTAGGGGATGGAGAAAGAGTTCTGTGGCAGATATTTGTCTTGGTGTCTTACTGATATGTAAATATGTGTATTTGCATTTCAGACAGTAGATGATTTGTTGCGGTGTGGAATTTGCTTTGAATATTTCAACATTGCAATGATGATTCCTCAGTGTTCACATAACTGTAAGTATGTTCTTAGATAAGGTAGTGTTAATTTAACACCAAAGGTAAGTACACATTTATTTCTCACCTTTAGCTCCTCTATCTTGAAGTTTTCAAAAAGGTCTTTTCCACCACTTCCCTCTTGAATATTACAGTTTTTACAATGTTTCCTATATTTCGTATCACCTCCCTCTTGGATATTTTTATGCCTTTTATAACATTTACGGCAATAAAGATTTTGGTCACAATATATGGTTCTTTATTTGCCAAGCACTTTTAGATGTTAAATTTCAGAGTTTTTGTTTTTAGCAGGATAACAGATGGGAAGTTCAACCAAGTTGTCCTTTGTATAGAGTTTCAAAATTTAAAAATCCCAATGGGAGAATTCTACCAATGAAGAGTATTACAGACAATTTTATCACTTAACTTGCTGTGTGATGCTGGAAATACTCTTATATTGAAATTTGCTTGTACTTCTCTTTATGAGTCTAGTATGTAAGTACTTTTTATACTTGAGGTATTTAACTCAGAAGAGTGAGCCTGTCAGTGTTCAGGAGCTGGCTATCTAGTTTATGGATTATCTAGGTTCATGATCTTTCTGTCCTCTACTTTCAAGTTGATTTGTCTTAGAAAGTTTTAAAAAAGGAAAACCCAACAAGACTGACTTAAAAAATGGTTTTAGTGGATAGTAAGTAGCTTTGGTGAAAAAGTTTCTGTAGAGAAGACATAATAAGAGGATCGTGGTGGTAGCAACATGGACATTAGAGATACACGTGGGCTTGACTCTTGACTTCCCACTTACTAGTTAGATGAGTTTGCAAATGCCCAACATTTCTTCAAATATGAAAATCTGGTGAATAAGTTCTACCTTAGAAGGTAGTTGTGAGAATTAAATGTGCAGAGCCTGGCATGTTGTAGGCCCTTAATAAATGTAGTATCCTTTCTAGGCCAGATTAACATGAATAACCAAGGTAAGTTTTGGGGAGTGTTTCTAAATATGTGTTAAAAGCATCTTTATTTAGATATAATTTACATGTAATAAAATACATCCATTTTAAATGCACAATAAAATGTACTAGTGTCAGTGAGTTTTGACAAATGTATATACCATGTAACCACTACCGTTAAGATATTGAACATTTCTATCATCTGATAGAATTCTCCCCATTTCAGTCAGTATGGCTGCAGACAATCATATGTGCGTTTGTTTCTGGACTCTTTTCTGTTCCTTTGATCTATATGTGTATCCTGTGCCAATACCACCCTGTCTTAATTTCTGTAGGTTTTTAGTAAGTGTTGAAATCAGGCATTGTAAGTACTCCAACTTTGTTTTTCTGTATCAAAACTGTTTTGGTTTTTATAGAATCTTTGCATCTTATATGCATTTCCATGTTAATTTTAGAGTCAGATTGTCAGTGTTTACAAAAAAAGCCTACTGGGATGTGCATTGGAATTGCACTGAATCTAGAACTCAATGGTGTTGAGTCTTCAATATAGGAGCATGGTATATTCTTCCATTTTTTAGCTTATCTTTGATTTCTCTCTACAACATTGTTTCATTTTCAGTGCACAGGCCTTGCAGATAGAAACACAATTTTTTATATTGCATTTTATCTTGTGATCTTGCTAAATTCACTTTTAATTCCAGCATCATTATTGTTGATTCCTTAGGAATTTTTATGTATCCAATCATGTCATCTGTGAATAAAGATAGTTTTACTTTTTCCTTTCTAATCAGTATGCCTAATACATATTTTTCTTGTTGTTACACAGGCTAGTACTCTAAAACAATGTTTAATAGAAGTTGTGTGGGTGGACATCCTTTCCTTATTCCCAATTTTATGGGGAAAGCATTTACTATTTATGGTGTTAGTTATAAGTTTTACATCATTCATACATTTTCATAAATTTATCAGGTTGAGGCATTTCCTCTATACTCTTAATTAGCTGATGGTTTTTTTTTTTTAATGAGTGGGTGTTGAATTTTGTCAAGTTTTCTGCATCTATGGAGATGCTCATATGATTTACTTCCTTTATTGCATAATATGATTAATTATATTGATTGATTTTTTTTTTTAACACTAATTGATTTTTACATGGTTAAACTTGAATTTCTTTCAAGAGATTGGTCCATTTACTCTAAGCTGCTGGCATAGAGTTTTTTTAATACTCTTTCCTGTTGTCCTTTTCAAGTCTGGAGGATCTGAAGTGATGTCCCCTTTTATTCCATATGCTAGAAATGTGTTTTCTTTTTTCCTTGACTGATCTAGTTAGAGGTTTGTCAATTTTATTGTTCTTTTCAAAGAATAGCTTTTGGTTCATTGTTTTCCATAGTTTGTCTTTTTTCTAATTCATTGATTTATACTCTTTTAACTTTATGATTTCCTTGCTTTTACTTATTTAATTTGCTCTTATATTTCTAGCTTCTTAAGGTGGAAGCTCAGATCATTGATGTTAGACCTTCTTTTCTAATACAACATTTAAAGCTGTAAATTTCCCTCTAAGCCCCGCTGTAGCTGCATCCCACACATTTTGGTATGTTTTCATTTTTATGTAGTTTATATATTTCAGTTTGAAATACATTCTAATGTCCTTTGATTCCTTCTTTGATCCATGAGTTATTCAGAAGTCTGCTTCAAATATTTGGGAGTTTTCCTGATATCTCCTATTACTAATGTCTGATTTAATTATGTTCTAGTCAAAGAACATAGTGTTTTACTTCAGTTCTTTAAACATTTTTTTTTTAATAAAGAAATTGAATGTTTTATTATTAAACTTTGTTCTCCTGCAAGGCTGTTGCTTCACTGTATAAAAATAGCACCAGCAAACGCAGTATATTGCAAAATTAAGACACAATTGTTCACCATCTGACAGTGTAACAACTAACAGAAGCTTTTTTCCACTGCCAGTTATTTCCAATGTAAAGATCATTAAGTATTCTGACCCAAATCCAGAGACAGGTGTAAGCAAGTTATAATATTATATAGGGCTTAAGGTATGTTATTGTTGAATTACATGATTTTTATAACTAAATTTTACCTCAAATAATTTCAGGAATTCTGAACATTATAACTGTAGCCTAGCCTAAAAATATCATAAGGTGTTGTGAAGATGTATATTGTGTTTATTTGCAATCGTTAGAAAGTTAAGGGGTATTTTCTTCCAGAAACGTTGTAGTTTCTTTTCCATGGGTGTTACTAAAGGTTGCTATTTTAAATCTCCTATCCACCACTAATTTAAGACAACTATGCTAGATTAAGTTGTTTCACACTGCTTTATTCAGGGAGTTCCATTCTCACTCCTCAATAGACTTTATGTACTTCTCCTGGGCTTCTTCGCTCATCAGCCCCTCTAGTTCTGAGGGATTACTCAGCGCCATCTTGATCAGCCAACCATCTTCATAACAAGATTTGTTGACAAGTCCTGGGTTTTCTACAAGAGCTTCATTAATTTCAGTTACTTCTCCTGATAGAGGAGAATAGAGTTCACTAGCAACTTCCACACTTTCCAAAGCACCAAACTCATCTGAGAGCAGGTTGGGGCCTGACGAGGCCCACCCTCAGGCCCCAGAGCCATGGCGCGCAGGGCACGATGGGCGAGGGGGCGAGGGGGCGAGGAGGAGACACGCGCAGGCGCAGGCCGCCGCCCGCACGTTCCGCGCCGATCGCAGCGCCATGTTCGCTGGAGTGCAGAGGGCGTGGTGCACCTCCTCCGCCGCCGCGCCCACGGGGTCCGACGTTTTATGGTTTAAAAAGTGAGACTAGTTTATGACGCCATTTACGGTATTGTGGTTAATGTTTCATGTATACTTGAAAAGAATGTCTGTTCTGCTGTAGTTTGGTAGAGTGTTCTATAAATGTCAATTAGGTTAAGTTGGTTGATGGTGCTCTTTAAGGCTTTTCTATCCCTATTGGCTCTCTAGCAATACTGAGAGAGGAGTATTGAAATCTCCAACTATAATAGTGAGTTTATTTTTCATTTCACTTCTGTTAGTTTTTGCTTTCTGTATTTTGAAGTGGTTTTATCAGGTGCATGCATATTTATTATTATTTTGTCTACTTGATGAATTTACTGCTTTTGTTTCCAGGAAATGACCTTCTTTATCCCTGCTAATATTCCTTGTTCTGAAGTCTACCTTTTTTCTGATATTAGTATAACCACTCCCACTTCTTTAAGATTAGTGTTTATATGATTTATCTTTTTCTGTCTTTTACTCCTAACCTATGTGTGTCTTTATATTTAAATTGAGCTGTTTATAGACAACATATATTTGTGTCTTGCTCTTTAATCCAGTTTCACAATGTCTGTTTTCACTTGGAATATTTAGACCTGCACTGTTTAATACGGTAGCTGCTAGCCACATGCACCTATTTACATTTTAATTAAAATTAATTAAAGTTAAATAATATTAAAACTGCTTTCTCAGTTGCCACCTCTCACAGATTTTACAGACTGGCTTCATTTAAGGAAAGACCTTAACTAGTCAGCCCAGCTAGAGATTTTGGGGGCCTCTTAAACCTTTTCTGTGGCTGTGTCTTCTCTGGACTTAGGAGTGTAAATTCCCAATGAGATGTTTTGCTGGTTTCTTTTTTCATTTAGTTTGCAATCTCTTGCTTCTTCTTGTGCCTGTGGTACTGCAGGACCTCTGGAACTGTAGTAAGCTACCCAGCTCTTTTATGTTCCTGGTGACCCCCGGGAATCCAGAGTATGTCAGGTCCTATTAGGACTTCAAGTCAGGCAAAACAGAAGCCAATCCCTCAGGGAACCCCTTGCAAAGCTGACATACTGGATGCATGCTTTCCTCTTCTATTGCCCCCCTGAAAGGAGAAGCCACTGAGCTGTATTGGCCTCTGTGTTTTATACGGTGGGTTTTCTGGAGCCTCAGCAAGCTGCCCAACTCTTTTTTGTTCTCAGCAGTCTCCAGGCATCTAGATAGAGTATACTGGGTCCCATGAGCACTCTAAGCTGTGTGAGAGAGAAACCAGTCCCTTTGGCAGCCTTTCACCCCAAATAAAAGCTGGAACATTGGGCACATAGTCTTTCCCAGAAAGAAGCTGAGAGATGGGAGTTTCTCCGTCTTTCTCTGTGCCAAGCTGGGCGAGGGGTTCTGGTGAATGAGTGTGTACTAGTCCACAGCATTGCCTTTGTTCTTAGTGACTTCCAACTTGGGGCTCTCTCTTGTCACTGTTTAGATTCAGGCAAGACAGAAACTCGTCCCTTGGGCAACCCCTCGAAGCTCTGAATATTTCACATATGTTTGTCTTTACGTTCCCTCCTCAGGGAGAAGCTGGGAGTTGTGAGTTTTTTCAGATCACGTGGTGCAGAGCCAGGCAGAGGAGCCCTGGCAAGTGAATGCCACAGATTTCCTACCAGCTTCATTATTTTGTGCTTGCTTGGGTTGCAGGAGCATCTTAACTAGTATCTGGATTTCTCACAAAGGGAGTTGGTTCTTGTATTGTTGAGTTGGAGTCTGCATGGGGAAAAGGGGGCCTGGCTTTCAGTTCTGCCATCTTGCTCTGATGTCATCCTCTCTCTATGGCTAATCTACTCATACCAACGTATGACATTCTGGGGTGTCTACTGAATGCCCGTACATTCATTGAGATCTTTCCAAACTGGCTGGTAGCCTCTTCAGTTATTGTTCTTTCCCTGGAAACTGTTCTTTGGCCTCATGGATTCTCACCCTGTGTATGTGCAGATATGCATTCAATCATAGAGTCAAGTAGACCCTGGAGGTCTTTCTATATGTAGCCTCTTTCTTTCTGGTACTCTGCCCTACAAATTCTAGCTACCTGGATTGCCTTGAATCTAGCTACCTGGATTATCTTTGTTTCTTCACCTAGCAAGACTGATGGGCTGTTCGGCTCGCCTCACCTCATTATGGTCAAGAAATTGCCTCAGGCAGAATGCTTGGGCTGTGGTAGAATTCCTGTTATTTCTGCCATTGTCCCAAGTCTGAAAAAAATGTTTCATCGGTTCCCCCAGTGTTTAAGTTCTTTATGGAAGGAGGGTAATTTTGGACCCTGTTATTTTCTCATGGACAGAGATGGAAGTCCCTTATATAGATTTAATTATGTCATTTTAGGGAGGAATGACTATATTTTATGAATTCAATGAACTCTACTTAGCTGAAAAATTAGCCTTCACTTCCATTCTTTTTTTTTTTTCCTGCTTTGTCACTGATGTCATTGTTTAAGAGTAAATCGGTGGAGGGTACTTTCAGTAACGACTTATTTTATGAGCACTTATTTTTTTATATTGTACCTCTCATGATTTGGTGGGCCTTTTCTACTATACAGCATTTGTCACAGTCACAAAGTTTGCTCAGGACTAAATGTTGCTCTGGGTCTGTAGTATTGTTTCAGTGACACAAAAGCCCCCAAAAGCTTAGTAGGAGCTAGATCTAGCTATCATGTTGCTCTCATCCTGGATGGACTAGATTTGCTGATTCAGAATCTTAGCCACTTACTGCTTTTTCTTAAACATTTCAGGATTTATCATTTTAAATCACTTTATACTGTTTTACTCTTCAGTTTTTTGGATATGGGTAACGAATACTACTTTTGCAGTTCTGCTGTTAACTAAGATTTGAGTGAAGTGCATTGGAATAATGCAGGTCAATTAAATTGGTCTAAATACTGTATTTCCCTGAAAATAAGACCTAGCCGGACCATCAGCTTTCATGCGTCCTTTGAAGCAAAAATTAATATAAGACCCGGTCTTATATAATATTATATAAGACCCGGTCTTATATTATGTTAAAATAAGACCCGGTCCTTTATTAATTTTTGCTCCAAAAGACTCATTAGAGCTGATGGTCCGGCTAGGTCTTATTTTCGGGGAAACACGGTACATTCTACCAATGAGTACTTTTGTGGGGAAAGGGAATAGACTTACTCCAATCCATAAAACACCATTAAGTGAGAAATATTCTCACTAATAGACTGATATGCTCAAGTGCCAATTTTCTTCGCACTTGCAGTTTTTCTGACTATAATGGAAACCATACTCAAAATATTTAGTCCAGAATGAAATCATTGGCTTGTAGATATGTTAAAATATCCCTGTTTTAAAAAGGGACCAGCAATAATTGTTCTTTTCCATTTTCAATTTTGACTCACAAAATTAATTGAGGCTTGTGTTGCAATAAAGAGTAAGTTAATTTCATTTTTTATAAAGGTCTTACTGACCTTTGCTAAATTGAGAGGCAACGTAAGATTCTTTTAGGCACATAATATGTTCTTTTATATTCTTATGAGGCGGCACTGTGAAACAACACAGGGAAGAGAGATAGTAATACATACAGCAAGGACATACAGAACTGCACTTACGGAAATGTTGGAGTGCAAGTTGTTCGTTGGAGGGATGTTATTCTCTTATCAGCCGACTGGTCACTAACATTAGAACTGGAGGCAGAGGGCAGCCTTCTCAGTTATCCAGGACCTCCTCCTGTTCCTTTCATACTGGGAACTGGTTTTTCTGCTTTTAACCGGACACTTCAGAATTATTTTTGAAATGGTTCATTTTCTCATAAAATCCTTAAGATCACACAGAAAGGAATGGTTTAAGGTTTAGAAATTTGCTTTTACTGTTAGGATGTTAGGCTCTTTTCAATATTTGAAAGCCAGGCTGTGGCTGTTTCCTGTTTGAGATTAGAAATGCCTCCTCCCCGTAGGCTCAGATGTTTCTGTGAGGCTATGTTTTATGTCATTGTTTTATTCTACCCTCCCTACCCTGCCCACACTGCTCATAGTTGGGCTTTTGGGAGGAAGAACAAATTTCACAGGCGATTTAAATAAAGCAACCTAGGAATACATGGGTTCAAAACTCTTCAACTGCTCTACCTTGAATGGAATATCATAGTTGCTCACTAGAGAATAAATTATGTTGGTCTGCAGTTCAGTACATATTTGGTAGTAGACTCGTAGACTCTGAAATTAAGCCAAGGGCTTGATATACTTTGGACTAGTGTCTAGTTCTCCATATTTCAAAACAAAACACAAGATTATGCAGAAGAGAAAATAGTAGCCTCATTACACATACTCTGGTACCAGTAATGCTATTAATTATTACTTATATAACTACATATAACAAATACATTTTGTAAAACATTATAAATATTTAAAGTAATGAGAATTATGTTAAGAGCTTGGGCCCTGGTACATGTCTTTGCCACCTGTTAGCTCTGTGGTCTTGGACAAGTTGGCTAAACTCTGTGCTGCGTTTACCTTTTTGTTAAAGGGACTAATATTTGTACCAACCTCAGGGTTGCTGAAAGGATCAAAAGAGTTAATACATGTGATAATGCTTAAACAGAGTACACAGTTAGTACACAGTGTTATGTTAAACCATAAGAAATTGCCACTATTTGTCCCTTTTTGATTTCCCAACAATGATTTTCATATGGTTTAACCTAATAGCAAAAACATATTAATTAAAAAAATAATTGTTGTTCAATCAGAATCCCATATTATGGGTGTGATTTATTGACTAAAATCCAATAAATCGGTATGACTGTGGTTAGAGCCTAGGAAACTAAATTAAAATCAACAATAATCTCCCCAGGTGACTGAGATGAACAACCAGGTTTGGGAATTCTTGACTTAACACTATTGCACAAGAAACTTAATAGTGTGAAGTGAATAACATTGATAGTCAGGAGCATGAGTCTGGAGAGGAATTTTGTCTCAGAACAAATCATACCCCATATCTCATCTATATCTGATTTAGGTGATATATAGATGAGGCTTTAAACTTTAGACTTTGAGTTGATACTAGAATGAGAAGACTTTTGGGGCCGTTGAGATGGGATGAATGTATTTTACACATGAGAATGACATAGATTTTTGAGGGCAAGTGGTGGAATACTGTGGACTGAATTGTGTTGTTTCTTGCCCCCCCTCCCCAGCCCCCCAGATTTATATGTTGAAGCCCTAATCCCCAAAGTGATGTATTTAGAGATGGGGCCTTTGGGAGGTAATTAGATTTAGACAAGTTCATGAGGATGGGGTCCTCGTGATGGAATTAGTGCCCTTATAAAGACACCAGAGCGTGTGTTCTCTCCTCCTGCCATGTGAGGATACAGTGAGTAGGCTGCCATCTACAAGCCAGGAAGAGAGTTCTCACCAGAAATTTCCTATACTGGCACCATGATCTCGGATTTCTATCTTCTAGAACTGTGAGAAAATAAAATTCTGTTATTAAAGAACCAATCTACGGTATTTTATTAAGGCAGCCTGAGGTGACTAAGACACCTACATAATTCCTCCCGTCAAGTTCTTTGAATCATTGCTGTTATTCATTTCACTTACACATAAGCATATGTGTGTATATATAAGCATAAATAATGTCATACTTTGTTGCTATTATTTTGAACAAACTATTACGTGTTAGATCAATTAAGGAAAATAAAAGCTTTTATTTTACCTTCACTTACTCCTTCTTCAGTGCTGTTCCTTTCTTTATCTAAATCAAGTTTCTGACCTATATCATTTTCCTTCTCGCAGAAGAATTTGTTAACGTTTCTTGCAAAGCTGGCCTACTGGAATCAAATTCCTTCAATTTTTATGTGTCTGAGAAAGTCTTTTTCTTTCACTTTTGCAGGATACTTTCTCAGGATATAGAATTCTAGGCTGGTGTTTTTTACTGTCACTGTTTTTTCCTCTCAGTTTTTTCCTTTAAATATTTCACTTCACTGTTTCCTTGCTTGCATGATTTCTGAAAAGTTGATTTAATTCTTATCTTTGCTCCTTCATAGCTAATGTGTTTTTTTCCTTTGGCTTCTTTCAAGATGATTTTCTTCATGTTTGGTTTTCTGCAGTTTGAATATGATATACTAAGCCATAGGAGTTTTTTGTATTTAGCCCGCTTGGTATTCTTTGGGCTTTCTGGATCTGTGGTTTGTTGTCTGACATTAATTTGGGAGACATTCTGTCATTATCTAATTACATATATTTTCTGTTTCTTTCTTTTGGTATTGCCATTATGTGTATATTACACCTTTCGTAATTGTCCCACAATTCCTGGACACTCTGTTCTTTTTTTGCCTTTTTTTGCTGCTTTTCAGTTTGGAAATTCCTATTGCGATATCCTCAAGCACAGAGATTTTTTCCCCCCAGCTGTGTCCAGTGTACTCATGATCCCATCAAAGACAATTTCATTTGTGTTACGGCAGCTTTGATCTCTAGCATTTCTTTTTGGGTCTCTTTTAAGATTTCCATCTCTCTGTTTACATTACCCATTTGTTCTTGCATTGTTGTCTACTTTGTCCATTAGAGCCCTTAGCATATTAATCATTGTTTTAAATTCCTGGTCCGATAATTCCAGTATCCTTGCCATATTTGACTTTGGTTCTGATGCGTGCAGTTTCTTCAAACTGTGTGGTTTTGTTTTGTTTTGTTTTTGCCTTTTGGTATGCCTTATAATTTTCCTCATAGCAGGGTATGGTGTTCTAGGTGAAAGGAACTGTAGTAAATAGTCCTTTAGTAATGTGGTGAGGTGTGGGGGGAAGTTAAGTGTTCTATATATAGTCCTATGATTAAGTCTCAACCTTTTGTCAGTCTGTGCCCTTGCACTGTGTACTTCACAAGTGCTTCTCAGTCCCCCCTTAGGTTGGACAGGATGGCTGGAAGTAGTTGGTGTTGGTTATTTCCCTACCCTCAGGTCAGCTGGGCTCTGATAAAATCCCAATAGAATAGGCTCTGGTAAAATAGTTTCTCTTGTGGGCAGGCCTTGTTAAGAAGAACTGTGCTCTGGGTGTATTTCAAAATGATTACTTTTCCCCTCAGAAGGACTAGGGGATTTTTCTCTGATAGTCACTTTAAGAACCTGGTAGAACCCTTGGAGTTAACACTTACATAAGTGTGAGTGTCCTGCCAACCCCGCCAATGTCTGGGTCACCCTGGAGTTTCTAACTCTCAGACTTGTCCACACTGAGCCTCCAGCAATTTGTCAATTACAGTCCAGGTTTACCTACCTCATCTCTGGTTCCAGCAGAGATTTCTTCTTTGGTTTCCATGGAAGTTTCTGCTCATGGGTTTCTACTCTGGTAAATTGTGGTTCTCTGTATCCAGCCTGTGTGTCTCTCCAATTTTGGGGGCAGCAGTTTGCCCTTTGACCTCACTTGTCTGATGCATCTCAGAAGAGTTGTTGATTTTTCAGTCTGTTGTTAGCGTGATGACTTCCCAGCTCCTTACATGCCAAACTGGAAAGCGGAAGGCCCCCTTTAATCATCTTTGCTTCCCAGGGAAGTTAATTCTGCCTGTTTTGTCTTCTTTTTTTATAACTTGTTCTTTTGTTTTTTTTTTGCCTCCTGGGTGCTCTTATTGAGGCTGGCATCACTTACTCATTTGCTGGATATCTGTACCTGAAATCACACTGTCTGCTCCTCAACTAACCTGAATCTTTTTTAAAATAAGGCCCCTTCACTAAGCTGAAAATTATCTACCAGTAAGGTACCATTCTATTAGTCACATCTATTTTTTTTCTTTGGGAGATCATTTTACACTGCCTTGGGTGTGAAGAATTTAGTTAATGCCAATTTTCTGCTTAAATCGTTAGGACTTACTACACTGTAATTGCTTCACTGCTTTGTTAGCCCCTTGATGTCGAGATCTTCCATTATATATTGTTCTTTTCTTAGTGCTTGTCACAAAAGTACTGGTTAAATGTGGGATGATGGACCTCATTTACAGAGTTAGGATGTAGACATCCCTAATTTGATAACCTGGGTATATATTATTTCTTAACGTGTATATATCTTATTTCAAAATATATATGTTAGAATGTTAGGCAGTAGAGATATCTGACATGTTTCTACAATATCCGTCCCAGGTCTTACATGTATGTTTTCCACATTTTACATGGAGGTTATAGAGAGAGATGTATATTGCTTATGGAGTTGTGATATCCTAGGGACTCATGATTATTATAATTTGATGTTTCTCCTAAAAATGATATTTAATAGCATTTGTAAATGTATATAGATAGAGAAGAGGTACTAGAGTTTTGAGATTATAATGGTAAATCTTAAATTATAGAACTATTCTAGGGCTTAAGAATATTTCTTAATTAGAAGTCAGATTCCTATATTATTAATATAGCTTAACTAATTATGTTGCATTTATGTTTTTGCAGACTGTTCTCTCTGTATAAGAAAATTTTTGTCCTATAAAACACAATGTCCAACTTGTTGTGTGGTGAGTTTTTTCTTTCCCTTTTTGTTTTATAAAACTTATTTATTGGTGCAAATATTTCTGCTTCATATGTACAAAAAGCCCAAGGGAAGACGTGTGATTATCGAAATAAGCTATGTAAAAGACATTTTCAGAAAGGATCTCTAAAATACATATGAGGAGAACTGGGCTTTGTTCCATTTTTCATGGAGATTTCTGATCATCTAAATGTGTTTTAAGAGGTAAAAACTAATTTTAAGATCAGAATGTAGCACTCTTAAAATCTTGTGACCCATGTTTTTATGGCTTCTTATTTTTTGTAACTTCTCAGGTTGGGTAGAAAATCTGAGGGTAGGATTATTCATTTGTAAATGACTGGTGTAAGTATTTGTGCAGAAGGCAAAGGTTCATGGCCATTGGACTGAACCCAGCCTAACTGGTCCCCTACTTTTCCCAAAACAGACCTTCAGGGACAACACTAGGAAATTTGTTGTTATGGTTTCTGAAGCTTTTCAAGTAGTGGAAATAGAGAAAAAGGAAGGTTAAAAGGGAAAGTAAACATAAGTAGGATTAAAGAAAGAAGAGACAAGAAGGTCTAACAGAAAGGACACTCAGACTAGTTAAAGGGTTTGTGTTCTACTTTAATGCCTCTGGTAGGTACATGGTGTCAGGATGTCATTGAACTTCTCTGAACTATTATGTAAAAACCATATGTAAGAAATGATAGTTTGTTTTTCTAGTCTAAGCTCTTTACAACGTAAGGTTATTTTGTCAAGATGGTATCATTGTGGAGATAAACTGTGTACCATTTATGCTCAGTAACTACCGGATTTATCATTTTCCTCTTGCATTCCTGAAAACCAATCTTGTTTTTAAGAGCTCTTTGAACACCTAATGTCTCTCCTGGTATTATCACTTAAAAGAGCCTCTGTATTCTGTTCTTCAGGAGAAATTTTTGGGAAAACTGAATGCTGGCATTTTGAAGGAGTCTTACTTATATTAGGTTTTATCTTAGTACAGAGTATATATGATTTTACCAGATGCTTTGGAGAGCTTTTATCAGACTTAGAGTCAGCTGATACTGATTCCTTGTTTTTAAATTCCATATTAGTATGAAATAAAAATGAACTTTATTTTGAGGCTTTCTTGGAAGACTTAGTAGGATGGTGAGTCTCAGGAGGATGGGTCACACGTTTTCAAAAACAAGATTATGACAAGTAAATTATTGTTTCTGACCTTTTTCCATCTGTTGTTTTTCTTTTCTAGACAGTCACAGAGCCAGATCTGAAAAATAACCGTATATTAGATGAACTGGTAAAAAGCTTGAATTTTGCACGGTATGATTTAATTTTGTGACTAACCCCTAACTACTTTTGCCTTTTATATGTGTCCTCTCTTTACTCTGTGCTCTTTTGGGTATTAGGGAATACAGGGTTGCCTATTTGGGGTAAAGAAGTGATAGCAGTCGTTAATCACACATGGGCATTCTAATGGTAATAGGATTTTCTTCCTTTACTCAACAGAAAATTCTGTTATGAAAAACAAGAGTTAAATGCAGATTTGAGTACTTACTTTTGGGTACCACAAAGATACTAAAGCTTCATCTTATTTTTCCTGCCCTAGCCCTAGAGTCGGCCATTTTCCTAAGGAGCCCTGATTACTTTTACTGGAGAATGGTATTTAGAAGTCAGGGTCTGGAGCCAGCTGTGCTCATTGTTACTGGAATGTCAGTGCTTCTATGTCCTCTCAGTGGACAAAGCTGGGTAACAGATGCATGCATACATATGTGTATACTAACCCATTATGCACACACATATTCTGTGTCGGTTACATATTAATCCATTAATTCTTAATCTGATTTACTTAGTATGTATAAAATGATATGCCACATGAAATATGTCATTGGCACTTTGTAAAGCGCAGAAGTGTAATTTTACTTCTGAACTGGCAAGTGCATGGTGGCAGTGAGTTTGGTCACCCAAAGGGATCTAAAAAGGCACGTTATACCAAATAGTATCTTGAATTATTTTTTGTTTTAATCATGCAAATCAAGCAGGAATTTTTATTAGGAATATACTGTGTTAACTTAATGGTTAGGTGCCCACCTACTTAAGTGTATGACTTCCAGGCTGCTGGGGGCATTCTTGGTGGTATAATGCATTACTTCTAAAAATGTAAAGAGATTTCTTCCAATAGAATTGCACATTTATTCATTGGTTTGCATCCTAAAAATGATCCAATTTAGTACTCTGAACTTACCTAATATGACATTACCTAATATGACAGTTGACTGGTTAGTTATTTCCCTAAACAAAGTCATAAAAAGATGGTGTGCTTTCATAGATTAAGAAACTGAGATTGTCTGAGTCTCATAATTAAAGTTATTGCTTTTTTCATTTTAAAGTCTGTTACCAGTCAGATTTTGAAGCCGATGAGAAAAGATGGAGACATATCTTTTAGAAAGGAACTTACTGACTCTTTGATTTTCTCTGAGACAGTACAATTGAATCTCAGGGCTATTTTTTTTCTTCAGTTGGTACTAGAAGCATAACAACCTCTCTGCTAGGAAAAAGGAAGAGTTACAAAGAACATCTGTATGTTGAAGAGAAACGATCAGTGTCTTTGGGTTCAGAGACCTTTTGATTATTTATTTATTTTTATTTTATTTGTTTTTTTCCTTTTTTTAAAAAAAATTTATTGGGGTGACAATTGTTAGTAAAATTACATAGATTTCAGGTGTACAGTTCTGTGTTACATCATCTATAAATCCCATTGTGTGTTCACCACCCAGAGTCAGTTCTCCTTCTATCACCATATATTAGATCCCCCTTACCCTCATCTTCCACCCCCCAACCCCCTTACCCTCTGGTAACCACTAAACTATTATCTGTGTCTATGAGTTTTTGTTTCTCATTTGTTTGTCTTGTTCTTTTGTTGTTTTTGGTTTATGTACCACATATCAGTGAAATCATATGGTTCTCTGCTTTTTCTGTCTGACTTATTTCGCTTAGCATTAAACTCTCAAGATCCATCCATGTTGTTACAAATGTTCCTATATCATCTTTTCTTACCATCGAATAGTATTCCATTGTGTATATATACCACAACTTCTTTATCCATTCATCTATCGAAGGACACTTCGGTTGTTTCCATGTCTTGGCCACTGTAAACAAAGCTGCAATGAACATTGGAGCACACGTGTCTTTATGTATAAATGTTTTCAGATTTTTTGGGTAGATACCCAGGAGAGGGATTGCTGGGTCACATGGTAATTCTATTCGTAATTTTTTGAGGCCTTTTGATAATTTAAAGGGAGGCCTTGGCCTTGGAATGACTGAACTTTTCCCTTCTCCCCACCCTCTCAAAATGAGTAGCTATTTAATTATTCATTATAGCGGGTGTGGTAGGGTGGATTTTATCATTTGCTTCTCCCTGTGTTTGTCTTCTTGGAATTGGCTTATGGTGAACATTTCTTGGACATTTGTCATAGCTAACCTGCTGTGGTATTTCATTTGCAAAATTAGGAATGAAATTCAAACTGATAATTTTCATTACTTGTTTAAAATCTGGTTTGAGATTGACAAGGGAGGAGGTTTAATTTTATGAGAAAATGTAAGATGTTTATATTGTTTGTTGATTTTGCTTTTTTCTTTCTATTGCCATTTTATAACATGATTTTTAAAACTTTATAATATTCTAAACGGAATAACAAAAGGGTATTGGGAATAATTCTAAAGGTTTTCAGACACAGGCTGACATGCAGAGCTTACATTTTCTTTTAACTGTGGCCTTTTATTTTCAAAAACAACTCTTTTTTTTTTTCTTGACTCAGTTTTAAAAATAATTCTAAGAAACTGTTGTGTTGAACAAAATTTAATTAGAATATGTTTGTTTTAGTGGACCACCATTCTTGACCTAAGTACGAAATATTTCTATATTTTTGCACAGCAACCAGTCTACATTTCTATCATTATTTTTATGAATTAACAGTGTAGAGCATCATTTATTGCTTTGTTTATTCACCATGGAGGTATGAATTTTTCTCCATGTACTTACTTCATGTTTAAGAATTTAAACATTTTAGAGGATAATTGTAATAGATAATTCCACTAGCATCTCACAAGAATATGTAGATTATAATTTCACCTTTTTGTAAGGGATAGTTTGAAGCACACTGGCTTTGGATTCAGACAGAACTTGGTTCTAGTCTCGGCCCTGACGTGAGTGTAAACAAGATACTAAGCCTCTTTGGCCTCTGTTCCACATCTGAAAAATGGGAATAACATTCTCGATACTTTGAGGGATTGTAAAGGATTAGAAATGAGAGTAATACTGAAAGATACCGAGCATAGTACCTGGAACAAAGGAAACTAAAAAGGGATCCGTATTATTATATTATTATCATAAATATTTTACCTATGTTTGTGTTGTGCTGCCTTATTATGCGTTGATGTCCTATGATGCTAATAAGAATTTGTGCATTGGTAGGCCTCTCCCTGTTCAGTTAAACAGTCCTAGATTGCCGTTTGCATGTTTCAGATCAGAATAAGCATTTGCAGGGAGTTTTATAGTAGTTGATGTCCATGGAGTTGGTTACGTGGATTTTAGGACTGTCCCTGTTGACCCAAAGACCTATTTTGACTCTTGATTCTTAGCCACATTCTGAAGAGGTAGGGTTATTATATAGTTAACAAATGGCAAGGTTTTCCTATACTTGACTGAATCACAATTTTCTGAAAGCCCACAATTCGTACAAAAAAAATATATGAGTGTGTATGGTGAATGCTGTCAGGCATTGTAATACCAGCTTACTTTAATATAAATTCATAGGAGCAATGGAAATTATAGGAAAAATTACCAATTCACTTTAAGTAAGTGTAAGTATCAATTTTGGAATTAATATTTTAACCCAGCTCATTTTCAAAGTACATGAGTTACCATAAACAGTCTCTTGGTTTTGAATACTATTTGTACATTCATGGCTTTCAAATTTATATCTTCACCCAGCTCTCGCCTTAAAACTTCAGCCTCATGTATCCAACTTATCTCACATCTTTACTTGAACCTCTTAAAAACAACTCTTGTTTAGCGTGGCCCATACTAAGCTCCTCTAATTCCCTATGCCGTCCCCCAACCCGCACTCCAAATCTGCTGCTCCGTTTTCCTCATCTCAGTAAAAGGAGCTCCATCCTTTCATTTGCTCAGACCAAAACCCCTGGAGTCATCCCGACCCCTCTCACACTTGGTCATTCCATCAGTAAATCCTGTTGGCTCTGTGTTTAAAATACTTCCAGAATCTGACAGCTTTTCATCACCTTACCAATACTCTGTCCATACCAGCGTCAGCCTTGATGACTGTGACACTTCCTAGTGGTCTTCTTATTTCTTCTCTTGCCCTCTTAAAGTCCATGAGGGCAGCAACCAGAGTGATCCTTTAAAATGAAAAGTCAGGTCCTACTCAGTACCGTCCAGAGGTGGTTTCCCATCTCATTTGGAGCAAAAGCCTCCATCCTGTCAGTGCAGTCCTCTGCTTCCTGCATAATAGGCTCCCTCTCTAACTTCATCTCTCCCCCTTGTTTATTCAGCTCCAATCACATTGACCTTCTTACTGTTTCTCAAACATGTTAATCTACTCAGACCCTAGAGACTTTGCTTATTGTTATTTCTAGGTGAAACAGAGTTTCCACATGATGTAGTCCTCCACTTGCTTTGAACTCTGTTTTTCATGGGTCATCTTCTCAGTGACTTCTTCTGTGACCATCCTGTAAAGAGTATCAAGCTTATCCCCTGTTCATACGTGGTTTCATCTGCTTTTCCATAGCACTTTTCACTTGCGTTATGTGTATTCTCTCTTCCCTTACGATAGTGTAAGCTTCATGATGACAGAGACTGTTTTGTTATCTATTACATTTCCACTGCCGAGAATGGCAGGCACATGAAGAAATTAATGGATTTTAATTTTAGCATGGGGCATAATTTTATCACTGTAATGGTGCACCTGTCTGCCAGATTCTTTATTGGCATGTGTTGAAGTAAGAGAGCAAATTAGAAGAGTAAGATTCATCGGAATTGTGAATAAAAGCAAAAAGAGTTATCTTTAGGGTAGACACCTAGCTGAAACGATCTATCCCTGTGATAATGTGGACGTGCTTTATCAGTGACAGTTTTGTGCATTAGTTAAATAGTGTGTGCGTTACTTTAGTGTAATGAGATGAAAGCTTTTCTTAGAACCCTTGTTTGTACCAAATCCAGATCCTAGAAGGAAGAGACTTAATAATTGTAGCTCTGTATTTTTATTTTATTTCTGTTCCCTCACTAAGGTGAAGATCCTTAAAGTTTTCCTCCCACTGCAGCTTTTATTCATTTCAAACTTTTTTTTATTGGTTTTAGGTGTACAAAACAACGTAATGATTAGACATTAACACCCCTCACAAAGTGATAACCCCACCAAGTCTACTACCCCTCTGTTATTTCAAACTTTTTATTGTGGAAAAGTTCAAACGTATACAAAACAGAGGAAATAGTATAATGAACTCTCATGTACACATCACCTGACTTACACATTTGTTAGTTCAAGGACAATCTTGATTCATCTACACATCTACTCACCCTACCTCAATATTAAAAAAATTAATATTTATTAGAAATGCCCATTAATCTCAGGACTAATTGTTTTTATTATTTAGAAATTTTTTCAATTATAGTTGACATTCAAAATTATATTACTTTCAGGTGTACAGCATAGGGGTTAGACATTTATATAATTTATGAAGTGATCCTCCCAATTAGTCTAGTACTCACCTGACACTATACATAGTTATTATAATATTATTGATTATATTCCTCTACTTTACAATCCTATGACTATTTCATGACTGCCAATTTTTATTTCTTAATCCCTTCACCTTTTCACTCAGCCTCCCAACCCCTCTCCCATCAGTTTGTTCTCTGTATCTGTGAGTTTGTTTTCAGTTTTGTTTATTCGCGTATTTTGTTTTTTTTAGGTGCTACATATAAGTGAAATCATATGGTATTTGTCTTTGTCTGACTTACTTCACTTTAGCATAATACCCTCTAGGTCCATCCATGTTATCGCAAATGGTAAGATTTCATTCTTTTCATGGCTGAGTAATAGTCCATTGTGTATATATATATATATATATATATGTATATATATGTATATATGTATATATGTATATACATATATATGTATACGTATATACATATATATGTATATGTATATATATACACACACACACACACACACACACATGTATATATATATGACTTCTTTATCCAGTTGTCTTTTGGTTGACACTCAGGTTGCTTCCCTATCTTGGCTATTATAATTAATACTGCAGTGAACATAGGGGTACATATATCTTTCGAATTAGTGTTTTGGGTTTCTTTGGTTAAATACCCAGAAGTGGGATTGCTGGGTCATATGGTAGGTCTAGTTTTAATTTTTTGAGGAACCTCTCAGGACATACCAGTATTTAAAAGGGTCAGAGCATTCAGATTATGACTGGCTATTAAATATGATATGAAGCAGGATATTTTGATGTAAATAGAACTTTTGTGGCTTTCTGTACAACAGTGAGGTAGAATTAAAAAATTACTGCTTTTTTTGTTTTATACCATTTCCTGCTCAGTGAGGTAACTAACCCATGGGTAGTATGAGTGTTAATAGAGTTGTTTTATTGACGTTAGGCCAATAGAGAAAGGGAAATCCAATCAAATAATGTGTCATTGTGGTAAATATTTGATCATTTTCTGGCTCTTTAGATTTCAGGTGATACTATATAATTTTTTCCCCCATTTCCTTGTTGATAGACATTTGCATTTTTTCCAGTTTTGAATACTGCTGCTGTGAACATTCTGGTGTATGCCTTCTGGTGTATATGTCTTTTGATAAATATCTAGAAATATAATTCCTAAGCATGAGAGTAGGCATTCATTTATTGGTTGGTGTCTTTAGTTTCAATTACACTTGCACTAGCAAATTATGAGAGTTCCATTTGCTCCATATCTTCACCAACACTTGGTATTCACAGTCTAATTTTAGCCTTTAATACTGATTAGTGTATATCAGTGAGATTTTTGAAATTACTGTTATTGTTTTTATTTTTACTATTTCTTGATTCTTTTAAACTGTGGTAAAATTTATATATAGTGAAATATGTACAGTCAGTTTGAATTTTGGTCACTGAATTTCGATAAACGCATACATCTATGTAATTACCATCACAGTCAGGATATTTATATCACTGTAGCTCCCGTTTTCTGCTTTTAGTCAATCTCCACCCCCATAGACAATTACCATTCAGGTTTCTGTCCTCACAGATTGTTCTTAAACTTCATATAAATGGAATCTTACAGTATATATTTATTCTTTCCTTTGCTTCACATACTGTTTCTGTTATTTGTCTATGTTGTTGCTTGTATCAGTATTGATTTTTTTTTTTAATTGCTGAATAGTATCTATTGTTCAGTATACACAATTTCATTATCTATTCACCTATCGAATTTGGACTGTTTCAAGTTTATGGCAAATATGTAAAAGCTGAACATTTGTGTGCAATCTTTGTGCAGGCTTCTATTTTCACTTCTTTTGGGTATATATCTAGGAATGAACTTGTTGGCTTACAGGGTAGATGTATATTGAACTTTATAAGAAATTGGCAGTTTTCCAGTTGTGTTGGACCACCCCCACCAGTAGTGCATGAGAGTTGCAGTTGCTGCCCATCCTGGTTAATATTTGGTACTGTTAGTCCTTTTAGTTGTAAGCATTCTATTGGGTGTGAAATGGTAATTCGTGGTTTTAATTTGCATTTTCTGATAACTAATGTACTTTTTCTTGTGCTTATTGACTCTTCTTATATCTTTGATAAAGTGTCTATCCCAGTTTCTTATACAATATATAAAAATTGTATTGTTTGTTTTCTTCTTATTGCTTTGTAGTTCTTTAGGTATTTTGGTTAAATATATGTATTATATTTTTTTCTCCGTGTCAGTAGCTTGCCTTTTCATTGTGTAAAGGGTGTCTTTTGGTGAACAGATGTTTTAATTTTGATGAAGTCCAGTCTCTCTTTCTCTCTCTCTCTCTCAATAATTACTGCTTTTTTTTCAATCCTGTCTTAGAAATCTTTACCTACCTCAGGTTACAAAGATTTTTTTGTAGGTTTTCTTCTAGGATTGTTATAGTTTTAGGTTTTACATTTAGGTCTATGAAACTATTCAAGTTAATTTTTACATGTGATGGAGATAAAGGTCAGGATTCATTTTTTTTTTTTTTCCTGAGAGATTCACTTGCTCCAGTACCATTTATTTAAAAGACTTAGTAAATTGCAGTGGCTCCTTTCTTATAAATCAAGTGACTACATGTGTTGGTCTAATTCTGGACTCGTTATGTTCCATATTCTTTCTGTCTCTTTAAGCTTACTGGTCTTTTACTGTGATTTTCTTTGAGATTGTCGGCATTCTATGGACTTCGATTTCCATATAAGCATTCTAATGAATGTCTCATTTCCACCCCGGAAAAAGTTGCATGTGTTTTGACTGGGATTGCATTGAATCTATAAATTAGTGTGGGGAAATGGGCATCTTAACATTGCTGAGTCTTGTAGTTCACACACATAGGATAGCTCTCTATTTATTTAGTCCTTTTTTTTTTTTTTAAACACCTCGAATCAGTTCTCCTTCCATTTAGGCCTTTTTAAAATTTCTCTCAGCACTCCTGTAGTTTTCCAGGCATAAATTATGCACATTTTTGTTCACTTTATTCTCAGGTATTTAATATTTTTGATGGTATTTCAAGTGGTATTTATTTTAAAAATTCGTTTTCTGTTTGCTAGTATATAGCTGTGACATTAATTTTTGTTTATTGACATTTTTGTTTAGTGACCCTGAAAAATCCACTTATTCTAGTTACTTGTAGACTTTTTGTGGATTTTCTATGCACATAATCATGTCATCCGCAAATGAAAAGCCTTGTTCCCAATCTTTGCACCTTTTATATCTCTTGTTTTGCTTTACCACAAAAGCTCCAGGACAATTTGAAGAGAAGTGATGGTGGTAGACATTCTTATATATTGTTTTCCATCTTAGGGGGAGATGTTCTGTGTTTCACTAGGGACTATGATGTTAGCCACAGACTTTTTGAAGATTATCTTTTATCAGATTAAGAAGAAGGTTTCTTCTCTTCCTAGTTTTCAGAATGTTTTTATTATGAATGGGTGTTGAATTTTATCAAATGCTTTTTCTGCATTTATTGAGATGATTATATAGTTTTTTCTCCTTTATTTTGCTAATGTGGTGAATTACATTGATTTCCTGGAATAAATCCCATTTGATTGTGGTGTATTATATTTTTTTATTTATCTCTAAATTTTATTAATATTTCATTTAGTATTTTTCTGTTTATAGTTATGAGACATTGGACTATAATTTTTTTCCTATAATGTGCTTGTCAGATTTTGTTGTCCAAGTTATGCTGACTTTAATATGAGTTGAGAAGCATTCATTTTTCTTTTTTCTGGATACATTTGTGTAACGTTGATATTTCTTAAATATTTGGTGGAATTCACCAGCAAAGCTATCTTCTTGGAAGGTTTTAACTACAGCTCAATTTCTTTAATAAATAATTGTACTCTTCAGGTTTTCTGTTTCTTCCTTTGTCAGTGTTGATGAGTAGTGCTTTTCAAGGAATTTGTCCATTTCGTCTCAAATTTTAAATTTATTGTTGTAAAGTATTCATAATATCCTCTTATTATCTTACATTTTCTGCAGGATTTGTAATGATGCCTCCTTTTAATTATTTGTTTTTGTAATTTGTATTTTCACTCATTTTTCCTTGTTCAGCCTTGGTAGGAGTTTACTGATTTTGTTAATTTTTTCAGAGAACCACCTTTGACTTTGTTCATTTTCTTTTGTATGCCTGTTTTCTACTCTACTAGTGTCTATTATTATTTACTTCCATCTTTGGGTACAATTTGCTGTTCATTTCCTAACTTTTTAAGTTGGATGCTTTAGAATGTGATTTTCAACTTTTCTATATTAAGTTATAATTTGATCTATAGGGACTGTTTTAGCAAACTCCCGTGCTGTCATTCAACTCAGAATATTTTCTAATCTCTGTTGTTATTTGACCTGTGGGATTATTTTGAAGTGTGGTGCTTAATTTTTTATCATTTGAAGATACTCTATTTTTCTGTTACTGAGTTTCATTTGAATTCACAGTGGTCAAAAGAGATACACTGAATTATTTCAGTCCTTGAAAATTTGTTGAGACTTGTTT